>NC_072422.2:31887222-32200833 GCF_028858775.2 Pan troglodytes
CGCCTGGCCACGAGCGAGTATTTCAAAGCCTCCATGATGAACTGAATGTGCCAGTACCAGAAATTCCAGGAAAAACAAGAAATTTATTTTTGCAATTAGCCAACCGTGTAGCCCAGTCCCTCAATGTGACTTCATGTTATGTATGTGGAGGAACTGTAATGGAAGATCAATGGCCATGGGAAGCCTGAGAATTATTACCTATAGACACAGTTCCTGATGAATTCCTGGCTCAAAAGAATCACCCTAATAACTTCTGGGTCCTAAAAGCCTCAATCATTAGACAATACTGTATAGCAAGAGTGGGGAAGGACTTCACCCTTCCTGTGGGAAGACTCAGGTGCCTTGGGCAAAACTGTATAACAGTACTACAAAAACAACCAGCTAGTGGAGTTCATACCACACTAAGAAAAATCCACTTGGTAAATTCCCAAAGTTGCAAATTGTGTGGACCCACCCAGAGTCCCACCAGGATTGGACAGCCCCCACTGGATTATACTGGATATGGAGACATGGAGCTTACATGAAATTACCCAACCGGTGGGCAGGTAGTAGTGTTATTGGCATTATTAAACCATCTTTCTTCCTACTGCCCATAAAGACAGGCAAACTCCTGGGCTTCCCTGCTATGCTGACCTGTGAAAAGAGAAGCATAGCCATAGGAAATTGGAAAGATGATGAGTGACCCCTGAGAGAATCATACAATATTGTGGGCCTGCTACTTGGGCACTAGATGGCTCATGGGGATACTGGACCCCCATTTACATGCTCAACCAAATCATATGGTTACAATCTGTCTTAAAAATAATCACTAATAGGACTGTCAGAGCCTTGACTATTCTGGCACAGCAAGAAACTCAGATGAGAAATGCTATCTATCAAAAGAGATTGGCTCTTGACTACTTGCCAGCAGCTGAAGGAGGCATCTGTGGGAAAGTTAACCTTACTAATTGCTGTCCACATATTGATGATCAAAGACAAGTAGTTGAAGACATAGTTAGAGATATGACAATACCAGCACATGTGGCCATGCAAGTGTGGCATGGATTTGATCCTGTGGCCATGTTTGGAAAGTGGTTCCCAGCACTAGGATAATTTAAAATTCTTATAATAGGAGTTATAATAGTAGTAGAAAACTGCTTACTGCTCCCTTGTTTGCTACCTGTACTTCCTCAGATGATAAAAAACTTCATTGCTACCTTAGTTCATCAATATGCTTCAGCACAAATGTACTATATGAATCACTATCGATCTGTCTGGCAAGAAGACATGGGTAGTGAGAATGAAAGTGAGAACTCCAACTAATGAGTGAGGTTCTCAAAGGTGAGGAATAAGTGAGGAGAGCACCCCTCACATTGTCTTATGCCCAATTTCTGCCTCCAAAGAAAGAAGAAGTAAAAACTAAAAGGCAGAAATGAAATCCACAGGCAGACAGCCTGGTGCCACACCCTGGGCCTGGTTAAAGAATGACCCCTGACCTAACCGGTTATGTTATCTATAGATTCCAGACATTGTATAGAGAAACATTGTGAAATTCCTGTCCTGTTCTGTTCCATTCTGCTAACTGGTGCCTACAGCCCCCATTCATGTACCCCCTGCTTGCTCAATCAGTCACGACCCTCTCACGCAGACCACCTTAGAGTTGTAAGCCCTTAAAAGGAACAGGAATTGCTCACTTGGGGAGCTCAGTTTTTGGAGATGCGAGTCTGCCAATGCTCCCAGCTGAATAAAGCCCTTCCTTCTACAACTTGGTGTCTGAGGAGTTTTGTCTGTGGCTCATCCTGCTACAATATTTTTAGACATATAATATTTGTACATATAAAAATTATGTATATGTGTATGTACGTATGTATATATGTATGTACATATATAGATGGTCCCGAATTTAAGATGGGTTCAACTTACAGTTTTTTTTTTTAAAAGCTGGATCTCACTTTGTGGTTCAGGCTGGAGTGCAGTGGTGCAGTGACAGCTCACTGCAGACTCAACTTGCTGAGCTCAGGGATCCTCCCGCCTCAGTCTCTGAAGTAGCTGAGGCTACAGGTGAGAGCCACATATGTGACTAAATTTTAATTTTTTTGTAGAAACAAGATCTCATTATATGGCCCAGACCAGTCTCAAACTTCTGGTCTCAAGCAAGCCTCCTGACATGGCCTCACAAAGCAATCGGATTACAGGTGTCAGTTACCACACCTGGCCTAGATATTCTTAACTTTTTTGTTTTTTAAATGGAGATGAAGTCTTGCTGTGTTGTCCAGACTGGTCTTGAACTCCTGGCCTCAAGCGATCCTCCTGCCTTGGCCTCTCAAAGCATTGGGATTACAGGCATGAGCCACCACACACAGCCAATTTAGGACTTTTTTGCCTTTATGATAGGTTTCTCACGATGTAACTCTATTGTTAAACATGTAACCCTATTGTTAAACAAACAGTATCTGGACTTAATGCAGGTTCATCTTAAAATATTTCAACTTTATGATGGTTTTATCAATGCATTATTCCATTGTAAATCTAGGAGCTTCTGTATATATCTGTGCGTGTGTGTATATATATATTATATATATATATATATGGATTAAAAATTACCTCTGCATCTACATACATATATTTTATTCACATACATATGTCTATATTATATAGTTGCTTAAAATATTATACATATATAAAAGGTATATGTAAATTATAAATATATAATATATACAAATATAAAAGATATATAAATATACAAATATATAAATACATAAATAAATTATATAAATATAAAAGATATATAAATTATAAATTTATATAAATTATACATTTTGTATAGGGTTGGTTAAAACTTTATATGAGCATGTAAACTACATAATACATATATATATATATATACACAAACACACTATATATACAATATTTTAATAAAATTGTCCATGGTGGTACATAGGGCAGGGCTAGAATAAGTCTAATGACACAATCTCATCAGGCACAAATTTCAGGAGGTACCAAAAACCTAAAATTAACTCCGTAGTCACAATACTGATAAATATTCAAGACGAATATAGTGTTTTAATTATACACATACGTACAGACAGTGCTCAGAGACCATTACCTTTTTTCTCATAATGTAGACAAAATGACTTTTGCAGTGAGCCCTGACATGAAATTAAAGGGTTAATGTTGCTCAAAGAGGGGTAGGACATTTGCCATCAGCTCCTGAGAGGTGCACACTAGCCTTTGGAATGTCCTGCCTAGTAGGAATGTGTTTATGTACCAGGTGTCCTGGAGTAACTGGACAATCTAGCAATGTGATTTAGAGTGGAGGGGGCTATTCATAGCAGAGATTTTTATGGTATGAGAAGGACATACTAGGTACTAACAATATGATTAAGGGTGGGGGTTTTGGTCTTGAAGTAATGGCTGAAACCTCTGAAGGGGCTACAGATTGAGGTCAGCTCTGTGGGCCATTGACAGTGACACCCCAAATGAAGACTCTAACACTGGGATTTGGGCTGGTTTCCCTGGTTGGTGATGCTTCATGCATTCTGCACAAGCTGAGACTGTGAGGCTTAGTGCTGTCCACAGCTCCACATGGAGAGGACTAAAGTTTGCCACTTTTCCTGGACTCTATCTGTCCCACATCCCTCTTCTCTTGGCTGCTATGTCAATCTGTATCCTTGCCACATAATAAACCACAACTGAGAGTGTAATGGGTGAGGTCTGTCATTCTTCTATCCAATGAGCCAAACAAGGGTTGTCTTGGGGGCCCCAAAACTTGCAGCTAATGTCAGAAGCATGGGTGGTCGTATGAACTTGATCAACCCTTGCACCTACATTGTCTTAGTTGGAATGCATGAAATTGAGACTTTAGATGGCCCTTTCAATCTTGGATTTTATGATTTTATCAAAACAAACTCTATTTTTTTGGGGGGGTGTGAGAGAGAGAGAGAAACAGAGAGAAAGAAAAAGAGAAAAAAAGAAAAAGCAAGTAAGAAAACATGAGATGCGGAAGACAGAGCCCATCTCATTTCTCTGTGATTTGGAGGTAGCGAATAAAGTTCTACTAAGAACCATGTAGTATGATTGGAATTCAAACTATCAACTTTGAAGTTGATGGGAGTACATAATGGGCTTTTAGTTTGCACATCTTTCTGTTATTTTATCCTCTTTAGTTCCTTGCCCCCACACCCCTGCTTGTGTTTAGATCCAAAGGAAGAGACATCAGGAGCCTATAATTTATCTTTCAGGGAGGAATTAGGAAGTGAACCATTGTCCCATTACATTTACATCAGTTTTTGATTAACACACACACACACACACACACACACACACACCCCTCACACTGTGAGTGCCCCACACTCTTGCATGGATATTTTTGTTGTTAATTAAATTTGTTTCTAAACAGACTTCTATCCCAGCCTGGCTTTCATATTTAGAAAGGCAAGTGATAAATTGCAATAACCCTTTCACATATTTTGATACAAATGGTTTTAAATAGTTGGAAAGATTAAGAACAAAGAAAGATTTTAAAAATCCCAGATTTCTGAACCTCCAAAAGTTCTGACAATTTCCTCATTATTATTGTGTCTGCTTTGAATTTGATGAAATCAGAAATGGGTTATAATGTAGAACTGCAGTTCTGGCTTTCCAAGAAAAATAGTGGACAAAACCTAAAGACCATTTTTAGATGCAGGATTTTTGTGGGTGATGCCGTGTGTGAGGGTTATGGCATCATTAATCCTTGTACTGTGGGCTGGTAGGGGCCAGCAGAGTCTGGCGACTGCCAGGTGAATTAAAACCACAGTCTCAGATTTCAGGGAATGGCTTCTTTCAGTAACGCCTAAACCCACATGCTTTGTGGCTGGAACAGCTGTGAATGAGCAGAATAAACTTTTTTAGTTTGCTGCCTTGAGAAAGATGCACATGTCCACTTCAATACCATTGTTTTTATAAATATTTCAAGAAGGCAAATATTTCAGAAGTGTGTGATGAATAGGGGAGAAGTTGTATTCATGGCTGAGTTATTGATGTTTCAAAAGAGCCAACGTTGACTTGGCATAATTTTTATGCTCAATAAACTCTATTTATTTTACTGACAAAATGGAGTCCTGCAGCAATTTTGCTATAGGGTGAAGCAGGAAGAATCCCACGGGTGAAGCAGTACAAATTCTGAGCCTCTTGCATTGAATCAATCTTGGGGATTTGAAAATTCTTATGATTTGACTATTTTTTTCATTCAAAAATATTGGCCAGGCATGGTGGCTTATGCCTGTAATCCCAGACTTTGGGAGGCCAACACAGGTGGATCACTTGAGGTCAGGAGTTTGAGGCCAGCCTAGCCAGCATGGTGAAACCCTATCTCTATCAAAAACACAAAAATTAGCCAACTGTGGTGGCATACACCTGTAATCCCATCTATTTGGGAGACTAAGGCAGTAGAATCACTTGAACCCGGGAGGTGGAGGTTGGAGTGGGCCAAGATCACACCACTGCATTTCAGCCTGGGTGACAGAGTGAGACTGTGTCTCAAAAAACAACAACAACAAAATACCACATAAACATAATAATGAAGTATTTGGTTTATTTCACAATGGAGAGGGTAAAATTTCCAAGACAACATGTATCGATTTATTTATTTATTTATTATACTTTAAATTCTGGGGTACATGTGCACAATGTGCAATTTTGTTACATAGGTATACATGTGCCATGGTGGTTTGCTGCACCCATCAACCTGTCATCTACATTACATATTTCTCCTAATGCTATGCCTCCCCTGCCCCCTCCATGCCCCAACAGGCCCCAGTGTGTGATGTTCTCCTCCCTGTGTCCACGTGTTCTCATTGTTCAACTCCCACTTATGAGTGAGAACAGACAGCATGTATCTTTTATATTTTTACTGGCTTCTGAATTTTTCCCACAGCAAAGATGTCTTGTTAGACTCTACTCTTATGAAAGTATATTATGCTTGACAAGGTGACATTGAAGATCTTTGCAGCTGCATTATTAAATGAGGAGTCTATTACAATTCCTGAAGTCTCTGCAACCTCAGATACAATAACCCAGTACATTGCTTCCTCAAAAGTAAATTGATGTCCAAATGCTGAACTAGCACTTTTAGAAGATTACTTATTCTTTAATCTTAGAGGGGAGTGCTTAGTTATTGGCATTTGTAAGCATCCTTTCAAGTAATCGATGCAGCATTTTGACATGAAAAACAGATTATGTAATTTTCCATGAGTAAATGTGAAGAAAGATTTGATTATTTAATTGTGTCGAAAGGAGCTAACATTGGTTTGGAATCGATCCTCTTAACCACAAGTAAGATTGTTTTATTACAACTTAAGGAAATGAAAAGAAAAATAAAATGTATCTCCCAAAACAATAGCATAGCTTAAGAGAAAATCTGAGCACAATTAATCTTCTCAGGTTTTTAATGACTTCTTAAATGTTTGAATCTTCATTAGATTATTACTATGGTTGGCAAAAAATGCCCTTATAACATTAATTGAGCACACTTTTTCTGGAACTATGTAAGCTAAGAAGCCAAGTTAGTGGAGGATGATGTCTTGCAAATGACTCAAGGAGACTGGATATAAAAACCCTTCAGAGGGTGGAGGGTGGGAGGAGGGAGAGGATCAGGAAAAACAACTAATAAGTACTAGGCTTATTATCAAGGTGACAAAATAATCTGTACGGGATCCTCCATGATACTAGTTTATCTATGTAACAAACCTGCACTTGTACTCCTATACTTAAAATAAAAGTTAAATGAAAAGAAAAGAAAGAAATGTGAAAAAAAAAGAAGAAAGAAAGAAACTAGAGGTCCATTTTTGCTGCTTGTGTGGTTTAAAAAAGAAATAAATAGCTAACAAAAATAAGAACAAATAAAAAAACAAATGTAAGAAAAGATATTAGGAGTCTGGAAAGAGCTTATTTACAGCTTATTTACAGATGCTTATGGAAGATATTCAATCTCAATGGTATTCTCAGGAATTAGAAGATGTAAGACTAGTCTTGGGAAAGAGGGCAGAACATTTCATTTGGGAGTTTTTTTCTTTAAGGTAGGCGAGAAGTGGACCACCGTTCTTGTAGTTGGGTGTTTCCACCAGGAATGACAAAAACTAAGGCCTTTTGGATTGATCATCAATATCCATCCTTAATCTGTATTTTCTTTCTCCTCTTCACCTCTGCCTCCATCTTAAAGATGTCATACCCTTTTTAAACTACAGGCCTCTTTCCAGCCTCTTTTATTTTTTCTTTTTTTTCCAACTTTTATCTTAGGTTCAGGGTTACATGTGTGGGTTTTGCATATGCACAAATTACATGTTGCAGGGGTTTCATGTATGGATAATTTTGTCACCGAGGCAGTGAGCACAGTACCCAACAGATAGTTTTTTCATCCTCACCCTCCTCCAGTCTTCCACCTTGTTTTTTTTACATTTGTGACTTTAAAGTTTTTATTTTATTTTAATTATACTTTAAATTTTAGGGTACATGTGCACAATGTGCACATTAGTTACATATGTATACATGTGCCATGCTGGTGTGCTGCACCCATTAACTCATCATTTAGCATTAGGTATATATCCTAAAGTTATCCCTCCCCCCACCCCCCATCCCACAACTGTCCCCAGACTGATGTTCCCCTTCCTGTGTCCATGTGTTCTCATTGCTCAATTCCCACCTATGACTGAGAATATGCGGTGTTTGGTTCTTCGTTCTTGCGAGAGTTTACTGAGAATAATGATTTCCAATTTCATCCATGTCCCTACAAAGGACATGACATCATCATTTCTTATGGCTGCATAGTATTCCATGGTGTATATGTGCCACATTTTCTTAATCCAGTCTATCATTGTTGGACATTTGAGTTGGTTCCAAGTCTTTGCTATTGTGAATAGTGCCACAATAAACATACGTGTGCATGTGTCTTTATAGCAGCATGATTTATAGTCCTTCGGGTATGTACCCAGTAATGGGATGGCTGGGTCAAGTGCTATTTCTAGTTCTAGATCCCTGAGGAATCGCCATACCGACTTCCACAATGGTTGAACTAGTTTACAGTCCCACCAACAGTGTAAAAGTGTTCCTATTTCTCCACATCCTCTCCAGCACCTGTTGTTTCCTGACTTTTTAATGATTGCCATGCTAACTGGTGTGAGATGGTATATCATTGTGGTTTTGATTTGCATTTCTCTGATGACCAGTGATGGTGGGCATTTTTTCATGTGTTTTTTGGCTGCATAAATGTCTTCTTTTGAGAAGTGTCTGTTCATGTCCTTCGCCCACTTTTTGATGGGGTTGTTTGTTTTTTTCTTGTAAACTTGTTTGAGTTCATTGTATATTCTGGAAATTAGCCCTTTGTCAGATGAGTAGGTTGTGAAAATTTTCTCCCATTTTGTAGGTTGAATGTTCACTCTGATGGTAGTTTCTTTTGTTGTGCAGAAGCTTTTTAGTTTAATTAGATCCCATTTGTCAATTTTGGCTTTTGTTGCCATTGCTTTTGCTTTTTTAGTCATGAAGTCCTTGCCTATGCCTATGTCCTGAATGATAATGCCTAGGTTTTCTTCTAGGGTTTTTATGGTTTTAGGTCTAACATTTAAGTCTGTAATCCATCTTGAATTAATTTTTGTATAAGGTGTAAGGAAGGGATCCAGTTTCAGCTTTCTACATATGGCTAGCCAGTTTTCCCAGCACCATTTATTAAGTAGGGAATCCTTTCCCCATTGCTTGTTTTTCTCAGGTTGGTCAAAGTCAGATAGTTGTAGATATGTGGCATTATTTCTGAGGGCTCTGTTCTGTTCCATTGATCATCTCTGTTTTGGTACCAGTACCATGCTGTTTTGGTTACTGTAGCCTTGTAGTATAGTTTGAAGTCAAGTAATGTGATGCCTCCAGCTTTGTTCTTTTGGCTTAGGACTGACTTGGTGATGTGGACTCTTTTTTGGTTCCATATGAACTTTAAAGTAGTTTTTTCCAATTCTGTGAAGAAAGTCATTGGTAGCTTGATGAGGATGGCATTGAATCTATAAATTACCTTGGTTAGTATGGCCATTTTCATGATATTGATTCTTCCTACCCGTGAGCATGGAATGTTCTTCCATTTGTTTGTGTCCTCTTTTATTTCATTGAGCAGTGGTTTGTAGTTCTCCTTGAAAAGGTCCTTCACTTCCCTTATAAGTTGGATTCCTAGGTATTTTATTGTCTTTGAAGCAATTGTGAATGGAAGTTCACTCATGATTTGGCTCTCTGTTTGTGTGTTATTGGTGTATAAGAATGCTTGTGATTTTTGCATATTGATTTTGTATCCTGAGATTTGCTGAAGTTGCTTATCAGCTTAAGGAGATTTTGGGCTGAGACAATGGGGTTTTCTAGATATACGATCATGTCATCTGCAAACAGGGACAATTTGATTTCCTCTTTTCCTAATTCAATACCCTTTATTTCCTTCCCCTGCCTAATTGCCCTGGCCAGAACTTCCAACACTGTGTTGAATAGGAGTGGTGAGAGAGGGCATTCCTGTCTTGTGCCAGTTTTCAAATGGAATGCTTCCAGTTTTTGCCCATTCAGTATGATATTGGCTGTGGGTTTGTCATAGATAGCTCTTATTGTTTTGAGATACGTCCCGTCAATACCTAATTTATTGAGAGTTTTTAGCATGAAGCGTTGTTGAATTTTGTCAAAGGCCTTTTCTGCATCTATTGAGATAATCATGTGGTTTTTATCTTTGTTTCTGTTTATATGCTGGATTACATTTATTGATTTGTGTATATTGAACCAGCCTTGTATCTCAGGGATGAAGCCCACTTGATCATGGTGGATAAGCTTTTTGATGTGCTGCTGGATTCAGTTTGCCAGTACTATATTGAGGATTTTTGCATCAATATTCATCAAGAATATTTGTCTAAAATTCTCTATTTTGGTTGTGTCTCTGCCCGGCTTTCATATCAGGATGATGCTGACCTCATAAAATGAGTTAGGAAGGATTCCCTCTTTTTCTATTGATTGGAATAGTTTCAGAAAGAATGGTACCAGTTCCTCCTTGTACCTCTGGTAGAATTCGGCTGTGAATCCGCCTGGTCCTGGACTCTTTTTGGTTGGTAAGCTATTGATTATTGCCACATTTTCAGAGCCTGTTATTGGTCTATTCAGAGATTCAACTTCTTCCTGGTTTAGCCTTGGGAGGGTGTATGTGTCGAGGAATTTATCCATTTCTTCTAGATTTTATAGTTTATTTGTGTAGAGGTGTTTGTAGTATTCTCTGATGGTAGTTTGTATTTCTGTGGGTTTGGTGGTGATATCCCATTTATCATTTTTTATTTGTGTCTATTTGATTCTTCTCTCTTTTCTTCTTTATTAGTCTTGCTAGTGGTCTATCAATTTTCTTGGTCCTTTCAAAAAACCAGCTCCTGGATTCATTAGTTTTTTGGAGGGTTTGTTGTGTCTCTATTTCCTTCAGTTCTGCTGTGATTTTAGTTATTTCTTGCCTTCTGCTAGCTGTTGAATGTGTTTACTCTTGCTTTTCTATTTATTTTAATTGTGACGTTAGGGTGTCAATTTTGGATATTTCCTGCTTTCTCTTGTGGGCATTTAGTGCTATAAATTTCCCTCTACACACTGCTTTAAATGTGTCCCAGAGATTCTGGTATGTTGTGTCTTTGTTCTCATTGGTTTCAAAGAACATCTTTATTTTTGCCTTCATTTCGTTATGTACCCGGTAGTCATTCAGGGGCAGGTTGTTCAGTTTCCATGTAGTTGAGCAGTTTTGAGTTAGTTTCTTAATCCTGAGTTCTAGTTTGATTGCACTGTGGTCTGAGAGGATTTGTTATAATTTCAGATCTTTTACATTTGCTGAGGAGAGCTTTACTTCCAAGTATGTGGTCAATTTTTGAATAGATGTGGTGTGGTGCTGAAAAAAAATGTATGTTCTGTTGATTTGGGGTGGAGAGTTCTGTAGATGTCTATTATGTCCATTTGGTGCACAGCTGAGTTCAATTCCTGGGTATCCTTGTTAACTTTCTGTCTCGTTGGTCTCTCTAATGTTGACAGTAGGGTGTTAAAGTCTCCCATTATTATTGTGTGGGAGTCTAAGTCTCTTTGCAGGTCACTCAGGACTTGCTTTCTGAATCTGGTTGCTCCTGTATTGGGTGCATATATATTTAGGATAGTTAGCTCTCCTGTTGAATCAATCCCTTTACCATTATGTAATGGTCTTCTTTGTCTCTTTTGATCTTTATTGGTTTAAAGTCTGTTTTATCAGAGACTAGGATTGCAACCCCTGCCATTTTTTGTTTTCCATTTGCTTGGTAGATCTTCCTGCATCCTTTTATTTTGAGCCTACTTGTCTCTGCACGTGAGATGGGTTTCCTGAATATAGCACATTGATGAGTCTTGATTCTTTATCCAATTTGCCAGTCTGTGTCTTTTAATTGGAGAATTTAGTCCATTTACATTTAAAGTTAATATTGTTATGTGTGAATTTGATCCTGTCATTATGATTTTAGCTGGTTATTTTGCTCGTTAGTTGATGCAGTTTCTTCCTAGCCTCGATGATCTTTACAATTTGGCATGATTTTCCAGTGGCTGGTACCGATTTTTCCATTCCATGTTTAGTACTTCCTTCAGGAGCTGTTTTAGGGCAGGCCTGGTGGTGACAAAATCTCTCAGCTTTTGCTTGTCTGTAAAGTGTTTTATTTCTCCTTCACTTATGAAGCTTAGTTTGGCTGGATATGAAATTCTGGGTTGAAAATTCTTTTCTTGAAGAATGTTGAATATTGGCCCCCACTCTCTTCTGGCTTCTAGAGTTTCTGCCAAGAGATCCGCTGTTAGTCTGATAGGCTTCCCTTTGGGGTTACCCGACCTTTCTCTCTGGCTGCCCTTTACATTTTTTCCTTCATTTCAACTTTGGTGAATCTGACAATTTTGTGTCTTGGAGTTGCTCTTCTTGATGAGTATATTTGTAGCATTCTCTGTATTTCCTGTATCTGAATGTTGGCCTGCCTTGCTAGATTGGGGACGTTCTCCTGGATAATATCCTGCAGAGTGTTTTCCAACTTGGTTCCATTCTCCCTGTCACTTTCAGGTACACCAATCAGACGTAGATTTGGTCTTTTCACATAGTCCCATATTTCTTGGAGGCTTTGTTCATTTCTTTTTATTCTTTTTTCTCTAAAATTCCCTTCTCGCTTCATTTCATTCATTTCATCTTCCATCCCTGATACCCTTTCTTCCAGTTGATCACATCAGTTCGTGAGGCTTCTGCATTCTTCATGTAGTTCTTGAGCCTTGGCTTTCAGCTCCATCAGCTCCTTTAAGCACTCCTCTGTATTGGTTATTTTAGTTATACATTCATCTAAATTTTTTTCAAAGTTTTCAACTTCTTTGCCTTTGGTTTGAATTTCCTTCTGTAGCTCGGTGTAGTTTGATCATCTGAAGCCTTCTTCTCTCAACTCATCAAAGTCATTCTCCATCCAGCTTAGTTCTGTTGCTGGTGGGGAACTGCGTTCCTTTGGAAGAGGAGAGGCTCTCTGCTTTTTAGAGTTTCCGGTTTTTCTGCTCTGTTTTTTCCCCATCTTTGTGGTTTTATCTACTTTTGGTCTTTGATGATGGTGATGTACAGATGGGTTTTTGGTGTGGGTGTCCTTTCTGTTTGTTAGTTTTGCTTCTAACAGACAGGACCCTTAGCCGCAGGTCTGTTGGAGTTTGCTGGAGGTCCACTCCAGACCCTGTTTGCCTGGGTACCAGCAGCGGTGGCTGCAGAACAGTGGATTTTGTGAACCGTGAATGCTGCTGTCTGATCGTTCCTCTGGAAGTTTTGTCTTAGAGGAGTACCTGGCTGTGTGAGATGTCAGTCAGCCCCTACTTTGGGGTGCCTCCCAGTTAGGCTGCTTGGGGGTCAGGGGTCAGGGACCAACTTGAGAAGGCAGTCTGCTCATTCTCAGATCTCCAGCTGTGTGCTGGGAGAACCACTGCTCTCTTCAAAGCTGTCAGACAGGGACATTTAAGTCTGCAGAGGTTACTGCTCTCTTTTTGTTTGTCTGTGCCCTGCCCCCAGAGGTGGAGCCTACAGAGGCAGGCAGGCCTCCTTGAGCTGTCATGGGCTCCACCCAGTTCGAGCTTCTTGGCTGCTTTGTTTACCTAAGCAAGCCTGGGGAATTGTGGGCACCCCTCCCTCAGCCTCGCTGCTACCTTGCAGTTTGATCTCAGACTGCTGTGCTAGCAATCAGCAAGATTCTGTGGGCGTGTGACCCTCTGAGCAACGTACGGGATATAATCTCCTGGTGCACTGTTTTTTAAGCCCATCATAAAAGTGCAGTATTGGGGTGGGAGTGACCTGATTTTCCAGGTTCCGTCTGTCACACTTTTCTTTGACTAGGAAAGAGAACTCCCTGACCCCTTGCACTTCCCAAGTGAGGCAATGCCTCACCCTGCTTTGGCTCGTGCATTGTGCACTGCACCCACTGTCATGCGCCCACTGTCTGCAGAGTGCCCTTTTTTTTTCACTCCTCAAGAACCAATTTTTGTCCCATTGGTGACAATATTGTCCCTGGTGGGAAAATATGATCTACTTTTCTGTATTTTTTTATATTTTATTATTATTATACTTTAAGTTTTAGGGTACATGTGCACAATGTTCAGGTTAGTTACATATATATACATGTGCCATGCTGGTGTGCTGCACCCACTAACTCGTCATTTAGCATTAGGTATATTTCCTAATGCTATCCCTCCCCCCTCTCCCCACCCCACAACAGTCCCCAGAGTGTGATGTTCCCCTTCCTGTGTCCATGTGTTCTCATTGTTCAATTCCCACCTGTGAGCGAGAACATGCGGTGTTTGGTTTTTTGTTATTGAGATGGTTTACTGAGAATGATGATTTTCAATTTCATCCATGTCCTCCTTTTTCAATCCTCCCCACAATTGGCTACTTTTAGACTCCTGCTGATTGGTGCATTTTGTATAGTGCTGATTGGTGTGTTTTACAGAGCACTGATTGGTGCATTTTACAGTGCACTGGTTGATGCATTTTTCAAACATCTTGCTGGCTACAGTGTGCTGATTGGTGCATTTTTACAGAGTGTTGATTGGTGCATTTTAAAATCCCCTTGCTAGCTACAAAGCACTGATTGGTGCATTTTACAAAAAAATCCTAGCTACAGAGTGCTAGTTAGTGCATTTTACAATCCTCTTATAAGACAGAAAATTTCCCCAAGTCCCCACTCGACCCAGGAAGTCTAGCTGGCTTCACCTCTCACTTGGTTATGTCCTTATCCGGTTGGATGCAGTCTTTTTTTTTCATTCATTTATTAAGCAAAGCATCTTATCCTTGTTTGCACAGGGCCCTCTGAAACATCAAATGGAGTCTTTTTCTAACATGCAATTAGTTATGTGATGACTGTGATATGGTTTGGCTGTATCCCCATGCAAATGTCATCTTGAATTGTTGCTCCCATAATTCTCATGTGTTGTGGGAGGAACATGGTGGGAGGTAATGGGATCATGAAGCCAGGTTTTTTCCTGTGCTGGTCTCATGATAGTAAGTCTCATAAGATCTGATGGTTTTCTAAAGGGCAGTTCCCCTGCACACACCCTCTTGCCTGTCAGCATGTAAAACATACCTTTGCTCCTCCTTCACTTTCTGCCATGATTCTGATTCCTCCCTGGCCATGTGGAACAGTGAGCCCACTAAACCTCTTTTTCTTTATAAATTGCTCAGTCTTGGGTATTTCTTCATAGCAATATGAAAATGGACTAATATCGTGCTCTATACAAGAACACTTCTGGAAGGAATGCAGGTCATATGAAAGAAACAAAAATAATTCAGAAAACTGAATTGGTACCCTGTAGGGGCTTGGTATAAAAATATCAGAATACTCAGAAAATAATGATGCAGTTGCTGATGATGAAGGTAAAAAAAAGATGAGTTGAATTTTAGAATGAAGACTGCATATGCCTTAATTCATGACAAATTAATGCATTAGGTGAGAGATACCTTGTATAATGCAGAACAAAATATACATGTATAGAAAATAATTCCACTAAAACCTAGATAAATTATGCTTAACTGGGGATGACTGTGTACCCCTCCACCCCAGGGATATTTCAAAATGTCTGGAAGCGTTTTTGCGTGTGAGAACTGGGATGTGTCACTGGCATGTCACGGGTGGAAGCCAAAGATGCTCTTCAACATCTGATCATGCACAGGACGGCCCCTACTGTAAAGAATTTTCTGTCCCATGTCCAGGTGTGGTAATTACAGGTACACCTGTAATCCCAGCATTTCGGGAGGCTGAGGCAGGCTTATCACTTGAAGTCAGGAGTTCAAGACCAGCCTGGCCAACATGGTGAAACTCCATCTCTAACAAAAATACAAAAATTAGCTGGGCATAGGAGCACCCGCCTATAGTCCCAGAAACTCGGGAGGCTGAGGCAGGAGAATTGCTTGAACCTGGGAGGAGATCATGTCTCTGCACTCCAGCCTGGGAAACAGAGTGAGACCCTGCCTCAAAAAAAAAAGTAATAATTGCCCCAAATCTCAGTAGTATTGAGGTTGAGAAACCCTGGGTGGTATTCATAAAAGCCAATGTCTCCTTAGTATGTATTTCAAAACATAGAGGAAAAACACAAAGATTAGAAGAATATAATCCATGCAAGTATGTGTGTGTATATATGTAAATATAAATGTATATTTTCTATATAAGTATAAATATATAACATTAAACAATTATTTAAAATACATATAATTTATTTGATCACATATACGTATATGGATGTCTATATTATAACAAAATCTATTAATTTTATGGATATAAATAAAACATTTAAACATAATTAGATGAAGCTTTATAAATATTAACATTTAAGTACATATATTTCTATAATTAATTTACAGTTGACCCTTGAATGACACAGATATATGAGGATTTTCCTCCACCTCAGCCACCCGACACAGCAAAATCAACCCTTCCTCTTCCTCCTTTTCCTTTGCCTCCTCAACGTGAAGATGATGAGAATGGAGACATTAATGATGACCCACTTCCACTTAATGAATAGTGAATATGTTTCCTCCTCCTTATTATTTTCCTAGAAGCATTTTCTTTTCTCTAGCTTGCTTTATTAAAAGAATACCATATATAATACCTGTAAACATACATGATATGTATTAATGTACTGTTTATAGTATCAGTGAGATTTTTGGCCAAGGTTTCTTTCCAGTTCTGACATTCAAAAATGCTTCCTGAAAACATGTTGTTCAAGGATTATATAACATATACATTTATAAAGTACAAATTAATATATCTATATATTATAAATTATAAATTTAATAATATAATTAAATAATTTCTAATTCATAATAAATCAACAATTTATAATGTACATCAATATATAATGTATATATTAATATATAAATATTATATGTAATATAATATTTAGATATAACATAAATATAACTATCTATTATGAAATATATGTATGTAAATGTTAATACTTATATAGCTATATATCTAAAGTTTATTTTATTTATATTTATAAAATTAAAATATTTTGTTATGAAATAGACATATACATATATGTATAGGTGGTCGAAGAGATTTTATATATATATGAAACATATATATATATATATATATATATATATATATATGAGTAGGTTGTTTGTATTTAAGTTTTGGGGTAATCCATAGTTGTAGGTAGATTTTCAACGGTGCAGGGGTTAGTGCTTCTAACCCCCGCATTGTTCCAGGGTAAACTATAATAATTAATACATATTAATTACACATATTTAGTATAAATACATGTATATTTGGCAGAAAGCATCCACTTACATCTTTGAATTGAAAACTGTTACTAAATCATACTAAGAAAAAACATGCAAGAAGGCTGACTACCATAGATTACAGAAAAGTCCACTATTCTTTTTTATTATTATTATACTTTAAGTTCTAGGGTACATGTGCAAAACGTGCAGGTTTATTATATATGTATACATGTGCTGAGTTGGTTTGCTGCACCCATTAACTCATCATTTACATTAGGTATTTCTCCTAATGCTATCCCTCCCCAACCCCATGACAGGCCCTGTTGTGTGATGTTCCCTGCCCTGTGTCCAAGTGTTCTTATTGTTCAATTCCCACCTATGAGTGAGAACATGTGGTGTTTGGATTTCCGTCCTTGTGATAGTTTGCTCAGAATGATGATTTCCAGCTGCATCCATGTTTCTATAAAGGACATAAAGTTATCCTTTTTTATGGCTGCATAGTATTTCGTGGTATATAAGTGCCACATTTTCTTAATCCAGCCTATCACTGACAGACATTTGGGTTGGTTCCAAGTCTTTGCTATTGTGAATAGTGCCACAATAAACATACATGTTCATGTGTCTTTATAGCAGCATGATTTATAGTCCTTTGGGTATATACCCAGTAATGGGATGGCTGGGTCAAATGGTATTTCTAGTTCTAGATACTTGAGGAATGAACACACTGACTTCCACAATGGTTGAACTAATTTACAGTCCCACCAACAGTATAAAAGTGTTCCTATTTCTCCACATCCTCTCCAGCACCTGTTTTTTCCTGACTTTTTAATGATCTCCATTCTACCTGATGTAAGATGATATCTCACTGTTGTTTTGATTTGCATTTCTCTGATGACCAGTGATGATGAAAATTTTTTCATGTGTCTGTTGGCATAAATGTCTTCTTTTGAGAAGTGCCTGTTCATACCATTTGCCCACTTTTTGATGGGGTTGTTTGATTTTTTTCTTGTAAATTTGTTTAAGTTCTTTGTAGATTCTGGATATTAGCCCTTTGTCATTTGGGTAGATTGCAAAATTTTTCTCCCATTCTGTAGGTTTCCTGTTCACTCTGATGGTAGTTTCTTTTGCTGTGCAGAAGCTCTTTAGCTTAATTAGATCCCATTTGTCTAGTTTGGCTTCAATTGCTATTGCTTTTTTGTTTTAGTCAGGAAGTCCTTGCCCATGCCTAGATTCTGAATGGTATTGCTTAGGTTTTCTTCAGAGTTTTTATGGTTTTAGGTCTAACATTTAAGTCTGTAATCCATCTTGAATTAAATTTTGTATAAGGTGTAAGGAAGGGATCCAGTTTCAGCTTTCTACATTTGGCTAGCCAGTTTTCCCAGCACCATTTATTAAATAGGGAATCCTTTCCCCATTTCTTGTTTTTGTCAGGTTTATCAAAGATCAGATGGTTGTAGATGTGTGGTATTATTTCTGAGGCCTCTGTTCCGTTCCATTTGTCTATATCTCTCTTTTGGTACCAGTACCATGCTGTTTTGGTTACTGTAACCTTGTAGTATAGTTTGAAGTCAGTTAGTGTGATGCCTCCAGCTTTGTTCATTTTGCTTAGTATTTTCCTGGCCACACAGGCTCTTTTTTTGGCTCCATATAAAATTTAAAGAAGTCTATTATTGGAGTATAGCAATGCCTATGATTTTTCCACATTGATTTGGTATCCTGCAACTTTGCTGAAGTTGCTTATCAGCTTAAGGAGATTAAGGAAACTTTGCTGAAGTTGTTTATCAGCTTAAAGGGCTGAGACTATGGGGTTTTCTACATAAAAAATTATCTCATCTGCAAAGAGAGACAATTTGACTTTGTCTCTTCCTATCTGAATACACTTTATTTCTTTCTCTTGCCTGATTGCCCTGGCCAGAACTTCCAATATTATTTTGAACAGGAGTGGTGAGACCAGGCATCCTTGTCTTTGTGCTTGTTTTCAAAGGGAATGCTTTAAGCTTTTGCCCATTTAGTATGATATTGGCTGTGAGTTTGTTATAACTACTCTTATTATTTTGAGATAGATTGCATTGATACCTATGTTTTTTGAGAGTTTTTAGCATGAAGGGGTGTTGAATTTTATTGAAAGCCTTTTCTGCAACTATTGAGATAATGAGGTGGTTGTTGTCATTGGTTCTGTTTAGATTATGTTTGGGATGATTTGGATTTTTTCCATCAAGTGTAGCTGAAACTCACATAAAGTATCAACTTAATGAATTCACACAATAAAGATGCACATGATAAGAAGGTGCTAGGCATGGGCTGATGAGACTCTGGCTCTTAATGTTAACTCTGCCTACATGCTGACTCCTCTGATGCTCTTTAGATAGAGGCCAGGTGTCCCAACCAAGCCTGATAGTGTCTGCAGCTGGCAAGAAAGAGAGAGGTACTTTTTTTTTTCTTTTGAGACAGAGTCTTATTCTTTTACCCAAGCTGGAGTGCAGCAGCCCATCTTGGCTTCTGCAACCTCTGCCTCTTTGGTTCAAATGATCCTCCAGCTTCAGCCTCTCAAGTAGCTGGGACTACAGGCACATGCTAAGATGCTTGGCTAATTTTTGTATTTTTTCTAGAGATGGGGTTTTGCCATGTTGCCCAGGCAGTTCTCAAACTCCTCAGCTCAAGTAATCCTCCTGCCTCAGTCTCCCAAAATGATGGGGCTGCAGGTGTAAGCCACCATGCCCAGGTGGGAGAAGAAACATTTCCTAATAGCACCTGATATGGTTTAGCTGTATCCCAACCCAAATCTCACCTTGAATTGTAATTATCTCCATGTGTTGTGAGAGGGACCTGGTGGGAGATGATTGAATCGTGGGTGTGGGTTTTTCCCCTGCTGTTCTTTTTATAGTGAATAAGTCTTACAAAATCAGATGGTTTTCTAAAAAAACCAGCTCCCCTGCTCATACGCCCTTGCCTGCCACCATGTAAGATACATCTTCCTTCCCCTTCACCTTCTGCCATGATTGCAAGGCCTTCCCAGCCATGTAGAGCTGGGTTCATTAAACCTCTTTCCTTTATAAATTACCCAGTCTCAGGCATGTATTTATTAGAAGCATGAGAGCAGACTAATACAGCACCCCAGAAAATCTAACCTTATGTGCCTTTAGACAAAGTGGTGTTGTATGCCTATGCTCAACCCACACATGGCAGAAGGAATGGAACCACTCATGGTTAGCTTTGATTGACCAGCATTTGGTCAAAAGCCTCTCTTGGAATATATGACCTCAAAGAAGTACAATGTTAATCCCTCCAAAAAACATGGACCCTACCACCAACAATTATGTGGAGACAGGACGTAGATTGGTAACAGGGGCTCAGTAAGTGTTTGCTGAATGTATGCAGTATCTGTATCATCAAAATTATCCTTATATAAAATTACTTTGCTGAGGAGCTACAAAGACCAGTATGCTCGAGCTTTTACTAGGACACAAACAGTTGACTGTAAAAATCAACAGAGCTTTTTTTTCTCCTTCTGTCTTCAGAAATTCTTGACCTATTTCCATTTTCTTTCTTGCATAACCAGTTAAAATTAGCCAGAACTTCTGTCTGGACACTTGCCTTGGGTAATTTTGAAATACTGTATATCCAACATTATGAAAATTGCAGTTCACATTAGCTTGAATACGTGTAGTTCACACAGAGCTGGAATTCCTTTGAGTCCCATTTCCCCAGTTCTTGGATCTTTAAATCCATTTGGTTTCAATGATAATCCCTATCTTTTGACAGAACCAAAGTTATAGGTAGCCAGCCCAGCCCTGAGGTCAGCCTTGGATGCAAAGATAATGGGAGATGAAGATTCAAATTTCCTTTGTATGAAACATGAACTTTTTAACAATGTCATATGACTTTCTATAGTAATTTCTATTTGGTTATATATTGCATAGGCAAGAAGAATCTCTATCTTCATAGCAATATTATCTTTCGATAAGAATGAGGGCAGAGTTCATCTTTTCAAGGTTTAAATGAAAATAATTTTCTACTTCTAAGTGAAAATTCCTGCTGAGGGATAGGAATAGCCTTATCACATATAATAATACAAAAACAGTACTTCACATAATTAAGTAATTTCATCTTGATAATGTGAAGTTTTATCTCAATGTTTGAGATTAAATTATGCAATTATTTGGATACTTTGTGTTTAAAAGTTGAAGAAAAAAATGGATTCTATCATCAGTAAAGCTTGTTAGACTTCAATGTTAATTGATACGTATTAAAATCTCAGTTTTATGTTACGTATGTGGTCATATCTGGTATATGTTAGAGACAATAAAAATACAATATGAATGTTTAAAAAAAGTAACCTGCAATATTTTAATTCTTGGAGGCTGTGGGTTATGTTTTATAACTCTCCCAAATTAATCAGCGTCCACGTTGACTAAATACTTGTGGATTAATTTATTTCCTTATATCCTTTTTTTTTTTTTTACAGATACATTTTCTGCTTTCCTATGAGTTCTTCATATCTCCTGGTAAAATTAAGCAAAAGATTAAGTCCTAGATACAATGAATAGGAGTTCAATGGAGTATAATAATTAATACCTGTGTCCTTTTTTTAAATTTATTTTTATTTTTATTTTTTGTTATTATTATACTTTAAGTTTTAGGGTACATGTGCACAACATGCAGGCTTATTACATATGTATACATGTGCCATGTTGGTGTGCTGCACCCATTAACTCATTATTTAGCATTAGGTATATCTCCTGGTGCTATCCTTACCCCCTCCCTCCACCCCACAACAGTCCCTGGTGTGTGATGTTCCCCTTACTGTGTCCATGTGTTCTTATTGTTCAGTTCCCACCTATGAGTGAGAACATGTGGTGTTTGGTTTGTTTTCCTTGTGATAGTTTGCTGAGAATGATGGTTTCCAGCTTCATCCATGTCCCTACAAAGGACATGAACTCTTCATTTTTGATGGCTGCATAGTATTCCATGGTGTATATGTGCCACATTTCTTTATCCAGTCTATCATTGTTGGACATTTGGGTTGGTTCCAAGTCTTTGCTATTGTGAATAGTGCCACAATAAACATACGTGTGCATGTGTCTTTATAGCAGCATGATTTATAATCCTTTGGGTATATACGCAGTAATGGGATGGCTGGGTCAAATGGTATTTCTAGCTCTAGGTCCCCGAGGAATCACCACACCAACTTCCACAATGGTTGAACTAATTTACAGTCCCACCAACAGTGTAAAACTGTTCCTATTTTTCCACATCCTCTCCAGCACCTGTTGTTTCCTGACTTTTTAATGATCTCCATTCTAACTGGTTTCATGTGGTATCTCACTGTGGTTTCGATTTGCATTTCTCTGATGGCCAGTGATGATGAGCATTTTTTCATGTGTTTTTTGGCTGCATAAATATCTTCTTTTGAGAAGTGTCTGTTCATATCCTTCGCCCAATACCTGTGTCCTTATACCTTATAGAATGTGTCTATTTTATTTTTTGAGACAGGGTCTCAAGCTGTCACTCAGGTTGGAGTGCAGCTCACTGCAACCTCCGCCTCCTGGGTGCTAGTTATCCTCCAGCCTCAGCCTCCTAAGTAGCTGAGAATAGAGGTACGCACTACCAAGCCCAGCTAATTTTTGCATTTTTAGTAGAGGTGGGGTTTTGCTACATTGTCCAAGCTGTTCTTAAACTCCTGGGTTCAATTGATATGCCCACCTTGGCCTCTCAAAGGGCTGGGATTACGGGTGTGAGTCACCGCACCCAGCTATGTCTTCAATTAAAGTCCAATATCTTCAAACTTAGTTCTCTTTTCATCTCAGGTGAGAATATTGTATAACATTCATCCTCATTAGTTCTTAAGTTTGAATCCCCTTTTATCACCTTTGAATAAATTTAAATACATACATGCCTATACTGCCTATATAACCTAGTGAGTTGAACATTGACAGCGTATTTTTTTTTAACTATAACATCCTGATTATTGGAGGAGGATAATTATATTATCATTTATAAATGTGTATCTCAGGCTTTGCAATTTTTCCCTCTCTTATTTGCAGTAGAAATAAGTATAGGAGATCGTGACATACTGACATTCCTGTTGACTCCACTGTGGGTGAACATTTATTTTTAAATTACACATGCATCATTTTCAAAAATTAATACTTCTGGGAATGTGTTGGAAAAAGTGGCTTTACTTTCCCATTACCCACCCAGGCTGCCCCATGAGAAATGTGTGCTATCTGGAGGGTACATGTGTCATGACCAAGGCTCAGAACTGCCACAGGGATGGTGATGATTGGTTGGCTGTCATCTTTTGTTTTGTGGTCTTCCCCTAAGGCAAACAGAGGGCAATTGAGGCTTTCCACTATGGAGTAATCATTTAATGACACTTCTCTTTGAATTACTCTTCTAAAATATTGGGTTTATGGAGCAAGGGCAACAATATTTTAGGATCCTTCTCCCTCTGGAAAAAAAATTAAATTTTGATCTGAAATTAAAGCACTGAGTATTTAAAGTCAAGAGGAAAGAAAATGTGAAGTGACTCATGTCCCTTGGGTATTGGTAACAGTCCACTCTTGGTGGCTTTCCCAACAATATGGTGGCCATATTTTCCCAACCAAGCTCAACCCACACACCAAAGGCCTAAGGGGGTATGGGAGAAAGATAGATGTTAAAGCCAGGAAAACTCACATTGGAGGTCTTGTCTTGGAACTCATCTTTTATTCCTATGCCATCTGCTTTCCAGTTGCTCTTTAAACCTGCATCTCCTCATCTATAGAGTAAGATTTGTTATATGTGTTTGCTATTTTTTGTTGTATGTTTGGTGTGACTTAGGATTCAATAAGTGCACATCTTCATCCATTTCTTTCTCTTCCTATTCCATCTTTCTCTTCTTTGAGCAATTCCTATCTTTCCTTTGTTTTCTCCCTATAGGTAAAATGAGACTTTTCTCCCTCCCTCCCTCCCTCCCTCCCTCCCTCCCTCCCTTCCTTCCTTCCTTCCTTCTTTCTTTTTTTTTTTGAGACAGGGTCTTTCTCCGTCACTCAGGCTGGAGTGCAGTGGTGTAATCACAGCCCACTGCAGCCTAGACCTCCTAGGCTCAAGTGATCCTCCCACATCAGCTTCCCAAAGAGCTGGTAGTATAGTCATGCACCAGCATGCCCAGCTGATTATTTTTGTTTTATTTTTTTAGAGATGGGGGCTCACTGTGTTGCCTAGCCTGGTCTTGAGCTTCTGGGCTCAGGCTCCTGGTCTTAAACAATTCTCCCACTTTGGTGTTCCAAAGTGCTTGGACTACAGCTGTGAGCCACGATGACCTGCCTGAGAGAATATCTTAAATACGGATTGACCTAAAGTGTTCTGGTCATGTGACCCTCAAATTAGCAGCTACTGTGTCTCCTTCTTGGCAGGAATGAGTTTGGGAGAAGCCTTTTGAGTTCCTTACCATCACCATATAGACCCTGTCCTTGGGCTAGGGGACAGTTATGAACTGACTTTTTATAAAGGTAGGTTGTATATCATATTTGAGGATAGAGTCATGCTCTTAACTGGACCTGGAGAGTTTAGCAATAAGCAAATGTGCTTCTTTAGAGTGAAAATCTCAACTCAGACAGGAAATGTTCTCTACATCATAGTCATGAATAGCAAAAGTAATTGGCCTTCCATCTTCTGTACAGGTAGGGGGAGGATTGTTAAATGTTACCAGCTATTCTTATCACATAGTCCTCACCTAATAGAAACAGACAGATTTGCCTGTGAAATACAGTTTTCCCTTGGTATCCATGGGGGATTGATTCCACCACCTCCCAGAGGTACTAAAACCCATGGATGTTCAAGATCCTGATATAAAATTGTGTAATACTTGTGTATAACCTGTGCAAACCTCTTGTATACTTTAAATCATTTCTAGATTACCTATACTACCAAATGCACTCTAAATGTTATGTAAATAGTGGCTATGCTGAATTATTTATGGAATGATGACAAAGAAAATCTGTACTTGTTTAGTACAGATTTTTTTTTCCATATTTCTGATCCATGAGAGTTTGAATACACAGAATAGAAGGCTGATTGTGTAATTAATTCTTGCTATTCTCTTTTCTTTATTTCAAACCTGATGTGGGAGGATTGCTTGAGACAGCAGTTCAGGACCTGCCTTGACAACATGGTGACACTCCATCTCTCAAAAAAATAATGCCATGCAGAGTGGTACACATCTGTGGTCCCAGGCTACTTGGGAGGCTGAGGTGGGAGGATTGCTTGAGCCCAGGAAGTTGAGGCTGCAGTGAGCTATGATTGCAGCACTGCACTCCAGCCTGGGTGGCAGAGAGAGAGAGAGACCATGTCTCATTTTGTCTGATAATATCTACAAAATCCGTCTGTTAGATCATAAGCTTTTTTTCTACATTATTTAGAGGGAATTATTTTGTTATTTACTTCCTATTAATTTCTTAAAGAGTACACACACACACACACACACAAAAGAGAGATTGAAGAAGGTTAATGCTAGATCCATTATTTTAAGTGATTTATTCTATTCATTTTTTCCTTTCCAGACCATCAAACTATTTTCCTTCTGAAACCATCACTAGTGAATTCAGTCACAGGGATGATATCAAAAACAATGCATGCAATTCATGCAAAATAAATTGGGAAAGCCAGGTGGTGAAACATTTGTTTTTCCTGCCAGTTTATTTTTTTTCACTGTTTCCAGAAGGAAAATGAAAGACTGGGTGAGGTGTTGCTCAAGGCATATCCCAACTCCTGGCTTCATTCTATTCATTTTCACTCTCTTGGTCCCCCTTAACCAGCCCACAATCTCCTGGCCACACAAGCTTCATCCAAACCACACTGTGTCAGCTGTTGCCTTATCACAGCTGTGCTCCTGCTCCTGTTTCCACAGCACCTCCTAGCCAGTGCCCACTTGTCATTGCCATTCTTTCCCCCTGGTGCTCCTTGTCTCCTACACAACCTCAGATGCCCTTTGCCATGGAAGAGGAAGGATGGCTTGCCGAAGTGTACAAGACATGAAACAGCTTCACTGCCATGTCCTCTGCATTTCTGGGTTCCTTTTCTGTCTTGTTTGCCCACTACTCATGGCCCTTCCCCATTAAGAACTAACCTCCAACCACATGCCAGTTGCAACATTTCTAATGATCAAGTGTCACTGAAGTGGGCCTGATTGAGGAAGGTGAGGAATTGGCACATGGAATAAGAATTTCAAGTGTTCATAACAAGCTACATCTATCTAGCTATATATCTACCTATCTATATCTATCAGTCTATCAACCATCCATTTATTTGATCATCTTTGTACCCATATATCTTCCATGTATCTCATCTATCCATATATCATATCTATGTATCTATCATCTATATCTATGCATCTTATCTATCCAACTTATCTATGTATCAATCCAACCATCATATCTATCAATCTATATCTATGTATCTCATCTATCCATATATCACATCTATGTATCTATCTATATCTATGCACCTCATCTGTCCATCATATCTATGTATCTATCCATCTATCATATCTATGTATCTATCCATCTATATCTATGTATCTCATGTATCTATCCATATATCATATCTATATAGCTATCATCTATATCTGTGTATCTCATCTATCTATATGTCATATCTATGTATGTATCCAACTATTGTATCTATCTATTCTTCTGCCTGTCAGTCTCTCCATTCATCCATCCATCCATCCATCCATCCATCCATCCATTATCCATCCATCCATCTATCCTCATATCATATCATATCATATCATATGTCTAATCTACCATCTATCTCTATCATTTATCCATCTCTAATATCTATTAACTATCTCATCTATCTAATCATCTATAATCTCACCTATTATCCTTCTCACTTTTCTATCTATAATCAATGTGCCATTCCTAGAAACTTTCAAAGGGACAATTTGGAAATTTGCAAGTGTTCTCTCCACTAACCAGAGAAGTCAGAATGGGACAAAACCTTCCTTTTTGGCAGCTAATGAGCTGCCTGACTTCTTGGAAGAAAAATGCAGGAGGTAAAATTTATTGTGGCTCAGGCATAGTGCATAAGCCATCACTCAAGAAAGAAAGACATTTTTCTGGACCACACAGCCTCATGTCAAATGCAATTCTCCTTTCCAATAATCAGCATTTGTAATAAGCATCTGGTGAACTAAATTCCACCTCAGAGCTTGCTTTGAAGAGAACTCAACCACTCCCAAGTCCAATCTGCCTCTCGCACAGTCCACCTCACACACTGCTACTCTCTCCTGCTACCCCATAACTGGAGTCTCTCGTGTCTCCCTACATTCTGATTTGCCATATGGGAACTGCTACATCTGGGTTACAAATTCCCCCATTCCTTCTGCTGTCCCCTACTTAAAGCAAGTCATTTCCCCCAGTCATCTCATGACATCTTGTTCATAACCAACTCTGAATTCCAAAGTCATGTATTCAGTTTTAACTTATGCATGTCTTCTCTCTTTGCTCCCAGATATTCTTCCTCTTCATTTCTAAATTTCTCTTTTGAAATCCAGTTCAAACCCCTTTATAGTTTTCCTCTCTAAAGCATCCCAGGGTAAGCTAGTATCTGTACCAGATCAGCTCTGAAGCCATATTATAAAGTATAGAAAATGAATCAGCGCTTACATTTTTGTTATTTTTCTTTAAATGTGTGTTTTATTATTAGTTCATGTTGCTATTATTATTATTTTTGAGACAAGGTTTCACTCTGTCACCCAGGCTGAGTGCAGTGGTACGATCATAGCTCACTGCAGCCTCAAACTGTCAGGCTCAAGCGATCTTCCCACCTCAACCTAGGTGGGATCACAGGCATGTGCCACCATGCTGAGCTATTTTTTAAAATTTTTGGCAGAGGCAAGGTCTCCCTATGTAGCCAAGTCTGGCCTCGAACTCTGAGGCTTAGGTAGTCCTCCCACCTCAGCCTCCGAAAGTGCTGGAATTATAGGTGTGAGCCACTGCACTTGGCTTATATTTTTATTATTAAATACAATAGAAATATAGAAAAATACAATGTGGGTTAGGTTTCATGAATATTAGAAGGCAGACACAATGAAAGAAATAGAACTTGACAAGCTCTTGTAAAGGCCCTTCATGTGTCCATCGCAATCCATTTCAGAATGTAAATAGGAAGCCAGTAGTATTACAGTAAATGGCAAACCCGACTACAAATTCATGTGAATGTTTCCTGGTGAATTGCGTCAGATATTTTGGCAGGTTTTTCTTAAGGCCATGCCCTCCATTCTCTCTAAAGGTGATTTGAAGCTGACAGCGCTCTTGATATATAACAACTCTTTCTAAAGTTTTTCATAAGCAAAGACATTTTACTTTGTTTTCATTTTTTTCCAGCCATCATTTTCTACATAGATGAGAAACTTCAAATATGTTATGTCTCATCATATTTATCCTTAAAAAAATCAAAAGTTTATTAGTAAGAAAATGTATTGCTTTACAGAAATATTCAACTCACACTCTCATATTGAGCATTGAACTGGAACAAACAGAATGGTAATAGAAGGACAATTTTCTGGGTACTCTGTGATTTGGGCAGCACTTCTTCAACATAATTAGACCTCACAAGATGCATACATATAACAGATTAAAAGTTTGCAAGAATGCTATTGCTATTTACATTTGTAAAGAATAGTTTCTTCTATTTAATTAATTTATCTATTTAATTTTCTTTTTAAGAGACAGGGTCTTGCTCTGTCATCCAGGCTGGAGTGCAGTGGCACAACCATAGCTCACTGTAGCCTTGAACTCCTGGGCTCAAGCAATCCTCCTGCTTCAGCCTTCTGAGTAGCTGGGGCTACAACTGTGATCTAGTTTGGATGTGTGTTCCTGCCCAAATCTCATGCTGAACTGTAATTCCCAGTGTTGGAGGTGGAGCCTGGTGGGAGGTGATTGGATCGTAGGGGTGGTTTCTCATGAACGGGTTAGCACCACCCCCTTGGTGCTGTTTGTGTTATGGTGAGTTCTCACGAGATCTGGTTGTTTGAAAGTGTGTAGCACCTCCCACCCCGCTCTTGCTCCTGCTCCTGTCATTTGAGATGCCTGCTTCCCCTTTCCTTCCGCCATGATTGTAAGTTTCCTGAGGCCTCCCCAGAAGCAGAAGCCACTATGCTGCCTGTACAGCCTGCAGAACCGTAAACCAATTAAACCTCTTTTCTTAGAAATTATCCAGTCTCAGGTATTTCTTTATAGCAATGTGAGAATGGGCCAATACAAAACTTGTGCCACCATGCCTGGCTTTTTTAAAAAAAAATTTTGTAGAGATTAGGTCTTGCCATGTTACCCCTGCTGGCCTTGAACTTCTGACTTCACATGGTCCTCCTGCCTTGGCCTCCCAAAGTGCTAGGATTACAGGCATGAATCACTATGCCCAGCGTTTGTTCTATTTTAAATGCAGTATTTGCCATATACAAAATATGAAGTATGTCAGGCATAATAATACAATGAACTGTAAAATACCTACTGTTCAGCATGAGAATTATGTTATTAACAATATCTTGTATTTATCTGTTTTTTTTTTCTCTGCTTCATCCCTTATTCTCTGTTTCTACCTGGCATTCACCACTATCCTGAATTTAGATTTTATCATTTCCTTATTTTAAAAATTATGTTACTATATAGTCTAATAAGTCTAAACTGTGTGTGTATTTGTGTAGATACACATATTTGATTTTAAATTAGACATACATCTATATTCTTAATAGGTAATATAGAATTTGCTTCATTTGACACTTTAAAAAATGGTATCACAGAACTACCATTCCACCCAGCAATCCCAGTACTGGGTGTTTTCCCAAAGGGAAAGAAATCATCATATCAAAAAGACACTGAGCATTCACATGTTTATTACAGCATATTCACAATAGCAAAGACATGGAATCAACTTTAGTGTGCATGATTGGCTAAAGAAAATGTGGTATGTATATACACACACGTATGTATACATTTATATGTATATATACCTATATATGCACACATATATGTATACATGTATATGTATATATACATATATACACACATAATATATACACACACACATATATATATACACAATTGAATAGTACTTAGTCATAAAAAAGAATAAAATAATGTCTTTTACAGCATCAGATGGAACTAGGGGCCATACTTGTGTCTTGGGTGAAGCAACACAGAAACAGAAAGCCAAATACTTCATGTTTTCACTTATAAGTGGGAGCCAAATAATGTGCGCACATGGACAGTGTGTGGAATAATAGTCGTTGGAGACTTGGAAGGGTGGGAGAGGTGTGAGGGATGAGAAAGCTCTTGATGGGTACAATGTAAGTTCTTTGGGTGATGGTCACACAAAAAGCCAATACTTTATCACTATGGAATATGTCCATGTAACAAAATTACACCCCTTAAATTTATACAAAAAAGCATTCTGGGCTTAATACCTAGGTGATGGGTTGATAGGTGAAGCAGACCACTATGGCACCCATTTACCTATGTAACAAACGTTCACATCCCTGCACATGTACTCCAGAACTTAAAATAAAATAAAATAAAATAATAAATTATACAAGAAACCAAAACAGAAAACAACAAAAATAGTGTCATACTTGGTAATAGTTTTGTGGATGTCCTTTTTCACTCCAGTTTCTTTTGCTTACATTTATTCATATTGTTGCATGTGTCTGTATTTCATTCTTTTTCTTCATTTTTTTTTTTTTGGCTACAAAATACCCCATTGAATGAGTGGACCACATTATATTTGTACATTTTCCTGTCGATGGGTATTTGGATCCCTTCCAGGGGTGACTATTTACCAACAGGGACACCATATAATACGTGTGTTTGGAGGCATGACTGCAAGTGTTTACCTATGATATCCAGTCAGGGGAAGAAGTGCTGAAGCATAGGCATGTGAATGTAGCTGAGAGATGATGTAAAAATAGTTTTCAGCTCGGGATGGTGCTTCACTTATAATCCCAGCACTTTGGGAGGCTAAGGCAGGCAGATCACTTGAAGTTGTTAGGAGTTCAAGACCAGCCTGGCCAACATGGTGAAACCCTGTTTCTACTAGAAATACAAAACTAGCTGGGTGTGGTGGTGCTTGCCTGTAGTCCCAGCTACTTCGGAGGCTGAGGCAGGAGAATTGTTTGAACCTGGGAGGCAGAGGTTGCAGTGAGCTGAGATTGTGCCAATGCACTCCTGCCTGCTCAGCCTGGGGGACAGAGCAAGACTCTGTCTCAAAGGAAAAAAATTTTCCAGAGTTGGTATTAATTTGCACAACCAATTTCATTATCTAAGTACTCTCTGTTGAGCTAGATTCTCTTCAATGCTTGATATTTTCAGAAAATTGAAACTTTTGCTAATTAAATGGATAAGATATTTATCACATTGTGGTTTTATCTTTCCCTGAATTAACAAAATCAAGCATCATTTCCAACATTTTGAGGTCACTTGCATGTAATGCCTCCTCTTTGACTTTCTGAGTTTTCTAAGAAGTTGTATCTTTTCTATGTATCTGAAGGTTTGTATATGTCTGGATATAAATCATTTGATATCTTCTTTTCTGAAGACTTTGTGCAGTTTTTCTCCTATATTGGCATTTCCTTTTCATTTTATTTATGGAGTCTTTTGAAAAACAAAAGTTCTTATGGGTAAGTTGTTAGCATGGCATTTCCTTCAACAGTTAATATTTTTGTGTCTTTAAGAAAGAATGCTTTTGGACTCCAAGATGAGAGAGATATTTTTCCTATATTTCTTTCTAGAGGTTTAACTTTCATCCATCTGGAAATATGTATATGTGTAGTGGAGGGAGGGTTCATATTGCTTTCATTTTTTTCCATATGGAAAACCAATTGTCTCAGCTCTATTTATTGAATAGTTCCTCATTTGCTCACTGATCTGTAATGTCACATCCTTCCTGCATTATATTATAGCACACGCTGACCCTAATGCTTCCAACAGGGTGTCCCTGTGCTCCTTTGCTTGAGGTCTTTATGTGACCGGGGGAGCCTGATAGTTGGACATGTGTTAGTCAAGCCAGAGTGCTGAGAATCTAGGAGGTCCCACAAAGAACTGCCCTCAGCTAAGGACTAATGAGTGTTGAAGGGCAAGTACTCTCACTCACCCATCCCACAGCTGGAAATAGTATTCTGCTCTCTTTCCAAAGCTTGCAGCTTTGGAAAAGCTGATCTCTTCTTATGAATCCTTATGCATCCTGATCTCTTTTTATGAAGTGTCTTAGTCCATTTCAGGCTGCTATCACAGAATACCATAGACTGAGTGGCTTGTAAACAACAGATATTGATTCTCTCAGGGTCACGGAGGCTATAAGTCTGAGATTAAGGTGTGGGCAGGGCTGCTTCCTCTTGAGGCTTCTCTGCTTGGCTTATAGATTGTAGTCGCTATCTTCTCCCTGTATCCTCAGGTGGTTGTCCCTCTGTGTGTGTGCAGAGGGAGAACTCTGAAATGGTTACTCTTCTTATAAAGATTAAGACTCCTCTCTTATGATTTTACCTAAACACAATCATCTCCTAAAGGCTCCGTCTTCACATAATCTCACATGGGGTTTTCTGGCTTAAACCCATGAATTTTGGGCAAAAGGGCATAATTCAGCTCATAGTAATTATTCAACCAAAGTAGATGATTGGCTTCTGGTGGGAAAGAGGGAATAAAAATGGAAAGAGTATTAAATTAGAGAAAGAGACATAAGAGCTTCATGTAAAATTTTTGAGAAATAGGAGAGCCTGGGAATGGATAATTTGGAGAGTTGAGATGATGCAGTATCACATGATCTTTGTGTTAAGACTGCAGGACAGTGGCTAGGTGGTTTGAAATACTCAAGAGGAAGTTTGAAATTGGAGCTTACTTCAGCCAGGGACTTCACCCTGGTTATCCATGGTGGTCACCTGCTTGGTAAAGATGACCAAGGACTTTCTCCACTCTCTAGCTCATTTCTCCAATTTCTGTTTGTTCTTCCTTGCTCCCCACCCAAATAAACAGCTTAATAAAATCTTTGTATCAGGATTCATTAGGGTAGGTGTATTAAATGCATTTTAGACTTACAATTTGAGTTTTTTCTTTTCTTTCTTTCTTTCTTTCTTCCTTTCTTTTTTTTTTTTTGAGACAGTGTCTCACTCTGTTCCCCAGGCTGGAGGACAGCGGTACAGTCATAGCTCACTGCTGCCTCAACCTCCGGTACTCAAGTGATCCTTCTGCCTCAGCCTCCCAAGTTGGACTACAGGTGTGTACCGCTATGCCCAGTTCATTTTTTTTTTCTTTTGCAGAGACAGAGTCTCAGTATGTTGCACAGGCTGATCTCTAACTTCTGGGCTCAAGTGATTCTCCCATCTCTGCCTTCCAAAGTTCCTGGATTTCAGTCACGAGCCACTGTGTGCAGCCTAGACTTACACTATTTTCAACTTATAATGGGTTTACTGGGGTGTAGCCCTATTGTTAAAGTTGAGGAGCGTCTGTACTTTGAAAAGCTCTAGACATGAGATACACATTAAACAACTGAGAAACTAAAACTCTAGTTTAGATAGCATGTTTCTGTTACTGTAGAATAAGTCACCTCATCTAGCAAGACCAAGCCATGAATGCACTTGAGTTGCATTTTTTAATACTTCCATGGACTCCGAAAAATCTCCGATGTTCTTAGACCTCAATTCCAAGAAGAGCCGGCTTGTAGACTTGCAGCTGAGATGCAGGCTATGGCGAACTCAGATCTGGAGAAGATAGAAGGAGTCCAGGGAGAAATGGAAAATGATGAAAGCTTTGGCAAAAGGGTGGTAAATTGTTCAAAGAATGTTTAAAGAAAAAAAAATGAACAGCAACAACTTTAGAAGGAAATGAAACTGATTAAAAGAGTCATCTTTATTCCACTTCTGCACCATGGAGTGGAATCCACATAACTTGCATATAATTGAACATAAAAAAAACTCTGAAGCTCAATCAGCTCAATTTCCATGGGCAATGAGCCCACGGAAAGCTCAGAAGAATCTTTTCGGAACTATTTATGAGCTGTGCTGCAGTTGATGAAGGCCTGGTTGAGGGTGGTGACAGAGGAGAGGAATGGTGATGGCCACAGGCTTAAAGAACAGCATATCCATCCATTAGGGCTATCGTAACAAAGTCCTACAGACCCGATGGCTCAAACAACAGACATTGATTCTCCCACAGTCCTTGAAGCTGGAAGTCTAAGATCAAGGTGTAGGCAGGGCTGGTTTCTCCAGAGACCTGCTCCTTGGCTTGTAGATGCCATCTTCTCCTTGTGTCCTCACAGGGTTGTATCCTCACAGGGTCATCCCTCTGTGTGTCTGTGTCCTTATCTTATCTTCTAATGAGATATCTTAGTTTATTTCAGGCTACTATAACAGAATACCATAGACTGGGTGGCTTGGAAATAATAGACATTGATTCTCCCACAATCCTTGAAGCTGAACATCCAAGATCAAGGTGTAGGCAGGGAGGGTTCCTCCTGAGGCCTCTCCCCTTACTTTGTAGACATCATCTTTTCCCTGTGTCATTACATGGTTGTCCCTGTGCCTGTGTCTGTGTCCTCATCTCCTCTCCTTATAAGACTGCTATCACAGAATACCATAGACAGGGAGGCTTAAACAACAGACATTTACTCTTCCACAGTCCAGGAAGCTGGCCATCTGAGATCAAGGTGTGGGCAAGGCTGGTTCTTCCTGAGGCCTCCCTCGTTGACTTGTAGATGTTGTCTTCTCACCATGTCTTCACAGTTTGTCCTTCTGTGTTTGTGCAGATGGAGAACTCTGAAATGTTTTCCTCTTCTTATAAATTCACCAGCCATATCAGATTAAGACCCCTCTCTTATGATTTTACCTAAACCCAATCACCTCCCTGAAGGCTTTGTCTTCACATAATCTCACATGAGGATTTATACTGCTGAAACCCATGAATTTGGAGCAAAAGGGTTTAACTCAGTTTATAATAATTATTCAATCAAAGTAGGTGATTGGCATCTGGTAGGAAAGAGAAAATAAAATAGAGAGATTATTATGTTAGAGAAAGAGAGATGAAAGCTTCAGGTAAAATTTTTGAGAAATAGGAGATCCTGGGAATGGATAATCTGGAGAGTTGAGATAATGCAGTGTCATATGATCTTTGTGTTGAGCATGCAGGACAGTCACTAGGTGGATCGAAACTCAATAGGAAGTTTGAAATTGGAGTTTAATGTGGAATTCATGAAGACTGTAGTAAAAAACATGGGAGACATTAATGGTACAGCAACATTTCTCCCAGGCTGTTCTGCAAGGGTCTGGTTCTTCAAGATACTAACAAGGGCTCTGGAAGAAAAAAAAAAAAAACGGAAGGCAGAAAGCAAGCAAGGAAGGAAATGAGAAAGAAAGGGGAAACGAAGGGAGGGAGGTAAACGAGAAAGGCAGAAAGGGAGAAAGAATAAAAGAGAAAAGACAAAGGAAGAAAGAGAAAGAAAGGAAGGAAAGAAGAAAAAGGAATACAGAGGGAAAAGAGGGAAGGGAAGGAGGGTGGGAGGGAGGGAGGGGAAAGGAAGAGAGGGAAGGAAGAGGAAGGGAGAAAGACAGAGACAGATGAAGGGAGGGAAGAAGGGAGGGAGAGAAAGAGAGGTAGGGGAAAGGAAGAAAGAAAGAAACAGAAGAAAGAAAAGAAAGTGAAAGAAAGAGAGAAAAAAGGAAGAAGAAAGAAAAGAGAAAATAAAAGAATATAAAAGAAAGGGGGGAGGAAGGGGGAGGGAGGGAAGGAGGGGGAGGAGCGAAGGAGGGGGAGGGAGGAAGGAAGGAAGGCAGGAAGAAAGGAAGGGAGGGGAAATTGAGAGAGGGAAAAAGAGAAGGAGGGGAAAGGAAGACAGAAAGAAGAAAAAAGGAAGAAAGAAAAAAGAAAGGAAGAGAGAAAAAAGAAAGACAAAGAGGAAAGGAAGGAAGGAAGGAGAGAAGAGAAGAGAGAAGAGAGTGAAGGAGAGAGGAAGGAAGGATAGAGAGAGAGAAAGAAAGGGAAGGTAAAGGAAGAAAGAACAAAAAGGAAGAGGAAAGAGAGAGAAAGCAAGCAAGCAAGAAAGAATGAATGAAAGAAAGAAGAAAAGAGAAAAAAGAATATAAAAGAAAGGGAAGAGAGAGGGAGATGGAGGGAAGGAGGGGGAGGGAGGAAGAGAGGGAGGGAGGAAGGCAGGAAGGGAGGAAGGCAGGAAGGAAGGAAAGAAGGAAGGGAGGGAAGGAAAATTGAGGGGGAAAAAGAGAAGTGGGAAAGGAAGAAAGAAAGAAAAAGGGAAGAAGAATGAAAGAAGAAAGAAAAAAGAGAGAGAAAGACACAAAGAAAGAGAGAAAGAAAGAGGGGAGGAAGGAAGGAGAGAAAAGAAGGGAAGGGAGAAGAGAAGGGAAGTGAAGGGAAAAGAGAAGAGAGGGAGGGAAGAGGGAAGGAGGGAGGAAGGAAGGAAGGAAAGAGAGGGAGAAAGAGAGGGAGGGGAAAGGAAGAAAGAGCAAAAAGGAAGGGGAAAGAAAAAAGAAAGAGAGAGAAGGAAGGAAGGATAGAGAGAGGGAGAAAGAGAGGGATGGGAAAGGAAGGAAGAGCAAAAAGAAAGAGGAAAGAAAATAGAAATAAAGCAAAAGAAAGAGAGAGAAAAAAGAAAGGAAAGAAATAAAGAAAGAAAAGAAAAGAAAAAGAGAGAAAGAAAAGAAAGAAAAAGAAAAAAGAGAAAGAAGGAAGGAGAGAGGGAGAAAGAGAGGGAGGGGAAAGGAAGAAAGAGGAAAAAGGAAGAGGAAAGAAAAAAGAGCAAGAAAAGCCAGCAGGAAGGAAGGAAAAAGAAAGAAAAGGAAGAAAGGAAAGAAAAGATGTTTTGCAATGAGGTAAGATCAGGAAATGCATGGTAACTCCCACATCAACTTAAACACATTAGTATGTTTTGTGATTATATGCGGAGGAATGATAATAGCAGATGCTTTTTCTCCTCTTCTTCACTGCCTCCCCCCACCTTTTTTTTATTATTATACTTCAAGTTTTAGGGTACATGTCCACAATGTGCAGATTAGTCACAAATGTATACATGTGACATGCTGGTGCGCTGCACCCACTAACTCGTCATCTAGCATTAGGTATATCTCCCAGTGCTATCCCTCCCCCTTCCCCCCACCCCACAACAGTCCCCAGAGTGTGATGTTCCCCTTCCTGTGTCCATGTGTTCTCATTGTTCAATTCCCACCTATGAGTGAGAATATGTGGTGTTTGGTTTTTTGTTCTTGAGATAGTTTACTGAGAATGATGATTTCCAATTTCATCCATGTCCCTACAAAGGACATGAACTCATCATTTTTTATGACTGCATAGTATTACATGGTGTATGTTTGCCACATTTTCTTAATCCAGTCTATCATTGTTGGACATTTGGGTTGGTTCCAAGTCTTTGTTCTTGTGAATGGTGCCGCAATAAACATACGTGTGCTTTAAAGTTCACATGGAACCAAAAAAGAGCCCTCATCACCAAGTCAATCCTAAGCCAAAAGAACAAAGCTGGAGGCACCATGCTACCTGACTTCAAACTATACTACTAGGCTACAGTAAGCAAAACAGCATGGTACTGGTACCAAAACAGAGATATAGATCAATGGAACAGAACAGAGCCCTCAGAAATAATGCTGCATATCTACAACTATCTGATCTTTGACAAACCTGAGAAAAACATGCAATGGGGAAAGTATTCCCTATTTAATAAATGGTGCTGGGAAGACTGGCTAGCCATATGTAGAAAGCTGAAACTGGATCCCTTCCTTACACACCCCCCCTTATTTTTTTGCAGGAGCACCTGATGTAGTTGATGCAGGTGAGGGTCAGCTGCCACCTCTGAGGGCAGATGGGGGCAGGAGAGGGCAGGGAAGGGGGATTGAGGACCGGCAGGAAGGATGGGAATAAGGAAAACCAGGGAGATGCCACACCTGTGGAGCAGAACCCAGATCAGCTAGGAACTCTCCGTGGCTCTCTCCCTGATCACAACATTGTCACCAGATCTTTGAAATCCGGCCCTGGAAGTGACTCAGGGACTCCCTCTGGGATGGCTTCTTTAATTAACCTGGGATGCAGTGCAGGAGGCCGACTGGGTTCACCCATCTGCCCTGGACACCCTGGAAACTCTTAGAGTCCACCATTCTTGTTCCTGACCCTATGTTCACTCATGCCCATCTCTTGGCGTCTCCTGGGAAGCTTGGGCAAGCCCTGCTGTCTGACATCTGAGCTCAAATCTCACCCTGGAAACCTGATCTATCGAAGTTCCCCTACTCTATGTGTCCAGGAAATCCAGGGATACAGTGGAAATAGAAGATGCCCAAAATATGCCACAGCACAGAGTTCCACTTGCTGCTTGTCACTTTGCAAATCCCTGTATGAACCCAACAGGATGGCTGATATTAGGCTACAAGGCTAAAGCTGTATTTACCTGGATCTACTGAGAGCACATTTGCTATCAGACTGTGTTCTCATTTCTTAGAGTGGGCAACAAATGACCACAGGCTGGCTGGGTTAACACAACAAGAATGTACTCTCCCAGTCTTGGAGGCCAGGAGTCTCAGAACAAGGTGTGGGCAGGGCCATGCTCCCTCCACAGGCTCTAGGGGAGGATTCTTCCTGCCTCTTCCAGCTCCTGGGGGCTCCAAGCATCCCTGGGCTTGTGGCCACATCACTGCAGTCTCTGCCTCCATCTCCATGTGGCCTCCTTCTCTGTGTGTGTGTCTCCTCTTCTGTCTCTTGGAAGGACATCTGTCATTACACTTAGGGCCCATCCTAATCCAGGATGATCTCATTACAAGATCCTTCTCCTAAGAAGAAAAGAAAAGAAAAGAAAAGAGAAAATAAAAGAATATAAAAAAGGCGGGAGGGAAGGAAGGAGGGGGAGGGAAGGAAAAAGGGGGAGGGTGGGAAGGAGGGAGAGAAAATATCTGCCAACACTGTATTTCAAATCAGAAGGTCCCATTTACAAGTTAGGAGGCATAGGACGTGAACAGGTTTTGGGGTCACCATTCAACCCATTACAGTTGTATCCAGTTCCCTCCAGGGGCTCTAGGTGAGGGTTCTTCCTTCTCCCAGCTCCTGGGGGCTCCAGGTATCCCTGGGCTTGTGGCTACATCATTCCAGTCTCTGACTTTTTCTCCACTTCTGTCTCTTAAAAGGAAACTGGTCATTGGGTTTAGGGCTCACTCCACTCTCTAGGATGATCCAATTTTTAGATCCTTAACTTATTACAAAGACCCTATTTCCAAATAAAGTCCCAGTCACAGGTTCTGGGTGTTAGTATGTGGACAGATATTTCCAGGGGCCACTATACAGTTGTACCTAGTTCCCTCTGAAAGTTCTAGGGGAGGCTCATTCCTGCCTCTCCCAGCAGCAAGAGCTCCAGGCATCCCTGGGCTTGTGGCCGCATCACTCCATTCTTTCTCAGGCTCCATGTGGCCTTCTCCTGAGTGTCTCTGTGTCTCTTCTCTTTATATGGATACTGGTACATCTGGGGTCCACCCAGATAATCTACTATGATTTCATCCCAAGATCCTTCACTTAATCACATGTGCAGATACCTTTTTGCCTAATAAGGTGACAATCTGAGGTTCTAGGGATTTGACATGGACATTTCTCTTCCACTATTCTATGGTATGGAAAAGTGGAAAAAAGCAAATACCAAAACCTGTTAATAAGGACCTGTTTCCTCTCTGTGTAGAGCCTCTTCTGAAACTCCTGGTATGTTCATGCATATAAAATGCCCAGACTGAGATGAGGACTGGTGTAAATAGTAGATATCATCTCTGTGGCAACACATAAATTAGCATTCAGAAATGTAAATTTGCAGAGAGAAGAACCTTTCTCTGAGTTCCTACACTCAGTTCTGTATAAGATTCATTTATTTGTTTATTTTTTCTTTTTGAGACCTGGTTTAGCTATGCTACCCAGGCTAGAATACAGTGGGACAATCAGAGCTTACTGCAGCCTCAAATTCCTGGGCTCAAGTGATCCTCTCACCTCAGCATCCCAAGTAGCTGGGATTACAGGTGTTCTCTGCCAAGCATAGCTACTTTCTTTTTATTTTTATTAGTGATGAGGTCTCATTATATAATCCCAGCATTTTGGGAAACTTAGGTAGGAGGATGTCTTGAGCCCAGGAATTCAAGACCAGCATAGACAATGCAGTGAGACCTCCTCTCTACTAAAAATAATTTTTAAAAATTAGGCAGGCATAGTAGTGACATGCCCATAGTTCTTGCTACTCCAGAAGCTGAAACAGGAAGATCAGGTGAGCCCAGGATTTCCAGCCTTCAGTGAGCTATGATTATGCCAACTGCACTTCAGCCTGGGTGACAGCGAACTCTGTCTCTAAAACAAAAAATATAATATAATAAAATTAAATAAATTTAAAAACATAAGGACTAAGAGTCCATTTGTAATCTCCACCACTGGAGAATCATTTAGTACAGCAAAGCTGAAAGACCAGGAATGGGGACTTTCCAATGTTTCTACAGGACACTCTGAGGCAGGGGGCTGCACTTACTTGAATGCTGTTATCTGTGGATAAAATCAGCACATTACCACTAGTACAGGACCTTTTTCTTTTCTTTTCTTTTCTTTCTTTCTTTTTTTTGAGATGGAGTCTTACTCTGTTGCCCAGGCTGGAGTACAGTGGTGTGATCTTGGCTCACTGCAACCTCTGTCGCCTGGGTTCAAGTGGTTCTCCTCCCTCAGCCTACTGAGTAGCTGGGATTACAGGCATGCACCACCACAACTGGCTAACTTTTGTATTTTTAGTAGAGACAGGATTTCACCACGTAGTCCAGGCTGGTCTCGAACTCCTGACCCCAAGTGATCAACTTGCCTTGGCCTCCTAAAGTACTGGGATTACAGGCATGAGCCACCACACCCAGTCAGTACAAGACTATTATTTGGAAAGGTACAGATAAAAGATGCTCTTGGCAGAGAAATTTTCATAACATTCCACCTTGAAACTCGGAGGTATATTATTGGGATCATTGCTTAAGCCAAGAGAAACTAGTTAAAAAAATTTGAGAATGGTTTGCGTAATGTAAAAGGGAAGATGCACTCAGAAGAGAAGTTAAAATAGCCATGGTATGTCAGCCTTTGTTGCGGTAGGGGAAGATGGAGAACTTGGTTGTCAAAGTGTATGTTGAATTGAGTTTTGGAAGAATGAGTCACTGAAATTTATCAGCAAACTTGATTTAGTGGAGATTTTTCTCATGCATTTGGGAGGTTTTTTTCTGGTGTGCCAAGCTGTTAAAAATTAATGTGTGAGGGCCTAGAATGAGCACAAGCGTTTTTGTAGGCAGAATCTCTGTGGCTCCATGCTGAAGACATCGGGGTGTTTACATTATTACATTGTCAATTAATGATGGAATCAGATTTCTACTGCTATTTTCTTTTACTGATTCATTTGCTAAAGACATGTAATGTAAGCAGAATTCTCCAAAGGCATTTAATCGTAGAAGTGATGGCTAAAAGAAGCCAACGATTCTGAAATGTTCTAATGGGATATTTGGCCGTTTAGGTGACTTCACTACCTTCTTGTGACAGAATCTTTGGACACAGAACATCATTCTCACTTCATATTCCATGAGTACATCATCATCTCCACATTATGCTAAGCCACCCATTAATCACAAAACCAAGAATGCACTTCTGAAATATTTTAATTCCATGTAGCTCTAGTAAATTTTATATTTTTCTTTCTTCCTTTTTTTTTTTTTTTTTTTTTGAGACAAGATCTTGCTCTGTTGCCCAGGCTAGAGTGCAGTGGCATGAACTCAGCTCACTGTAGCCTCCACCTCCCAGGTTCAAGCAATTCTCATGCCTCAGCCTCCTGAGTGGTTGGAATTACAGGCCCACGACCACACCTGGCTACTTTTTGTAGTTTTGGTAGAGATGGCATTTCCTCATATTGCTCAGGCTGGCCTTGACCTCCTGAGATCAAGCAATCCACCTGCCTTGGCCTCTGAAAGTCCTGAGATTACAGGCATGAGCTACTTTGCCTGGCCTTGAATTTTATTTCTAGCATGCTTCTCCAGGAATGTAGACATGTCAAGGATGTAAAATCATTAATAGAATGTAAGCTAGTAATGCCTTTGTAAAGTGATTATATTTCTGTTAAACATAACATCCTACTAAACATTTGTATTAGGATTCAATAAGTAAAAGGAAGAAAAATAAGCCAATATTACTCAAATACGTTCAAAGCCGCACAGAAAGGAAAACTTGCATTATTTCTTCTCTGGAAACTCAAATGCCTGTTTTCTGACAAAAGTGTAATTTGAACAGAAAAAAAGTTGAGTTTGTTTCAGATATCTGTTGTCAGACTTTGGCAATGGGTAAGTGGAAGAAACACCACATAAGGCCAAGGATTTCTTAGAATGCTTGGTGAGAAAGTGATTTTGAAATCATTTGCTACGGATGTTCAAAGACCCACCAACACCCAAGCAAGTGAGGTCATGTTTGGAAGAGACATGCATGGGTTGATGTGAAAATAGTAGAACAGTACAAGTGCAGAATGTGATGCTGTTTAATAAAGCAAGAATTATTTTTTTGTAAATTCTAGGAAGTGACACTCTAAGTCAGCGTGTTTCTTCAATGGACTGATCAAGTTCAGAGCCCAAGAATTTGCCCAACTTTTTTAGATGTCCTCCTCTCTAAATGATGGTAAGGTTGATGTTATAAGATTTCTAAAAGGAAAGCTAGATTGCTTATCAAAGCATGTACCCACTGAGCGTTTCCAAGTGCTTTATTCTGAGATGGTCCAAGAGGTGTTTCTGAGGTTATTTTTATTGCATCTAGTGACACATTATGCAATACAGATGTTGTTTCCATCAATCCATCTAGAAAGTCTATGCATAGGGTTATGTCTCACTTTCCCTATTGGTGACCTGGAGGAAGCATTGCATTTTTGTATGCAATGATACACCCATGCATGCCAACTTTCATTTATCCTCTTTGAAGATGCATGACAGTACTTTTCCTTGGCTCTTCAAAACTCAAAGGGGAAGCAGGACATGCTTCCAGGTGTTTTCATTTGTGTTAAATCTAGTCTCAAGCCTCTGGCATCTTCTGCACCCAAGGCTGTCTGGACCTGTGTCCTGGAGTTGCTGTAGGGGCTGGACCCATCGTCATAGCAAGTGACAATGTGCAGAACTCAACTAGAGCAAGGAAGGGTCCCCGAGATGCATCCTTATGGCTGAGTACCTCCAGGATTTGCAGAAGGAATGAGGACAAACAAACTGTGGAGTAAGACCCTGACATGAAGACACAGCTCAAATTTAGCCTCTGATATGGTTTGGCTGTGTCTTTACCAAAATCTCATCTTGAATTGTAGCTCCTACAATTCTCACGTGTTGTGGGAACGACCCAGTGGGAGGTAATTGAATCACAGGAGCGGGTCTTTCCCGTGCTAGTCCCATGATAGTGAATAAGTCTCACAAGATCTGATGATTTTATAAAGGTGAGTTTCCCCACGCAAATTCTCTTCTCTTGTCTGCCATCATATGAGCCATGATCCCTCAGGCCTCCCCAGCAACATGGAACTGTGAGTCCATTAAACCTCTTTCTTTTGTAAATTGCCCAGTCTCAGCTATGTCTTTATCAGCAGCATGAAAACAGATGAATACAGCCTCTCTGATTTACCAGTGAACACTGGGTGGGATGTCCTCTGTATTTGAATTGATGTAGATTTCTCACTCCTCTGACCCAGGTTGTTGTTTTCAATTTCTACCTTTAAAATCCTTTTCTTCCCACAAATATTTGCTGTTGCAAAGTTCAGTTTACTAGTGTATGGGAAATAAAACACCTGGTGATGATAGCCTAAGCTGTACCATGCAACAGCAATGGAGATGGCTGTCCTCCCTCCCTCCAGTCCTCCCTCCCAATAGCTTAATGCAAAGAAACTTCTGCTGTTGTAGAACTCTCTTTTTTTTTGCCTGATCCTTTGAAGTCAAGACTTATTATTATTATTATTACTGTTATGATTCCTCCTCCAGTCATCTGCAATCATAGCTTCAAGAAGAAAATTCTTAGCTAACCTCAGAGTCCCTTTATTTGCATGTTGCCCATGGTGGCAATGGGATTATTGGTTGTCAAGGTACATATCTGTCTCATATCCTAGAGTCATGATGACAGCACCCCACAGGATGATCCACAGGATTTTTGTTTGTTTGTTTGATTTGAGACAGGATCTTGCTCTGTTGCTCAGGCTAGAGTGCAGTGGCACATTCATGGCTTACTAGAGCCTTGACCTCCCAGGCTCAAATGATTCTCCCACCTCAGCCCTCCAAGTAGCCGGGGCTACAGCTACCTGGCACCATGTCCAGCTAATTTTTGTATTTTTAGTAGAGACTGCATTTTGTCATGTTGCCCAGGCTGGTCTCAAACTCCACCAGCCTCAGTCTGATCTCAAGTGATCCACCAGCCTCAGCCTCCCAAAGTGCTTGGATTCTAGGCTTGAGACACCATGCCCTGCCAGACCCACAGGTTTAATTTAGTTTTTCAAGAGGAGTTTAAGAAGAAGCAAGATTTTTTCATTTTGTTGTTTTGCCATTTTTAGCATCAACAATGCTGTGTTCCTTGCAGAAGTGGCATGTCAGCTCATCCTGGGACAAGTGGCATCTGGTGAGATGATAGGCAGATGAGGTTATTTGTGTTATTTGCAAGGGATGGGTGCTGATGATTGCCATTACATCGGATTTTCCTGATGATCAGAAAACTCTAAAGAAGACATGGGGTGAGGGCCATGAGTAGGAATGTGGGGAAATTCCATCATTGGGATGCCAAGAGTCCCACCTGGGCTTATGCCCACTTCAGAATGCACCATCTCATGGAAAGCAAGACATCCTCCACCTACACTTAGCATTTTCACTACCACATGCCAAGTTTCCCTTATCCGAGATGCTTGGGACCAGAAGCAGTGGCAGATCTCAGATTTGTTCAGTTTCTGGAATATTTGCATATGCATAAGGAGATGTCTTGGGGATAAGACATAAGTACAAGCATAACATTAATTTATGTTTAATATATACTTTAAACACATAGACTATTGTATTGTACACATTTTCATATACAATACTGTTATTTTTATTATTATCATCATTATACTTTTAGAGTCAGGATCTCACTCTGTCACCCGAGCTGTGGTGCAGTGGTACAGCCACAGTTCACGTCAGCCTCAATCTCCTGGGCCCAAGTGACCCTTGAACCTCAGCCTTCCCAGTAGCTGGGACTACAGGCAGATGCCACCAGGCCTATATTTTTTATTTTTTCCAGAAATGGGGTTTTGTTATGTTGCCCAGGCTGGTCTCAAACTCCTAAGCTCAAGCTGTCCTCCCACTTCAGCCTCCCAAAGTGCTGGGGTTATAGGCATTATCCACTGCACCCAACCTATACAAAATTTTTAAATAATTTTGTGCATGAGACAAAGTTTGTTTATACTGAAACATCAGAAAGAAAAGGTTGACTGGGTGTGGTAGCTCACACCTGTAATCCCAGCACTTCAGGAGACCAAGGTGGGTGGAACATTTGAACCCAGGGGTACAAGACCAGCCCAGGCAACATGGCAAAATCCCATCTCTACAAAAAATGCAAAAATTAGCATGGTGTGATGGCACACAGCTGTAGTCCCAGCTACTTAGGAGGGTGAGGTGGGAGGATCTCTTGAACCCAGGAGGTGGAGGTTGTAGTGAGCTATTGTCACACCACTGCACTACAGCCATGGTGGGAAACAGGGTGAGACCCTGTCTGAAAGAAAGTAAAAAAACGAAAGAGGAAGCAAAGGTGTAAGTTGTCAGTCTCTCAGCCATCCATGCAGAAAATCCGATGTCAGGTCAGCATTCCAAAAGTTAAAGATTTTAGAACATTTTGGATTTTGGATTTTCAGATGAGGAGCGTCCACCTTGTACTGAGAAAGCCTTCATTTATTGGTAGGAGGGAGGGATCTAAGGAAAGTACTCATGTCAGAGGTGTTTGAACCAGGGCGACTCCATCTTGAATATGGTCTGGGTAATACGAGGCCAAGACCTACTGGGCTGCATTCCCAGGAGGTGAGGCATTCTAAGTCACAGGATGGGATAGGAGGCTGGCACAAGTTACAGGTCTTGCTGATAAAACAGCATGTGGTAAAGAAGCCAGCCAAAAGCCACCAAATCGAAGATGGAAACAAAAGAAACCTCTGGTCATTCTCACTGCTCTTTATACTCTAATTATAATTCATTAGCATACTAAGAGACTCTCCCACCAGCAACATGACCGTTTACAGATGCTATGGCAACATCTGGAAATTACCCTATATGGTCTAAAAGGGAGAGAAACCCTCGGTTCTGGGAATTGTCCACTCCTTTCCCAGAAAAATAATGAATATTCCACCCCTTATTTAGCATATAATCAAGAAATAACTAAAAGTATCCTTTGTCCAGCAGACCAAGCTGCTGCTGTGCCTATAGAATAGCCATTCTTTACTCCTTTTCTTTTTTTCTTTTTTTGAGATAGAGTCTTGCTCTGTCACTCAGGCTAGAGTACAGTAGCGCTATCTCGGCTCACTGCAACCTCCACCTCCTGGGTTTGAATGATTCTGCCTCAGCCTCCCAAGTAGCTGAGACTACAGTGTGCCCCACCACACCCAGGTAATTTTTGTATTTTTAGTAGAAACAGAGTTTCGCCACATTGGCCAGGCTGGTCTTGAACGCTGACCTCAGGTAATTCACCTGCCTTGGCCTCCCAAAGTGTTGGGATTACAGGCATTAGCCACCATGCCTGGCCATGCCTTTACTTTCTTAATAAACTTGCTTTCACTTTGCTCTATAGATTTACCCTGAATTCTTCCTTACATGAGGTCCAAAATCCTTCTCTTGGGGTCTGAATGGAGACCACTTTGTGGTAATACTCAGAATAGAAAATGAGTAATTATGGGGATCCTACTTCTTAAACCAAAGCAAGATAAGATGTGTGTAATATCACACTTTCCTCTTAAACTGTGTCCCACATGTGTGACAATATCTAAATTCTTTAAATAAGGCCCTAAGGGTTCTCCTCAATTACCTGGGAGTTCCCTGGAAAGTAGATAGTTATGAAGTGCTCTAACCAAATAACTTTAGAGAGAAGGAGCTTTGTTTATCAGCCATTCTTTTGTTTTTCCTGCTGGAGTCCTGTACATGTACATGCACACATCACCCCTATGTCAGCTCTGGGGAATGTTGTGTTTGGAATAATCCAGCGAGTTTGTTGTGTTCCCATCATTTGTCCAGAGGTGAGCAGATGACACAATCTAATCTATGTCTAAAGATTGAAGAGAGGAAACCTAGGATTGGAGGATGGGGAAAGAGGGGGAATAAGGTGCAGGAGATCTTCATGGAAACCAACAAGAGTCCTGACCTCAATCCACAACTCTGGTTACTAATGTGGATTTGAATCCACTTCCATCCATGGATATGCAAATGAAAAGTTTCTGAGACAGGTTTCAAGCAATTTAGAAAGTTTATTTTGCCAAGGTTAAGGATGCGCATGCCTCAGGAGATCCTGAGAATGTGTGCCCAAGGTGGTCGGGCTACAGCTTGGTTTTACACATTTTAGGGAGACATGAGAAATTAATCAATACGTATCAGATGTCCATTGGTTCGGTTCAGAATGGCAGGACAACTTGAAGTGGGAACTTCCAGGTCATAGGTAGATTTAAAGATTTTACGACTGGCAATTGGTTGAAAGAATTATTATCGATAGAAAGAAATGTCTGGGTTACGGTCAGGGGCTGTGGAGACCTAGGTTTTATGATGCAGAGGAAGCCTCCAGGTAACAGGCTTCAGAGAATAAACTGTAAATGTTCCTTATTAGAGTCTGTTCTTTCACTAATTCCAAAATGGAGAAGGGTATCATGAGGGATGCCCAACTTCCCCTTAATAGTCTGAAGACATTTTTCAGATTATTCCTGAAAAATGGAACGCGCTTGCCCAGAGGAAGAGTCCATTCAGATCTCAAGGGGCGGGGACTTAGAATTTTGTTTTAAGGTTTGTGGATACAACCATTCTATCTATGCATACAAAGAGGTATCTACAGTACAAGAAGAATTCCCAATGGACAGAGCATCATTTTGTAGATGTGTGACTCCAGAATTCACTTCTTTTTCTGGCTAAAGGGGCTTCTCATACAATCCACTAGGCTCAGGAGGGTTCACCATGAAATGCAATGGGTTCTTCCTAAAAGGTAAGAGTCAAATGCTATGTTGATAGCTGTTTTTAATCATAAAAGAGCTGTGTTTACGTTGGTTAATGGGTGTGTAATAATACGGTCTCTTCTTTATAACTTGACATCATTATGAAATATGAGCTCTGGCTAAACCTCAGGATAATGTGGGAGAGAATTAAATTGAGAATTAAGTTTCTATCATAATGGACAACTGAGAAAAGTTTTGGGATTTCCATTACAGCAGATTTTTTTAAGACTCATTTAATGTTTTCTGCAGGATGGCTTAGCATTCCTAAATTCAGTTCAGTAACAGGATATTATAAGGCTTTTCTGTTTATTTTTGTAATAATCTGTTTTCAGAGAACCTTCTCTGCCATAGACATTTTGCTTGGGGCCAAGAATACAATGATCATATGGATGACACATTCACTCTCTTTATGAAGTTACAGACACACTGCAAATACCAAAGTAGATGAAGAATTAATGTCAGTAAGAAGACTGACTCCAGAGAAAAGTGCTGATTCTTTAACTACCTAGGAAGAAGCAAATACAGATTCACTTTGTTTGAAGAAGTGTTTATATTTGGAGATGTTCAGGAAAACAGGAAGCCCTCAAATAGTACATTGAAAGTCCACTAATATGAAAGTCTACCATAAACCAGTCAATAGCATTTGTAATCTGCATTATATAATGCACTGTTCTGCTTTCTTAACTAGACTTTTTTTTTTGCTAAGTAGGTTTGTGTATTAGTCAGTGTTCTCCAGTGGGACAAACCTAATAGGATCTATGTGTATATAAAAGAGAGTTTATGAAGGAGCATTGGCTCACATGATCACAAGGTGAGGTTCCACAATAGGCCATCTGCAAGTTGAGGAAGTAGGAAGACAATAGTGGCTCAGCCCAAGTCCCAAAGTCTCAAAAGTGGAATTGATGTTGCCAGAAAATGTGTTGCTACACAAAATCTGGCCTGTGTTCTCATTACAGCACATGGATTTTAAAAGAGATGATTTCTTCTCCACTGGGGAAGAAGATATGGCTGACACTGATTCTATCTTCTCTAAAGTCTTTTTTCACCCCACTTCTCTTATCTCCTTTTTTTTCACTTGAAAAAACAGGAGTTGAGATTTCTCGCAACACATAGCATTCCAAGGAAATAAATTTTAAATGAAAAGTCACCAATCTTCTCATTCTCCATTTCCTTCCAACTTTTTCATAAACACTCAGATGATTTTTTTGGTATAAAGTCATTATTCATTGGAAGCCTAGAAGAGCTGTTGAAAGAATATGTAGTGCTATTTTCTCTGTAGCTCTTAGGTTTCTGCAGTACTTTTAGGTTAAAAACCATAGAGTTCTAAGGGAGGAAGCTGAGGAAGATAGTGAACTGAAATCTAGGAATTATAACCATTGTGTGAAGTTTGTTTTGAGATGAACAAAAACTATTAGGTTGTTGCAAAAATCATTGCAGTTTTTGGCCAGGAGTTGTGGCTTAGGCTTGTAATCCCGTGCTTTGGGAGGCCAAGATGGGTGGATTACCTGAACTCAGGAGTTCGAGACAAGCCTGGCCATCATGGGAAACCCCGTCTCTACTAAAAATACAAAAATTAGCTGGGGTGTGGTGTCGTGTGTCTGTAGTCCCAGCTACTTGGGAGGCTGAGGCAGGAAGACTGCTTGAAGCCAGGAGGTAGAGGTTGCAGTGAGTTGAGATTGTGTCACTACACTCCAGCCTGGGCAATGGAATGAGAATTCATCTCAAAAAAGGAAAAAAAAAAAAAGGCGTTGCGGTTGTTGCAATTACTTCTTTTTTTTTTTCCTTTGAGACGGAGTCTTGCTCTGTTGTCCAGCCTGGAGTGCAGTGGCGTGATCTCGGCTCACTGCAAGCTCCACTTCCCAGGTTCATGCCATTCTCTTGCCTCAGCCTCCTGAGTAGCTGGGACTACAGGTGCACACCACCACCCCTGGCTCAGTTTTTGTGTTTTTAGTAGAGATAGGGTTTCACTGTGGTAGCCAGGATGGGCTTGATCTCCTGACCTCATGATCCACCCGTCTTGGTCTCCCAAAGTGCTGGGGTTAGAGGCATGAGCCACTGCACCTGGCCTGTTGCAATTACTTTTAATGGCGAAAGTGGCAAATACTTTTGCACCAACCTCATAATTCAACAGTAGAATTTGAAATGGAAATAGTGTTCATTCATTAAGTATATCATGACTAAGAACATGAATGTTAAACTCAGCATCTGTGACTGGCCTTTTTGAGTATTTCAGTGCTACAGTTCTTTCTTGTCTTCAGGGGCATATGTTTCAAGACCCCCAATGAATGCATTAAAGTGTGGATAGTATCCAAACCCTTCATATACTAGGTTTTTCCTACACAAATAAACTCATGATGAAATTTAATTTATAAATTAGGCACACTAAGAGATGAATTGCAAGAACTCATAATAGAACAATCATAGCAATATGACATAATAAAAGTTGTATAAATGTGATCTCTTTCCATCAAAATTTCTTACTGCATTTTACTTACCTTTCTTCTGTGATGATACGCAATGATAAAAGCCTACAGAATGAACATTACGAGATGAAGTGAGATGAATGACTTAGTGATGTAGCATGAATTCTGGAAAATGGGATGTTCTCCTTTGTAAAAACAGAACCCAAATGTCTCTTGGACATCAAAGATATCTGGAAAACAATATTTTGATGAGTTAACTCTAAACGTAAGAACATAGAACTAAAATGGCCCTAGTGCAAAATTTAAGAGAACCTGAAGGAAATCATTCTTTGCAAAGTGTGTTTTGTGTTTGGCAGAAGTGAAGTGTTTGAGTATATTTGGTTCACTCTAAACAGTGAGATTTAACCCCTTCGATTCATCTGGTCCTATTTTACTGCTCTAAAATACCTTCTGATGATACCGTAGAAGGAGTGGCTTCCACTTTGGGTGATTTTGGGTCACTGGGCCATGGTGTCAAGCCAGGGATGTTAGGAGCAGATGGTAGTGATGACTGGTAAGTGGGTGGTGTATAAAGCATAGATACCCTGGACAAAGGAACAACTTCTCTCTCAATGGAATGAAGCATGATGGTGTGAAATTTCACCACAATACTGAGAATGGTGCATAGTTTAAAATGTATGCATTGTGAGGCTAGGCATGGTGGCTCATGCCTGTAATCCCAACAATTTGGGAGGCTGAGGCAGGTGGATTACCTGAGGTCAAGAGTTCAGGACCAGCCTGACCAACATGGTGAAACCCTGTCTCTACTAATAATACAGAAACTATCCAGGTGTGGTGGTGTGTGCCTGTAATCCCAGCTACTCAGGAGGCTGAGGCATGAGAATCACTTGAACCTGGGACTCAGAATTTGCAGTGAGCCAAAGTGGTGCCACTGCACTCCAGCTTGGGTGATAGAGTGAGACTCTGTCAGAATAAATAAATAAATAAATAAATAATAAATAAATTATAAATGAATAAATAAATATTAAAATGTATTGTTTATTTCTGGAATATTCCATTTAATATCTACAGACTTCAGTCTGCCATGGTAAGTTAAACTGCAGAAAGTAACACTAAAGATAAGAGGGGATTATTGTAATTCATGAGTGACTTAGTGATGTAGCATGAATTGAAAAAGCTTGTGATTCTTTTTTTTTTTCTTATCTCTGTGGTGACATGAGTGTCTCTGAGGGTCAGCTTCCATCTACATCAAATAGAAAAGCAAGCCACATCTAAGACTTCTTCAGCTATTATTCTTGTATCATTTCATTGTCTCTACTGATGGTAAATAATTCCAACCCAGACCATTTTATTAAGATTGCAACTATTGTGACTAGCATTTTTAAAACTCATGCTCATTGTCATCTTTACATTCTTTAAACCAATATCAGAAGACACCTGAAATAAAAATGTGAATAAGAGATTTCAAGTAAAAGCTTAATTTTAACCTGCAGTCCTATGACTTTTTATGTTAGAAAAATGCTGTCCTGGATAATATGAAATTATTTTGTTTTTCTTGGAAAATAGTACTAGATGATAGAAGTTGTTAAATCTTACTGATTAGAGTGAACCAAATATATTCAAACATTTCACTTCTGTCAAACACAAAACAAATTTTGCAAAGAACTATTTTCTTCAAATTTTCTTAAAATGTTATAAGTAGATGATTTTATTTCTATTTTTAAATTTATAGCTAACTCATCAAAATATTGTTTTCTAGATATATTTGGCATCCATCTCTGACATAAAGAGATATTTGAGTCCTGTTTTTATAAAAAGAAAGTATCATATTTTCCAGAATCAAACTTGGGTACACTTCAGGTTATTTTTTAAAGAAGCCAGACATCTAAGGAGTTTGATTAAACTGTGTCCTGATTAGATTATTTCTTCATTATTACTATGTATGCCTCCACAATTAAATAAATTGTTTGACCTTGCTGATAAAATTAGGATTTCTTTTCTTGTGAAACAGGTTAGATTGCAGTGACACAATTATAGTTCAGTGCAGCCTGGAACTCCTGAACTCAAGCTATCCTCTGGCCTCAGCCTTTCAACTAGCTAAAACTACAGGTGTATGTCACCACTCCTTCATAAGTTTTTTTTTTTAAAAAAAAACTTTTTTAAAAACTACGTGTCTGTGTTTTCCAGGCAGACCTCAAATTCCTGGTCTCAAATGATCCTCCTGGTTCAGCCTACCAAATTTCTGGGATTATAAACATGAGCCTAGTGAGAATGTATTATTATTTTTGATATTTTCAATATTCTTCAACTAAACATGTATGGTGATGACCACACTTCTTTAAACCAGACAATCCCCTTTATAATTTTTGAGTGCTAATAGTTATGTCCAGATGCCCACACTTGAAATGTCAAGATCACACATGATCAATTTCTAAGAAGTTACCCTGTGCCATGGTCTGAATGTATCTCCCAAAATGTGTATGTTAAAAACTTTATCCTGACTGGGCACAGTGGCTCGTGCCTGTAATCTCAGCACTTTGGGAGCCTGAGGCAGGCAGATCACCTGAGGTCAGGAGTTCAAGACCAGCCTGGACAACATGGTGAAACCCCATCTCTACTAAAAATATAAAAACTACAGGCATGGTGGCTCACACATGTAACCTCAGCTACTCAGGTGGTTGAGGCAGGAGAATAGCTTGGACCCAGGAGTCAGAGGCTGCAGTGAGCTGAGATAGCACCACTGCACTCTAGCCTGGGTGAAAGAGTGAGACAGTATCTCAAAACAACAACAACAAAACCCCTTAATCTTCAGTGCTTGGGGGTGGGGCTTTTGGAAGATGTTTAAGTCATGAGGGCTTCATCTTTATGAGCAGATTAATAAAATAAATGAGAGGAAGGGAGTTTGGTTCCTCTCTTGCTCTTCTCCCTTCCACCATGGGAGAATGCCACAAGAAGGTCCTTGCAAGATGCCATCACCCTGATCTTTGACTTTCCTGCTTCCAGAACTGAAGGAATAAATTTCTGTTTTTTATAAATTACCCAAGTCTTGAGTATTCTGCTATAGCAACACAAAACAGATGTAGACCCCATGCCCTCCACTGTCTCCATCCACAAAGTTATTTGATGGGATCTTCATAGATCAGTCTTCCTAAATTGCTGTTTTGCTCTTGCCAGTTCTCATTTCCAAAATGTTTTAGCAATTCCCCATTGGCTAAAGGATGGAATTGCAGATGAAATTTGAGAACTAGAAGACACCATAAGGCTATGTTCTCTACCCCTGCACATAGAAATGAAGAAAGCATCCTACTAGTGAAAAGTCCTATTTGTTGGCTAATATTATGATTATGTCTTGAGATGTCTTCGTGGTAATGGATGGTGCATTACTTCATGTGAACTGGCCCTGCTGACTTTCTGTGTTCTTCTACATTTTACTTTTTTCCTTGTAAAAGTCAGGGTCTCACTCTGTCACACAGTCTAATGGGCAGTGGTGCAATCATAGCTCACTGGAGACTGAAAAGGCTCCTGGGTTCAAGCAATCCTCCCACATCAGGCTCCTGAGTAGCTGGGACGACAGGCTCACACCATTGTTCCCAGCTAAACTTTTCTTTAATTCTTTGTAGAGATGGAGTTTCACTATGTTGCCCAGGCTGGTCTCAAACTCCTGGGCTCAAGTGATCCTCCTGCCTTGGCTCCCCAAAGTTCTGGGATTACAGACATGAGCCATTGCACCTGGCCTTGTGTTCTCTCACATTTTAGCAAATTTGGCTGAAGGTACAACAGCAATAATATTCAAAAAGTAACTTTTATTAAAAATAAGGATTAAACATCATAGCATCAATGTATTCTCTTTTAATAGCATTGATTTTTTTTCTTGTAATCTTCTCCTTCTCCTTCTCCTTCTCCTTCTACTTCTTCTTCTTTTTTTTTTTTTTTTTTTTTTTTTTTTTGAGACTGAGTCTCAGTCTGTTGCCCAGGCTGGAGTGCTGTGGTGCAATCTCGACTCACTGCAAGCTCCGCCTCCCAAGTTCACGCCATTCTCCTGCCTCAGCCTCCTGAATAGCTGGGACTACAGGCACCCAACACAATGCCAAGCTAATTTCTTTTTGTATTTTTAGTAGAGACGGGGTTTCACCATGTTGGCTGGGATGGTCTCCATCTCCTGACCTTGTGATCCTCCTGCCTTGACATCCGAAAGTTCTGGGATTACAGGCTTGAGCCACTGAGCCCAGCCAGTTTTCTCTTTATAAAACATATGGAATATAAACACATTTACAAAATTGAATATAACCTTACCAAATACAAAATAATAATAATTATAATAATAATAGTGATAATTCAGAAATAAATAAAACATACAATTCTAAAATAAAATTCTTCCACAGCCTCTTATAGGTCACCTCAAAAGTTATCTTGGCTGGGTGCACTGGTTCATGCCTCTAATCCCAACACTTTGGGAAACTCAGGTGGGAGGATCACTTGAGCTCAGGAGTTCGTGACCAACCTAGGCAATGTAATGAGATCTCATGTCTGCAGAAAAAGTTTCCTCACATGCCACATGCCCTTCAGAAACTGATATACTTTACTGATACTCAAGTCTAAATTAACAACATAAAGCAGGTGAATAGTAGAAGTTTTCCTCAATTCAATCAAATAACAAGCCAAAATCTGAATTTCTGAAAGAACACAATAGTCTCGGGCACCAAGCCATGATTTACAAAATACTCTTAGATGGCTTGAAAAATCCATGGATCTTCTTATAATACTAGATTTATTAGATAGGTCCAGCAGACAGACTGGTAGACTTTTTTATGCTTTTATGCATTTTCTCTTTTTTAATTTTAATTTTAATTTTGATTTCTAGGGTACAAGTGGAGGATGTACAGGTTTGTTACATCGGTAAATGTGTGCCATGGTGGTTTGCCGCACCTATCAACCCAACACCTAGGTATTAAGCCCAGCATGTGTTAACTATTTTTCTTGGTGTTCTCCCTCCCCCTGCTCCCCCAATAGGTCCCAGTATATATTGTTCCCCTCCTTGTGTCCATTCTCATTGTTTCTGTCCCACTTGTGAGAACATGCCATGTTTGGTTTTCTGTTCCTGCATTCATTTGCTGAGGATAATGGCTTCCAGCTCCATCCATGTCCCTGCAAAGGACATGATCTCATTCCTTTTCTTGGCTGCATAGTATTCCATGGTTTATATGTACCATGTTTTCTTTATTCAGTCTATCATTGATGGGCATTTGGATTGATTCCATGTCTTTGCCATTGTGAATAGTAATATGCACACATGTATCTTTGTAACAGAATGATTTATGATCCTTTTGGTATATACCTAGTAATGATATTGCTGGATCAAATGGTATTTCTGGTTCCAGATATTTGAGGAATCACCACATTGGTTGTGTGTATTTTTTACTACTACATAACAAATTATAAACTTGGTGTCTTGAAACAATCCCCATTTATCATCTCAGAGTGCTATACATCAGATATCTCAACATGTCCTGGCTGAGTTCTCTACTGAGGGTCTCCCCAGGCTGAAATCATGTGTTGTCAGGGTTGCAGTGTCATCTGAAGCTGGGTGCCTTCTTCTCAGCTCCCTGGTTGTTGGCAGAATTGAGTTCCTAGAGGCTGAAGGAGTGTGTCTCCAACATGTTTCTAGCTGTTAGCCAGAGCCATTCTCAGCTTCTACAGGTAGTGGCCCCATGGCCCTTTCCACAACATGGCAGTTTTTTATCTGCAAAGTCATCAGGGGAGTTTCACTGCTACTTTGGATGTCTGACTTCCCTGTGTCTGACTCTAGGCCCAGGTTTAGATAGCTCATGTGATTAGGTCAAGCTCCCTTTCTTAGGGTCCACCTATTTGGAACATTAATGATGTCTGCAAAATCCCATCACAGTAACACCCAGATTCATGTTTGACTGAACAATCTGTGTGCTCATCAGGGCCCAAAGTCTTGGTAGCCATCTTTGAATTCTGCTTCCTAAAATTGACTATTCACACTATGAAATATTACACAGCAGTCAGAAAGAATGGATGAGAGCCACCAGCAAGCTGGAGACCCAGGGAAGGACTGATGTTGCAGCTTGAGTCTGAAGGCATTGGAGGCAGCAGTTCCTCTTCTGCAGGGACCTCACTCTTTTCTCCTAAATCTGATTGGATGACACCAATCCCTACATGAAGGTCTAGCCATGGATTCCGGAGCTTCAAAGGGCTCAGAATCACTTTCATTGTGGGAGACCATGTAGAGGTTGGACACAATAATTTAGACATCCACAGTCGTCTATTATTTTGTATCATAAAGACCTGGTCTAAGTACAGCATTTATCTAGCTTGTAACTGGTGACTCTCTAGCCCATCAGTTGGTGTGACCACACAGAAAGGTGCTAGAATCTAGGAGTGGTGACCTAGAAGGACAATGGCAAACATCACCTTTCTTCTTGGGGCATTTCCAGCAGAAACGCTATTCATTCACTGCTCTACCTCCCTACCTACCACTTATGGACTGACTTGTGTCCCTGCTAAATTTATACGTTGAAGCCTAAACCCCAGGACCTGATTTAAATATACAGTTCAAGATGCTATGACTGAAATGACTGCATTTGAACACAGGGTCTTTCAAGAGGTACTTAGAGTAAAATGAGGTCACTAGAGTGGGCCCTGATCTAACAGAACTGGTGTCCTTATAAGAAAAGGAAATGACACAGGCACACATAGAGGGACAACCACGTGAAGACACATAGAAAAGATTATGTCTGCAAGCTGAGGTGAGAGGTTTCAAGAGCAACCAGCTCTGCCTACACCTTGATCTCAGATTTCCAGCCTTCAGATACATAAAAAGACATATTTCTGATTTTTAAGCCTCCAAGTCTGTGAAACTTTGAAGCAACTGTAGCAAACAAATGTAGTACCCTCACCAGCAAAAGATAAGTCTAAGTTATTGGCCAAGTATGGTGTTATGGTTGTGTCCTCTGAGACACATAAGGTGGTGTAGCCTCATGAATGGGACTAGTGTCTTTATAAAAGGGACCCCAGAGAGCTCCCTCACTCCTTCCACCATGTGACGTCACCGCAAGAAGGTGCCATCTATGAACCAGGAAGTGGGTCCCCACCAGACACTGAATCTGCCACGCCTTGATCTTGGACTTCCCAGCTTCTATAACTGTAAGCAATATATTTCTGTTTATAAGCAACTCAGTTTATGATAATCTGCTATAGTAGCTGAAAAAACTAAGAAGCAGGTCTTAAACCATGACTGCCTTATATTATCAAAATTAGGACAAATATTTCTTATTATATGCCTGGGACTGACAAAACAATCTCCATTAAACAAAAATTAAATTGTTAGCTATGATGACAAGTGCTGAGAAGGGTGAAGGAATGGGAAGATAGGATGCATGAGAAATGACTTAATGGGTGCGAAGTATATTACTCACATGATGGATGCCCTAAAAGCCCTGACTTCACCACTATGCAATCTATGCCTGTAAGAAAATTGCATTGTACCCTGTAAATGGACACAGATAACATAATTGAATTTGCTTTTAAATGCTCTTTAAGCATTATTTCTAATGTAGTCTTCACTCAAGTTAGAAAATGTTTGGTGTCAAGTTGAAATAACTCACAAGGATGTAGTGGAAGTGTGGTAGATCCAGGCTGATATCTCTGCTCTGTATTTTGTTAGCTATCTGTCTTTATGAAAGTCATTTCTGTTGGCCTCATTTTTTTTCAGCAGCAACATGAAGGCATGCATTAAATAACTTTCAAGATGCATTGCTATAAATCATTGATAATTTTGTAACAAGAAGATTCACAGCTGCGACATGAAGGCATGTTTAATAACTTTAAAGATATTAAAAGTTTTTAACTTTAATGATTAAAGTTAAATCATTGATAATTTCCAAGATTCACTTGGAATTCCATTTCTTGCATGAACTTGCATTTAATTCCATATGTTAGAGAGAGTTGTGAGATTTTATTCCAGGGAAGGACATAAAGGGTGTTAAATATTTTTTACTATGTAAATATACAGGTCAGCTTTGTGGAAATTTTAAACATTTTGCAATGGGAAGCACAGTGTCTTTGATATCTCAAGGAAACATCAGTAAACCTCAATAATATGGGAAGAACCAGGGGATTTTCAGGTTTGTAGTTTTAGGAGGCTTAGAAGATTATGATGAGAATTTCTTTAGGCTCCAGAAAAAAATTGTCTCTCTTTTTTCATATCTGCTTTGTGGTGTTTCTTGACACTTATTTTTAGCAACAATATGTTCATGTGATTTTATTATAAGCCACATCAAATCCTTTGATTCTATGTGGAAGTACATGGAGTGTAAATTATGTATAAGTGAGCATACATTTGGCAATCCTAGGCAGTTTTGTGGTTTGTGGCAGAAAATTGCAGTGTATGAGAGCACCTAGGAGGAGAGATGTGGCGTCTGATGTCCAGAGACAGATAGGGCTCAGTAACTAGTATGGACAGATGAGAAGAAAGGCTCATTATGTTTTTTTTGGAACAGCTATTTTGGGATATAATTTGCATACCACACAACTCACCCATTTATTTCTTATTTTTTTTATTTTTATTTTTTATTATACTTTAAGTTTTAGGGTACATGTGCACAATGTGCAGGTTTGTTACCTATGTATACATGTGCCATGCTGGTGTGCTGCACCCATTAACTTGTCATTTAACATTAGGTATATCTCCTAATGCTATCCCTACCCCCTCTCCCCACACCACAACAGGCTTTGGTGTGTGATGTTCCCCTTCCTATGTCCATGTGTTCTTACTCTGTCATCCAGGCTAGAGGGCAGTGGCACGATTATGGCTCACTGCAGCCTCAACATCCTGGACTGAAGTGATCCTCCCACCTCAGCCTACCAAGAAGCTGGAACTACCAGCATGTGCCAGCATGCTTGCCTAATTTTGTTGTTTTTGGGTCTTGCTATATTGCCCTGGCTGGCCTTAAACTCCTGGGCTCAGGTGATCCTCCCACCTCAGCCTCCCAAAGTACGGGGAATACAGGTGTGAGCTACCACATCCAGCCCAGTTCTCACATTTAAAATATACAAAGCAATCATTTTTAGGACGTTCATAGCTGTGCAGCAATCACCACAATCAACTTTAGAACATTCTCATCAATTCAACAAGAAATTCCACACTCTTTAGCTATCCTTGCTATTTCTCCAATTACTCCTGATCCCACATCCCTTGGCAACCACTAATCTGCTTTCTGTCTATGGATTTGCTTATTCTGAACATTTTCTATCAATGGAATCATACCATATGTGGTCCTTGGTGAAGAGTTTCTTTCACTGAGCTTAGTGTTTTCAAGGTTCATCCACATTGTAGCGTGTGTCAAAGCTTCTTTCTTTTTTAAGGCTGGATAATATTCTATTATTGGAATACGGCTAGAAAATATTTTCATGATAACATTCAAAGAGTCAGAAACAAGTATAGAGGTTTTCCACGCCAAATTCTAGGTGTGATTTCTCTTGGCAAAGTATTCTGCCTGAACCTCCAGAGCTGATGCCTGTATCAGGCCCTGGTTCCTGGTAAGGACAGAGAGTGATATTAACTCATCTCTCTTTCTTGGGCCCCACAGTCGTCTGTGGGATCGCTGCCAGCACAATGTGGAAGGGAAGTCTTGGTTTAGATAACTGCAGCATACTCATGGCTCAGATCCTGACCAAAAGAGTTATTTCATTAAAGACAGACAGGGCAGGTAGAAAAGCAAAGCGCTTGCAAACACACCATGATGGACTTCTCTATTCCCCCTCTTTGCTTCCTTCCTTCCTTCCTTCCTTTCCTTCCTTCCTTCCCTTCCTTCTCTTTCTCTTTCTTTCTTTCTTTCTCTCTTTCTTTCTTTCTCTTTGTTTGTTTCTTTCTTTCTCTCTTTCTTCCTTCCTCTCTCCTTCTTTCTTTCTTTCTCTCTCATTCTTTCTTTCTGTCTTTCTTTCCTTCTTTCTTTTTCTTTCTTTTTTCCTTCCTTCCTTCCTTTCTACCTTTTTTGTACTTTCCTTCTCTCTCTCCCTCTCTCCCTTCTTTCTGTCTTTTTATCTTCCTTCCTTCTTCTTTCTCTTCTTTCCTCTCTTCATTCCTTCCTTCCTTTTTCCTACTCTCCTTCTTTCTCTTTCTCCCTCTCTCTCCCTTCTTTCTTTTTTCCCTCCCTCCCTCCCTCACTCCTTCCTTCCTTCCTTCCTTTCTTCCTTCCTTCCTGCCTGCCTTCTTTTCTTTTCTCTTTGAGTTCTTTCTTTCTGTCTTAGAGATGGTTTCACTCTGTTGTCACCCAGGCTGGAGTACAGTGGTGTAATCATAGGTCACTGCAGACTCAAACTCATGGGCTCAAGTGATCCTTCCACCTCAGCCTCCCAAGTAACTGGGACTACGGGTGTGTGCAATCATGCCTGGCTAATATTTTTATTTTTATTTTTATTTTTATTTTTGTAGAGACAGGGTTTCACTATATTGCTCAGGATGGTCTCAAACTCCTGAGCTCTGGTGATCCTCCCACTTTGGCCTTCCAAAATGCTGGGATTATAGATGTGAACCACCTTCCCTAGACCGCTGTCCTTCTGAAGGACTAACACACTACTTGGGTCAGCCAAGGCAGAGAGATATCATAAGGCCAGTAAAACAAGCAAGAAAGTGAGCCCTCAGAGGAGGGGGCTCTTCCACAAGACCACTCTCACTTCGGACACCAGTTGCAGGTTGAGAGGAGTTCCCAAAACTACCCTCAAGTTTGATAGTTCCCTAGAAGGACTGACAGAACTCACTGGAAGCTGTTACACTCACATATGTGGTTTATTACAGTTAGAGAATGACAGATCACAGTCAGCCAATGGAAGAGGTGCATGGGATAGAGCTCCAAGCCAAGTACTAAACAGAGCTTCTATTATCCTCTCCCCTTGGAGTCAGACAAGTGTTGGTTTCTAGGCATCAGTGTATGGCGATATGCATGAAGTGTTGCCAACTTGGGTGTAGTAGTCCATTCCTGCCTTGTTATAAAGAATAAATGGAGTCTGGGTAATTTATAAAGAAAAGAGGTTTAATTGGCTTACAGTTCTGCAGGCTGTACAGGAAGCATGATGCTGGCATCTGCTTCTCAGCAGGCTTTCAGTCATGGCACGGGTGAAGGGGGAGCAGTTGTCTCACATGGTGGAAGCAGGAATGAGAGAATGAGGAGGGGCTAGACACTTTTAAATGACCAGATCTCATGAGGACACACTCACTATCACAAGGACAGTACCAAGGGGAATAGTGCTAAACCGTTCCTGAAAAATCCACCCGCAGGATCCAATCACCTCCAACCATGTCCCACTGCCAACCTTGGGAATCACATTTCAACATGAGATTTGAAGCATATCCAAACTATATCACCGGGCATATCACCTGAGCCTTGGGGTTCAGTGTTTACAGAGGCTTCATTGTGATTGACTGATTGTCTATGTGGCTGATCATTCTCCAGCCTCACTGAAGATCTACCAATACCATGGAACCTGAATCCCATTGTTACTAATGGATGTGGCTACCCTGACTCCAAATCACACTGTTAGACTGCCCAGTGTGAACCAACACCCCTGCAGAAACAAATACACTCCTGTCTTTGTTTGGCACACATTCCAAAGGCTTAGATGTCAAGTTCTAGAGCCAATGCAAAAGCCCAGACCTCTCTCTGAGCAAGGTTAAATTCCAGCCAAGGCCAAAGCCCACACCTCTCCTTGAACAAGGTTAAATTCTTTACCTCCAGGTCTGCAGAAGTGAACAGATCCAGGTAAGGCAAGGAGAGACCTAAGGAGTAAAACAAGGTATCAAGTGGTCCCTCAGAAGAGGAGACAAAATCACCACAATGGCGCAATTATTCCCAATTGTAATAGTATCTTCATTTTATGTTTCTCTATAGCTGGAGGTGGGCAGTTCACCTGCAGCTCTCACAATGGTGAATTCAATCAACCCCATGGCTAAACTGCTTCCTGGGCTGAGCATTAATCTTTCATCCTATTTTCTTCATCAGTTACATCCAAACATAGTTTGATATAACTCATCAGAGGTTGATCACAGGCCCAAATATTGGCATAAATGCTGCTGATAACATGAATCCAGTCATGGAATAATACCCAAATTTGATCGTTGTGAATGTCCTTTTGTTAACAAGTTTCTGAGGATATTAAGCATCTAAAATGGGTATCTTTTGCTGGTGTGAATGTAAGTTAGTACAACCTCTATGGAACACAATATGGAGATTTCTCAAAGAACTAAAAATAAAAGTACTATTCCATCCAGCAATCCCACTACTGGGTATCTACCCAAAGGAAAATAAATCATTGTATCAAAAAGATACCTGTGCTTGTATGTTTATTGCAGTACCATTCACTATAGCAAAGATACGGAATCAATGGAAGTGTCTATCAATGGCAGATTGGATACAGTAAATATGGTACATGTACACAAAACGGAATACTATTCCACCGTGAAAAAAATAAAGCTATGTCTTTTGTAGCTACGTGGATAGAACTGGAGGCCATTATCCTAAGTGGACAAAGCCAGACCCAGAAAGACAAATATCACATGTTCTCACTCATAAGTGGAAGTTAAAATATGTTATATGTGGATGAAAAGAATGGAGTGAGATGATGGAGACTCAAAAGCATAAGGAGGTGGGAGGAGAATTATGAAAAATTGGTTAATGGGTACAATGAAATGGATTACTAAAAACCCTGCCTTGATCATTATGCAATCTATGCATGTAAAAAAAATGCACTTTTATCCCATTAATATTCATCTAAAGTTAGAAAAACAAAGAGAAAATGTGTACCCTGTATTTATTAAAAACCACAGATATTAAGACATTCTTTTTCTCCCCTATGTCAAATTTTCTTCACCCTCACCTAGGGCAGTCTCCATCAGTGCTTGAGAGGAATTGGGGCTCTCCTAGAAGGTGCATCTGAGATTGCTCCTCAGGAAAAAGAGTTGGATGTCTTCAGGTCATATTTTTAGAAGAGAAAAGTCTCCTTGGTCTTAGCCTCACTACAATGCAGGAATGAATACTAACTCAGCAGGAAAACTCTCCCATTGTGGTCAGATGAATAATGGCCACCCCAAAATGTCCATGTCTTAATCCCTGTGCAGTAGACAGAAAAAAAATGGCCCCCAAAATGTCCACATTCTAATCCCCATGAAGACAGAATAATGTGCCCAAAGATGTCTATATCCTAATCCTTATGTGGGAGACAGAATAATGCCTCCAGAGATGTCCTCATTCTAATCCCCATGTGGTAGACAGACTAATGGTCCCAAAGATGTCCACATTCTAATCTGCATGTGGTGGACAAAATAATGTCTACAAAGATGTCTGCATCCTAATCCCCATGTAATAGACAGAATAATGGCCCCAGAGATGTCTATATCCTAATCCTCATGTGGTAGACAGGATAATGGCCCCAAAGGTGTCCATGTCCAATGAATATGTTGATTTATGTGGTAAAGCTGACTTTGCAGATGGGATCAAGTTAAAAATCTTGAGATGGGGAGATTATTCTGGATTGTTTGGGTGGGTTCAATGTAGTCTCAATGCTTCTTATAGAAGGAAGACTGGGATTCAGAGAAAGAGAAAAAGGAGATGTGACAAGGAGAGTAGAAGTTGGCATGGTGGAAGAAGGAAGAAGGTACCACAAGCCAAGGAATACAGCAACCTCTAGAAGCTGGAAAAAGCAAGGAAATAGATTCATTCGTGGAGCATCCAGAAGAACCATTCTTGCAGAGACCCTTATTTTAGCCCATTGAAACTTAGTTGAACTTCTGTTCAGGCCACTGAAATGATGCCCCTTCCTTGATAAGGCACAATACCTACACCAGCAGCCAGAGAAGTTATGGTTTAAGGTCCTCAGCGGCCTGTGAGTGTCAATGTTGGTATTTTTGGCTGTACTTACATCCAGCAGCTGCAACCCCCAGTCATAGCATAAGATGACAAAAACTGCAAGGTCACAGGTGAATGTAGCCAGAAATTTGTGCAGCCTCCATAGGGCTACATAAGCAACCCTGATATTGCAAAACAGCTCAGAGTTCATTGTTTCTCAGCCCATCCTTCTCAGGGTCTCCTAGATGATGACTTTGAAGCCTTTGAAGAGTAAGTCATGCATGTCCCTTCCCACTGGGTTAGGAACCTGCTGCAATGTCTACAGGGGGCTTGGGGAGAAATAAGGACTTCTATCTATCATTGCTACAGTTACACTAGAAAGAGCTCATCACATGAGCCAAGCAGGTTTCCTCTCCTCCTGCACTTGAGCCTATGCCACTGGGTGGAATGAAAAGAAGCTCAAAGTTGCCTTCTCTTAATATCCTCCTCTGACTTAATGATTCCCATGTGGATGTGGAAGATGCTGATAGGACGCACACCTTTTGTATTCAGGGAGGGAAATATTAAGGGAGGGAGAGAGAAGAATGGAGGATGAGAGAGGGATACAAGGAAAGGAAGGAAGAGAGAAGAAAGGAGAAAGACAGAGGGATGAAAGAAGAGAGAGGAAGGAAGGAAGAAGGGAAGGAAGGAAGAAAGGAAGGGAGGGAAGGAAGGAGAGAGAAAGGGAAGAAAAGGAAAGGAAAGAAGAAAGGAAAAAATGAAAGGAGTGAGGAAGAGTGACACAGAGTCAGAAAGAGAGAAAAAGAGGAAGAAAGAGAGAGGAAAAGAGAGAATAAGAAGGGGGGAAATGGAAAAATATAGAAAGAACCAAACAAAGAAAGAGAGAAGGGAGGGAAGGGGAGAGAAAGAAGGAGGAGAAGGAGAGAGAAAGAAAGAAAAATAGGAAGCAGAAGGGAGAAAGAGAAGTAAGGAAGAGAAAGAGAGGGAAAGACAGAGAGAAAGAGGAAGGAATGGTAAATAGAAGGGAGAAATGGAGAAAGAGAGAAGAGATAAGGGAGAGGGAGTGCAGACTGGGAGAGAGAGATGAGATAGAGATATACGAATGGAGGAAGGAGAAAGACAGAGAGATAGGAGTAGGAGGAGGAGAAAGTAAAAGAGAGAAAGAGAAGAGGGTAAGGGAGAAAGAGAAAGAAGGACAGAGAGCCATACAGAGAGGAACAAATGGATAAACAGAGGAAGGAAGGGATGGAGAAAGAGAGGAGAAAAGGAAAGAGAGAGAAGGAAGGAAAGAGGGAGGGAGGAAGAGAGCATGTGCTTAAAGAAAAGTTATGGGGTTGGCTATCATTTCCTCCAGAGGCCAATAAAACCCTCCCTACTCTCTAAGCCCCAGTGAATATATATGAAAGAGCTAGTAAGAGACAAAATAAAATTGCTTTGTGATTACACCCAATGAGTCATGCTTGTTAGCCACAACAGTTACATAGGTTTTCCCCTAACAGCCCTCAAGAAATACCAGTCCTATAGAGTAATAGAGTTGGATCTCCAAGAGCTGTTTAGGAGCTGACAGGATTTCTGGAGTATTTCTCCTGGCTTGTCTCTGATCAAGCAATATCACCAAGACTCACTTGTTAACCCTGTTGGTGTTAGAGTCCTCATTTGGAGAAATGATGGAATGAATCCTGGTTCATCTTCAGAGCTCCTTTTATTTTCAAAGTTCTATCTCCTAGGTAAAGGCTAATTTTCTGTATTTTATGCTAAACTACTCCAGGATCTAACAGTGTTCATTTGCCCATGTGTTCAAGATGGGCATGCCCATTGGAATATCTTGAATTTGCTGGAATAAGTTAATGAGAATTCATGGTCTCCAACCTAGGTGTTTTGGGGGGTCTGGAGGAGGTTGGGGCTTGGGGCTATTGCTGCTACAGAGATCACGATTAACTTCATGAGGCTTGTTCTGATTGTTCATAACAATCAGACAATCAGACAAGAAGATGAAGGTGATGTGATAGGGTTAGATCTTGGAGGAACTCAGCTCACATTGGACGGAGAGAATGGATGTAATGTCCCCTGACTGTATGGACTTCAGAGCAGAAGGCAGTGCACACTTTGGCATTATTCTGCAGATGTGCCATTACACATAGTTGACCTTAACATGAAACACTCACCTCTCAGCCCAAATGTCTTACCTAAACCTTTCTGGGTTTGTGGGTTAATGGGATACCTCTTGGTGGACTAGACTATTGGTTTGGTGGTTGGGTTTTGCATCTCTGATACTGTCTTCACCTTTTGTCCTCCTGGCTTGAATTTTGGGATAAGGTGTTCCCAAACACCTCATCCATAATGGGCAAGTCTGTGCAAACCTATCCCCAAAAGCCCAAGAAAGCTGAGATGCCAAAGAAATAAGCTGACACATCTAGTTTCTTAGAAAAACAAACAAACAAACAAACAAACACTTAATTGGTACTTAGAAACAGAACCCATGTTTGTGTCTTGTGTGGCAGACAGACAAGTGGATTTCTATACCATTACTGCCAAATAACCCAGGGCTTATATATCCCATGGGGTAAGGGGTGTATAGGATGATTGTTTTGTGGGCAGGATTTATGGCAAGGACATGCTCTTAACACAAGGAACAGTAGAGAGAATACAAATCTTAGAGGCCTGCCCAGAACTAGGGTCAATCAGAAGTCAACATGGTGGATTAGCATTCAAGATGGGGTTACTTTAGCCCCCACCTGAAGATATTTTGATGATGAATGATGCTCCTGTTCTAAAATACGGGTGGGCTCTGGTTTTGTCTTCAGGACTGTTAGCAACTGCAGACCTCACAACCATAGGTACAAGCTTCCTACTCATGTTATCTGGCTCTCCAGAACCTCTCTGTTTCTGAACTGTACTGACAATCCCTGATTCGTTACATGACTTCCTCACTGCTTGCCTCATCCCAGCCATGAGACTTCTGGATAGGCACAACAATGTGACTGTATCATCAAAGGCTTGACTTCCAGCTGAAATAATCTTATAGGAAATTGTTTTGACATTTCAACAATAAACCCTCTTGAAGAGAAGCCAACACAAGTAACCTTTGTATTAAATTCTTCCGTGCTGTGGTAAGATAGTCACAGGAGTTCACTTCCATTCATTGAAACTTTAGGGGAAAAAGGGGGGGAAATCTTATAAGAATATAAAATCCCATTCAGTTCATGCATTCCTATAAGGAGAGGTTGATTTCACTTAGCTTGTCTCTTTCTCAAGTCCAAGTCTAGTTAAGAGGTAGTCTTTATAAACAATGATAGGCAACTTTCCTGAGGAAATATTTGTTTGGAAAGAAATGGAGGATAATTTAAAAGAGGTATTGAAGCCTTAGTACGGTGGGCTTTAAATGATGGATTGTGTAGTGTTTATTTCTTCCTGTTGGTGCACGAGGGTGATTAAGGGCTTTTCCTACCTTAAGTTGATCAAAGTGGTATTTTCATAAGATTAATCTGGCAGCAGAATGCAGATAGTTGTTGGCCTCCCCACCTGTCTTGGGCATATTTAGAGCACCTGGTGGCACATATGTCCAAGACAGAGAAGTATACAGGCAAAGTAACAGTTTAATCATATGTCTCAGACTAAACATAACTCAGAAGACAATGTTGGGAAGAGCACCAAGAACTTAAGATGTTTGCACACATTCCACATCAGCCATCTTTTACATCATCCATCAGAGCATGAGAGCTCTTTCACTTACTTTTGGCCAAATTAGATACAGTTTGCGTTCATAATATCAGGGCTATATAGAACTATTTCCCAAAATCAAAGAGTTTATACATTTGACCCATCCCTGATTGTGTTCAATGCTCTAGTTTATGCTTTGATGGTTTCCTCAGACATAGCTGAATTTTTAAAATTCTGAGATGTCCCATAGATAAAGAATTGAATCTGTTAAATTCCAGCTCTTCCACCTAGCACACTTGTTTACAAAGTGACATGTAACCTACAAGTTGTTTGGCTGAAGTTTTCCATTAAAAAAATCCATGTCAAAAGCCAACTTTTAGGTTCCAAAGCAGAGAATATTACAAGCATGTGCTCATTTTCATTTTGAGACACTGAAAGAATTGGTGTCTAGGCAGTCTGGGATAATAGCCTAGTTCTAAGGACATTATCATTGATCCCTTTATAGGCCATAGGCCTCCATGTGGCTAGCCAATTGTAAAGAACACCACAGACTTCATTGGAAAGCAGGTGAAAGGAAGAGATGACTCAACCCACTCAGCATTAGTAATAGCTATTAGTTGACTATTAGTTGAATTGATAGAATAAACTCTGTGCTCACCCCTTAGCAGACAACCTAAGAACTTATTTTCCTTTTTTATTATAATTATACTTTAAGTTCTAGGGTAAACGTGCACAACGTGCAGGTTTGTTACATAGGTATACATGTGCCATGTTGGTTTGCCGCACCCATCATCTTGTCATTTACATTATGTATTTCTCCCAATGTAAATATAATTAGAAATTAGCTATCCCTTCCCCAGCTTCCCATACCCTGACAGGCCCCGGTGTGTGATGTTCCCCATCTTGTGTCCATGTGCTTTCATTGTTCAACTCCCATCTGTGAGTGAGAACATGCAGTATTTGGTGCTGTGTCCTTGTGATAGCTTGCTTAGAATAATGGTTTCCATCTTCATCCATGTTCCTGCAAAGGACATGAACTCATCCTTTTTTATGGCTGCATAGTATTCCATGGTGTGTATATGCCATATTTTCTTAATCCAGTCTATCATGGATGTATATTCAGGTTGGTTCCAAAACTTTGCTATTGTGAATAGTGCTGCATGATTTATAATCCTTTAGATATATACCCAGTAATGAGCTCATTGGGTCAAATGGTATTTCTAATTCTAGATCCTTGAGGAATCACCACATTGTCTTCCACAATGGTTGAACTAGTTTACACTCCCACCAACAGTGCAAAAGCATTCCTATTTTTCCACATCCTCTCCAGCATCTGTTGTTTCCTGACTTTTTAATGACCACTATTCTAACTGGCATGAGAATGTATCTCATTGTGGTTTTGACTTGCATTTCTCTGATGACCAGTGATGATGAGCATTTTTTCATTGTCTGTTGGCTGAATAAATATCATCTTTTGAGAAGTGTCTGTTCATATCCTTTGCCACTTTTTGATGGGGTTGTTTGCTTTTTTCTTGTAAATTTGTTTAAGTTCTCTGTAGGGTCTGGATATTAGCCCTTTGTCTGATGGGTAGATTGCAAAAATTTTCTGCTATTCTCTAGGTTGCCTGTTCACTCCAATGATAGTTTCTTTTGCTGTATGGAAGTTCTTTAGTTTAATTAGATCCCATTTGTCTAGTTTGGCTTTTGTTGCCATTGCTTTTGTGTTTTATTCATGAAGTCTTTGCCTATGCCTATGTCCTGAATGGTATTGCCTAGGTTTTCTTCTAGGGTTTTTATGGTATTAGGTCTTACATTGAAGTCTTTAATCCATCTTGAGTTAATTTTTGTGTATGGTGTATGGAAGGGATCCAGTTTCAGCTTTCTACATATTGCTAGCCAGTTTTCCCAGCACCATTTATTAAATAGGGAATCCATTCCCCATTTCTTGTTTTTGTCAGTTTTGTCAAAGATCAGATGGTTGTAGATGTATGGTGTTATTTCTGAGGCCTCTGTTCTATTCCATTGGTCTATACATCTGTTTGGGTACCAGTACCAGGCTGTTTTGGTTGCTATAGCCTTGTAGTGTAGTTTGAAGTCAGGTAGTATGATGCCTACAGCTTTGTTCTTTTTGCTTAGGATTGTCTTGGCTATGAGGGCTCTTTTTTGGCTCCATATGAACTTTGAAGTAGTTTTTTCCAATTCCCTGAAGAAAGTCGTTGGTAGCTTGATGGGGATGGCATTGAATCTATAAATATGGCCATTTTCATGATATTGATTCTTCCTATCCATGAGCATGGAATGTTCTTCCATTTGTTTGTGCCCTCTTTTATTTTATTGAGCAGTGGTTTGTACTTCTCCTTAAAGAGGTCCTTCAAATTCCTTGTAAGTTGGATTCCTAGGTATTTTATTCTTTTTTATTTTTTATTTTTTATTCTTTTTGTAGTAATTGTGAATGGGAGTTCACTCATGATTTAGCTCACTGTTTGTCTATTATTGCTGTATAGGAATTCTTGTGATTTATCTTCATTTTATATTTTTCATTCTGTATTTAGATTGCTCTTTGCCAATTTACCAATATATATGCTAGCCTTTTTTTTTTTTTTTTTTGAGACAGAGTCTTGCTCAGTCACCCAGGCTGGAGTGCAGTTGCTCAATCTCCGCTCACTGCAAGCTCCTCCTCGTGGGTTCATGCCATTCTCCTGCCTCAGCCTCCTGAGTAGCTGGGACTACAGGCACCCACCACCACACCCAGCTAATTTTTTTGAATTTTTTTTTAGTAGAGACAGGGTTTCACTGTGTTATCCAGGATGGTCTCAATCTCCTGACCTCATGATTTGCCCTCCTCGGCCTCCCAAAGTGCTGGGATTACAGAAGTGAGCCACTGTGCCTGGCCTATGCTATCCCTTTTCAACGCAAGAAAAAAATACACATACGTGCCTAAATGCAAACACACATATGTATATGTGTGTACACATATACGTATGTGTATATATATATATGTGTGTATGTGTATATATGTGTGTGTGTATGTATTAGGTAAGTATGTGTGTATGTATGCGTGTGTTTTCTTGCATTAAAAAAAGATAACAAAATCTTTGAACACAGGTTTTGTGTAAAATACTACTTTATTTTATGTACTAACAACCTAGTAAAAGAGCATGAATATTCAAAGTTATAACATCAGAATTCTTTGAGGATCACTTTTTCAGCCCAGCAAGCATCCAATAGTTATTCAGTGCAAAAATGAGATTTCTTTCCCTTGTGAGGGGTTGCTCAATGGCTCTGTCTTCATTTAAGTGACATTTAGACAGGAATAAAATTGGAGAGTATGTGATTTTTCCAAAGTCCCTGAATTTTCAATGCAACCATATTGAAAGTCTTCCTTTGTGAATAATGTTTCCACAACTAGTAAAGCTATGTCTAACTCAACTCTGTAACATAGAGACCATGCATACACATAGTTGATAAATATACACCTGAGTTGGTAGGTTGCAGAAGGTGTTGCTCTGTGCATTAAGTAACTCAATCTGGAGATCCACAGTGGATTGAGTCAATTATTCCCAGATCCTAACCATCCTTTGTGGTCAGTAGATATGCCCAACCAATTGGTATGGAAATGGCCATGCAGATTTAACTGTAGGACCAAGGCACATGCAGTGGACTTCTTTCATCCTGGAAGAAATTAGATCAATTTCAGCACTGACAATAATATCTGAAATTGGGTTGCATGTCTTTCCTGGAAGCATGTTCTTTGGTGTGCAAAAAGAGGGTAGATACATATAATTAGTTTGAAATTTTTAAGGAAGTTTGATTAACCTACATAGCTGTGTAACGTGTGGGCTTTGTGAAATTTGCTAAGTGCTATTTTTTTTTTTTTTTTTTTTTTTTTTTTTTTTTTTTTTTTTTTTTTTTTTGAGATGGAGTCTCGCTCTGTCGCCCAGGCTGGAGTGCAGTGGCGCGATCTCGGCTCACTGCAAGCTCCGCCTCCCGGGTTCACGCCATTCTCCTGCCTCAGCCTCCCGAGTAGCTGGGACTACAGGCGCCCGCTACCACGCCCGGCTAATTTTTTGTATTTTTAGTAGAGACGGGGTTTCACCGTGTTAGCCAGGATGGTCTCGATCTCCTGACCTCGTGATCCACCCAAGTGCTATTTTTTAATTCTTCCATCAACACACATTCAAGTACAAACCTGAATTAGATGTGTTTGTGGCCATGCAAAATTAAAATAAGAAATGTAGAAAATTCTTTAAAATGAAATGGATAGGGACTCACCTTATTTTGTTTTTTGTTTTTGTGTTTGTTTTTGAGACAGCCTCACTCTATCATCCCGGCTGGAGTACAGTGGTGAGATCTCAGCCCGCTGCAGCCTCTGTCTTCCAGGTTCAAGTGATTCTCCTGCCTTGGCCTCCTAAGTAGCTGAGATTATAGTCATGGGACACCAGACCCAGCTAATTTTTGTATTTTTTTTGTAGCAACAGGGTTTCACTATGTTGGCCAAGCTGGTCGCAAACTCCTGACCTCAAGTAACTGGCCTGTCTCGGCCTCCCAAAGTTCTGGGATTACAGGTGTGAGCCACTGCACCTGGCCTTGATTTTGTTTCTAAGGTGGGAAATGAACCTAAGACTCTTGGAGACATTCACAACGTCAATTTTATCAAAACAATTGAGACAATCAGGTCATAATTTGAGAAACAATAAAAATGGTCACACAAATGCTGTGTATGATGAGTGAGAGAGCTCTATGAGTTGTGGAACAATGGTCTCCAAGGTAGAGAGATTTTGTTCCATGCCAGGGGACACTTGGCAATGTCTGGAGATATTTTTTGGTGTCACAACTGAGTGGTCTCACTAACTCCTGGTGGTTGGAGCCCAAGATGTTGCTCGACACCCTACAGTGCACAGGACACCCCCACCACAGAGAATCATCCACCCCCAAATGTCAGCAGTGCCAGCTCAACTGCAAAATCCTGCCTTAGCATGAAAGACTCTGTGTGCTTGTCTATTATCTATTTATTGATCTCTCTATGTTTTTGTCCACATATTCGTCATCTATCTATCATCAATATATCTATCCCTCTATCATCTATTTGGTCATCATTATTACTATTTATCTATATATCTGTTAATTATCTATCTATCTATCCATTTGTATTAGTCCATTTTCACACTGCTGGGGTGAGGTAAATTATAAAGAAAAAGAGGTTTAATGAACTCACAGTTCCACATGGCTGGGGAGGCTTCATAATCACGGAGGAAGGCAAAAGACACGTCTTACATGGCAGCAGGTAAGAGAAAGCATGAGAGCTAAGAGAAAGGGTTTCTTCTTATTAAAACATCAGATCCCCTGAGACTTATTGACTATCACAAGAACAGTATGGGGGAAACTGCCTGTTGATTCAATTGTCTCCAATCAAGTCCCTCCCACAAGAGTTGGGAATTATGGGTGCTAAAATTCAAGATAAGATTTGGGTGGGGACACATCCAAACCATCTATCTATCTATCTATCTATCTATCTATCTATCTATCTATCTATCTATATCTGTCATCACAGTGGTTTCCAATTGCAGTCCACTTTGCCCTCAGGGGACACTGGCAATGCCTGGAAACGTCTTCCCTGGGTGGAGGGTTGGTCCTGACATCTGGTGGGTGAAGCCCAGGGACACTGCTCAACACCATACAGCACACAAGGATGCCCCACCAGGGAATCATGCAGCCCCAAATGTCAACAGTGCCAAAGCTGACACTGCTGCTCTCTTGGCACTGCTACTCTGTTACAGAAGCCATGTAGGTCTAAAAAGATACAATGTAGAGAGTAGTGGGGATTACAGTGCACAAATAGAGTAAGAAGTCTCTGTGGTTTTATTTTGTGTTTGTTTTGTTTTGCTCCTGCTTGGGAGGAGGGAGTGGAAGAGGGGAGAGAAGACAAATAATTGGATGCTGGGGATATCCCTGAATGGTGGGGCCAATGACAAATCATCAGTAGCAGAGGGACTAAAAAGAACTTATAGGAAAAGAATATTGTATATCCAAATTTTATCCATCTGTGTAGATTGGCTATTCATGTCTCCCTTATTCTCTAAACATTCTCAGCAAAGTCGATGCATACAAAGAAGTCTTGTGTGAATTACTTTGTTTGATTATTCCTTTACTTAGTCTTTCATTCATCTCTGGAGGAAATAAAAGAGTCAGGGTTCTGTGACCAATTCAGCAAGGGGCAAAAGAAAGACAGTGCATGAATGTTGGACATATGATAACAGAATGAACTAATGAACCCAAGGTATATCCCCTTACCCCCATCCCTCCTTTTTATATACTGAGAAAAGCATCCACTGTTTGTCATTCACAGAATGGGGCTTCGAGTGGAACTTATCCAGGATTTAATATGAACACACCTAGAATATTCATTAGAGCAAGTTTTCTCCAAATATGATATCATGGGAGTAAATGAAGAAAATCATTTTTTTGGCCACTTGGCTTGTAGGTCATCTTGTCTCATACCTGGAGAAAAATGTCAGCCTCACTCTATGGTGAAGTCTTAGACAACATCTCTTATGTAGAAGATGTGAGTTTGTCTTCCAGCTAAAATAACCTTATAGGAAATTGTTTTGACATTTCAGTAAACAAGCTCTTTGAATAAAAGCCAATACATATAACCTTGGTAATAAATTCTGCTGGTCTACGGTAGAAGTTTAATCATAGGAGGTTACTTCCATACACTGAATAGTCAGAAAAAAATATCAAAAGTTCTATAAGAACATAATAAAGTTTGTTCAGCTCATTCATATCTAGAAGGACAGGTTGAATTCATATAAGTTGGTCTTTTCCCAGGTCCTAGGGTAATCCTCAAATCCAGCCTGCATTTTATTTACCCCCACTCCTACTAGAAAAAACATCTGGCAGATTTAGAATATTAACAACATCAGAGATAACCAGAGAAAATGCACTGGCCATAACGAGTTGAGAACCAGGTATAAATTACAAGTTTGTGTCAATTTTCATTTCCTAAGGGCAGCTTTATAAAAGGCATTATTTCATCCCATTAAGAGCTTGGGATGACATGAATGCATCCCATAAATCCTTTAACATAATTTGACCCCATTTAGATGATTTACAGCCACAAATATTTCTTGAGCAGAATTTCAGAACTTTATTTGGAAAGACAAATTCTGATATAAATTGAAATTCACTGAAACATTAATATTTACAAATACATACTATATATACTGTTTAATATAAATACAGTGTTTATATATGCTGTTTTACATATACATATAAAATCCTACAGTTCCATGTTAATTGTGTGTGCATGTGTGTGTGTATATATATATAGAGTGTGGTGCATGTATATGGGTGTGTGTATATATGTGTATAAGTAGTACACATATGTGTTTATATTGTACACATGTGTGTCTATATAGTACATGTATGTGTGTGTATGTATGTGTATATATGATACACATGTATATATGTGTTATATATAGTACATATGTCTATATATGTGTGTTATATGGTGCAAATATATTTGTGTGTGTACATGTGTATGCATATATAGTGCATACATATGTTTGTATGTATATATAAAGTAATATATATGGATGTATGTGTGTGTGCATGTGTACACAGCATATGTGCATATATATACATACACATATACATATACAAACACACATATACATCCATATATATTACTTTATATATAGGCATACACACATACCTATGTCCTATACACACAGTATAACAATATATGTCATATATTACAGTATATATGTATCTGTATTTGTGTATATAGCATATATATGTATATATTGGTAAATATGTGTGCATATAAAGAACACGTATGTGTACATAAGTGTGTGTGCTTATATAGACTACATTATATGTGTATTTATGGGTATATATGAACTACTTGTATATGTATGTGTTCATATATAAAGTACATACATGGGTGTGGTACATATATGTATACATGCGCATATAGTACATGTGTATATATTAGTACATATGTGTACATACACAATACATATGTGTGTACATATGTATGTGTGTATGTATAAAGTACTTATATATGTGTGTATGTGGGTATATATCATACATCTGTATGTGTGTATATATAAAGTACATGTGTGTATATGTGTGTATATATAGTACCTATATGTGTGTGTACATGCTTGTGTGTATTCATAGTATATATATGTGCGTATATATTGATATGTGTGTGTGTGTGCATATAAACAAAGTATCAACATTATGGACTATTATCAGGTAGTATAGCTAGGTTCTGGTCCCGTCTTTGATTTTGAGGCAAATTTTCGTGTAGTCCATGACTAATAATAAAATATGCATGAAATCAAGTAACTATTTCATCCAAGGAGCAACACAGTGTTCAGCTCTTCACAACCCCACACATTTTCACAGTTTGAAGTTTTACCAAAAACCGAAGTTGGGATCTGTTCACTTGTGTTTAATCTGCTTCCACAACATCTGATCCAAACTTCACATGCTTTCAATGAATCAAGGCAAGTAAAGGGACATAGGCCTGCCAAGTTTCTGAGAGCCCAGCAGCCCCTCAGAGGCACCCAGTGGAAGACTGTATGGCTATGTCTCCTCAGGGTTTAACTCAGAAGGACTGACGACACTTCCCCTCTCTGAGGTGTGATAAATTAAGCTAAGAGGTTGCTTCATTTTTGCTGTTCAAGGAAGTGAAATCGTGCTTATTTTTGGTTCCAGTTTCAATGAAATGTCATTTTCAATCATGTTTCTAATTGAATTTTATTGTCTTGTTTTTTGCTCCCCCAAGAAAAAGACCGTGAAAGCCAGAATATATGTATGTAAAAATACATATATTCAAACCTAACCTCAAAGGATATTGTAAAAGCTGAGGTCACAAAGAAGAGAAAACAATTATTTCTGTTTTTCAGTATATCAGAATCTAGTTGGAAAAAGTGGTGTATATGCAACCAATAAGGAATTAAAGACTGTAAGTTCAGTAAGAGGGGTCATAAACAGACACCATGGGAGTGGAGAGGAGCGAGAGATGAATTCTGATTTAGGGAAATTAAGAGATATTTTAGGAGGAGCTTGAACTAACTAAGGCTCTAAAGATGGATTAAAAATTTACATAATAAAAAATAAACCAGAGACTCTTCAAACTGGAGGTGGCGGAAACAAAGAGCAGCACAGAAAAGAGAGACCCCGCACTAAGACAGAAGAGTGAAGACTGGGTGGCCAGCATGGTGGAGCTGAGGTGGGTAGGGGGACGATCAAATTGATGAGATGAATGTCGGGTCAGAGCAGCTTTGTGGGACATCAAGGGAAGGCTCAGAGTTAGGGTGTGTTTCTATGGGGGAAGGTGTTGACTGGGTGTGCTGAGATGGGAGTTTCAGATCATCTCCATGTTGTGGATGATGCAAGTGACATAGAGGACAGAGACAGAGAAAGACAGAGAGAGAGAGAGAGAGGAAGAAAAAGAAAAATTGAGAACAAAAGAAAGAAAGACTGAGAAAGAGAAAGAAAAAGGAGAGCAAGAGAAAGAAAGGAAGACAGAGAGAGAGAGAGAGGTAGAAACAGAAGGCTTATGTCTGTGAGAAAAAGAGAGAGAGAGTCAGTGCCAGAGAGAGAGAATGAGGAAAACAAATAGAAAAACAGAAAGAAAGAAACAGTGAGAGAGACAGAATGAGAAAGAGAGAGAGAGAGAGAAGGAAAGAAAAAAAGAGAAAAAGAAACAGTGAGTGTGTATGTGAGACAGACAGAGAGAGAGAGAGAAACAGAGACACAGACAGAAGGAGTTATAGCACACTGGGGCACTAGCTGTCTGGAAGCTGTTACAAGCTATTTATTCTTTCTTTATTTTTCCAGAGTGACCAGCATGTTATTGAAGAGATTGACATTATGTAAGGGAATTCTTTGTCTTTTTTTTTTTTTTTTTTTTTTTTTTTTTTTTTTGGAGATAGAGTCTCACTCTGTTTCCCAGCATAGAGTGCAGTGGCACAATCTCGGCCCTCTGCAACCTGTGCCTCCCAGTTGATACAGCGATTCTCCTGCCTCAGCCTCCCAAGCAGCTGGAATTACAAGCACCTGCAACCACGTCTGGGTATTTCTTGTATTTTTAGTAGAGACAGGGTTTCACCATGTTAGTTAGACTGATCTAGAACTCCCGGCCTCAGGCAATCCGCCTGCCTCGGCCTCCCAAAGTGCTGGGATTACAGGAGTAAGTCACTGTTCCTGGCCTGTCTGTTCATTCTTATTCTCTCTCTCTCTCTCTCTCTTTTTTTTTCTTTTTTTTTTTTGAAGACAGAGTTTTGCTGTCACCCAGGCCAGAGTGCAGTGGTACAATCTCGGCTCACTGCAAGCTCCACCTCCCGGGTTCACGTCATTCTCCTTCCTCAGCCTCCCGAGTTGCTGGGACTACAGGAGCTCGCCACCACGCCTGGCTAATTTTTTTTCTTTTTTTCTTTTTTTGTATTTTTAGTAGAGATGGGGTTTCACCGTGTTAGCCAGGACGGTCTCGATTTACTGACCTGATGATCCGCCCGCCACTTCCCAAAGTGCTGGGATTACAAGCTGAGCCACCGCGCCCAGCTATTATCTCTGTCTAAAATGCAAACGTTTGCAATTTCCTCACCTATGTTTACACATATAAACATCATATTTACTATTGGAACCACTCTAAAGTGGCATTAAGTCCATCCAGAAAGTTGTGCAAGCATCAGCACTCTCTAGTTCCCGACTTTTTCATCATCTCAAATACACAGCTGCTGTATTTACAATAGCCAGAAAGTGAAAACCATCCAGATGTCTATCAGCAGAGGAGTGAATTAAGAAAAGATGGTCCGTCTATAGAAGGAAATCTTATTCAGCCTATATTAGGCCGTTCTCCCACTGCTATAAAGAAATACCTGAGACTGGGTAATTTATAAAGAAAAGAGGTTGAATTGGCTTACGGTTCTGCAGGCTGCACAGGAAGCATGATGGCTTCTTCTTGGCTTCTGGGGAGGCCCCAGGAAAATTTCAATCATGATAGAAGGTGAAGGGGAAGCAGGAACTCTTTTTTTTTTTTTTTTTTTTTTTGAGACTGAGTCTCACTCTGTCTACCAGTTGGAGCGCAGTAGCGCGATCTCGGCTCACTGCAAACTCCGCCACCCGGGTTCGTGCCATTCTCCTGCCTCAGCCTCCCGCGCAGCTGGGATTACAGCTGCGTGCCACCTAGCCCGGCTAATTTTTTGTATTTTTAGTAGAGACTGGGTTTCACCCTGTTAGCCAGGATGGTCTTGATCTCCTGACCTCGTGATCCACCCGCCTGGACCTCCCAAAGTGCTGGGATTACAGGCATGAGCCACCGCGCCCAGCCGAAGCAGGAACTCCTGAGTATCTTACGTGGCCAGAGCAGGAACAAAAGAGAGAGCGGGGCAGTGCCACACACTTTTAAACAATCAGATGCTGTGAGAACTCTCTCACTATACAGTAGGAAGGGGGATACTGTTAGACCATTCATGAAAGATTCACCCCCACGATCCAATCAGCTGGCATTGGGCATTACAATTCAATATGAGATTTGAGTGGGGACACAAATCCAAAGCATATCACAGCCATAAAAAGAATTGCAGTTCTCACAGGGCTACAATATGGATAAACCCTGAAAATATCCTGCTCAGTAAAAGAACCGCATCTCCTATGACTTCACTTATACTAAATGTCCTCTATTATTTTCTAAGGTTATCTATACATTGATAGGAGCTTTTATACATATTGATCTATAAATTGATAGGTGCAGAGATAATTGAATAGAGATGCAAAGAACTGTCCTGGTGCGGTGGCTCCCACCTGTAATCCCAGCACTTTGGGAGGCTAAGGCAGGAAGATCACTTGAGGTCAGAAGTTCGGGACCAACCTGGCCAACAAGGTGAAACCCCGTCTCTACTAAAAATACAAAAATTAGCCAGCCATGGTGGTGCGCACCTGCATTCCCAGCTACTTGGGAGGCTGAGGCAGGAGAATTGTTTGAACCCAGGAGGTGAGATCGTGCCATTGCACTCCAGCCTGGGTGACAGAACAAGACTGTCTCAAAATAAAAGATGCAAAGAACCAAGGAGATCTCTGGGGAGTACATTTCCTACAGAGGGAAATGTAAACCTTGCCTTTAATGTCAACGAGTACTCTTTCACTTTAGATTGAAGTCTTCAGAGTGTTCCTGTTTCCTTTCGCCTTTGAAATGGCAGTGTCTGGGATAGATGGTGTCCGACTTGCTATGCCAAATGGGGTAAGCATTATTTTTCAGGAGGGTAGATTAGGCAACTCTATTAAAGAGGCTGCACTACATTCTGTAAATGGTGTGAGGCTAAGAGAACATGTCCTTTGGGCACCATCCAAGCCAGAATAGAAGCCAATTCCACCATCGCCTTCACTCTGGTCTTTCTTTCTCCTGCCTATTCAATAATCTCCCCAAGCTCTTCTTTTTCACAGAACTCAATTATTTTCCTTTGTTGAACTTATACAAATTTTAAGTACAAATTTTCTGTGGTTTTCTTAAATGAATCTTTTACTGCTCTGTAAAGTCCATAAGGTATCTGTTGTATGACCAGTCACCAGGAAAATGCTGGGCATGTGATGACCTTTGGTAAGCATCTGTTGAATGGGTGAATTGATGAATGAATTTTATTTCATTTTATTTTACTTGTGCCAATTATTCAGATAACCTCTAAAAACTGTTTAACATTCACAGTGTAGCCAAATAAACAGATGCTTGTAAACTTAACTCCATAAGAGATTTCACTCAGAAGAGACAGGGACGCATTGTTTTATCAGAGTTTCAGGATACTCACTGTGAATCACTGAATCCTAGAGTGGCCAAGAGCTGTCTGTCTCAGCCCTTTCAGATGTGGGGTGCTCTGTCTCTGGAGACCCCTGACTTCCACAGCACTGGGACTTGCAGTTGACTGGTCCTGGGCTGGTTTCTCTGGTAGTTCTTCCTGGATGTGGCCAAATGAACTCTGTGTAGTTGGATTAGTCAGTGTTCTCTGGAGAGGGAGAACTAATAGGATAGATGTATACACAAAAGGTAGTTTATTAAGGAGTATTGACTCACACCATCACAAAGTGAAGTCCCACAACAGGCCTTATGCAAGCTGAGGAGCAAGGAAGCCAGTCTGAATCCTAAAACCTCAAAAGTAGGGAAGCCAACAGTGCAGAGGTCTGTCTGTGGCCGAAGACCCAAGAGGCCCTAGCAAACCATTGGTGTAAGTCCAAGAACTTGGAGTCTGATATTCGAGTGCAAGAAGCATCCCAGCATAGGAGAAAGATGAAGTCCAGAAGAGTAAGCAAGTCTGCTTTTCCATCTTCTCCTACCTGCTTTATCCTACTTTTGCTGGCAGCTGATTAGATGGTGCCCACCTAGATTGAGGTTGGGTCTGCCTTGCCCAGTCCACTGACTCAAATGTTAATCTTCTTTGGCAACACCCAGGAACAATACTTTGCATCCTTCAATCAATCAAGTTGACACTCAGTATTAACCGTCACAGTAGGTTTTGTTTGCAGCAAGTCCCTGAAGGCTGTGTATATCAAGACCTGCACATAGATCAGCGGGATAATTGAAAATCACAAATGGATAAGGGAATCTTTTCATGTCTATTCCACTTTCTTTTGAAACCCATTTTTAGAACACCTCAAATTCTTCAATTTGAAACACTTTTCTCAAAAGCCCATCACCAACAGTGAAAAGGATTCTGGCACCAATGACACTGAATTGGTGTGCTAAGTGGCTGTCTTTTTGGAATCTCCCCTTTCTTTAACCACTTCTCCTCCCTGTGGCTTGCTGTCAGCTCCCTTAAAGTCTGGGCTTTGGAATTTGATCACTTTGCTCAGGACATCTGAGCAGTTTCCCACTACCAAGAATCTGAGGAGGAAGGGAGACCACAGACTCCTCCAGAATAAGTAAATAAGGCATTATGTGAATTCATAAAACTCTGGTTTAAAAGACAAACTGTATTTATAATCATCTCCAGTAGAGTTCATCCATCCCACAATCCATATAAAAATGAGTGATACCACCCAAATCCTTATCTTTCGTGTTCCTTCTTTTCCTGTGAGAAATACAAGGGCCAAAACTTCAGGACATAGGCATAGGCAAAGACTTCATGACTAAAACACCAAATGCAATGGGAACAAAAGTCAAAATGGGCAAATGGCATCTAATTAAACTAAAGAGCTTCCACACAGCAAAAGAAACTATCATCGGAGTGAACAGGCAACCTACAGAATGGGAAAAAATTTTGCAGTCTATACATCTGACAAAGGGCTATGATCCAGAATCTACAAAGAACTCAAACAAATTTTCAAGAAAAAAAAAACCCATCAAACAGTGGGCAAAGGATATGAACAGACACATCTCAAAAGAAGACATTTATGCAGCCAACGAACATATAAAAAAAATCTCATCATCAGTGGTTATTAGAGAAATGCAAATCAAAACCACAATATGATACCATCTCATGCCAGTTAGAGTGGTGATCATTAAAAAGTCAGGAAACAACAGGTGCTGGAGAGGATGTGGAGAAACAGGAACACTTTTACACTGTTGGCAGCAGTGTAAATTAGTCCAACAATTGTGGAAGACATTGTAGCAATTCCTTAAGGATCTAGAACTAGAAATACTATTTGACCCAGCAATCCCATTACTGGGTATATGCCTAAAGGATTATAAATCATGCTACTATAAAGACACATGCACAAGTATGTTTATTTGGCACTATTCACAATAGCAAAGACTTGGAACCAACCAAAATGTCCATCAATGATAGACTGGATAAAGAAAATGTGGCATATATACACCATGGAATACTATGCAGTCATAAAAAAGGATTAGTTCATATCCTTTGCAGGAACATGGATGAAGCTAGAAACCATCATTCTCAGCAAACTAACACAAGAACAGAAAACCAAACACCGCATGTTCTCACTCATAAGTGGGAGCTGAACAATGAGAACACATGGACACAGGGAGGGTAACATCACACACCAGGGACTATTGGGTGTGGGGGGTTGGGGGATGGATAGCATTAAGAGAAAGACCTAATGTAGATAACAAGTTGATGGGTGTGCAAACCACCCTGCTGCATGTATACTTATGCAACAAAGCTGCACATTCTGCACATGTACCCCAGAACTTTAAGTATTTTTTTAAAAAGTCTTGTTAAAAAAAAAGATAGAAAAATACAAGTGCCAAAACTTGTTAATTTAGCATGATATACAACATGGCTGTTTTCTACCTGGCACTTCATGTGTCTATGTCCCTTCTGATTCAGGGATAAGAGATTCTGTTTCCAGGGTGAAGTGGAACTGAATGTGTTTCATGAACAAAGCCCTAGTGAGCATGCTTTATAAGCTGAAAAATCCCTTTGACATATGACAGTGTTTATATGTATAGTTAAGCTTTTTCAGCTTTAACAACTCTGAGAGTAGTCTTTGAGAACTTTAAGGGGTTACAAAATGAAGACAAGAACTTAGTTCATGAAAGCAACATGCTAAAATAATTCATGTTGGTTTGCATGAATTATTTATGTCTGGTGTGCATTGGAAATGCTTTCTTTTTCAGCGAGAATCAGTTTTCTTAGCCTTGGCTCCTCAGAAAAGAAGATCACTCCTTATGTTACAGTTCTGTGCCCATTGTAAGGTATTGCTGTGGTGTTTTACCAACTGAGGAGGGTCTCCCACGGGTCTGCGAAGCCTCTGAGTACTTTTCTGTGCTTTTTGCTTCCTCTGTGTCTACAAGGCATGTGTGCAAGTCTCCATCTTGTTGGAAGAATAATCCCCTTCCTCTCCTGTGAGAGGTATATGGAAGTTACTGCAGGAGCACACACACAGAGTGTTGTGTTTGAGTTTTCTGGGGCTGCTGTAACAAAAGTGCCACAGACCAGGAGGCTTAAACAACAGAAATGTATTCTCTACCAGTTCTGGGCACCAGAAATCTGAAATCAAGGTGTCTCAGGGTGGTGTTCCCTTTGTAGGCTCTACAAGAGAATCCTTCCTGCCTCTCCCAGTTTCTGGGGGACTTCAGGCTTCCTTGGGCTTGTGGCCGCATCACTCCAGTCCTGCCTCCATCTCCATGCAGACTTCTCTTCTGTATCGGTGTCTCCTCTTCTGTCTCTTACAGGAACACCTGTCATTGGATTTAAGAGAGCCCTCTAAATCTAGAATAATCTCATCACTAAATTCTTAACTTAATTGCAGCTTCAAAACCCTATTTCCAAATAAGGTCTCATCCCTCTATACCTGCTATTATGATGTGGACATGTATTTTGGGGGCCAATATGCCACCCACTACCATATGGACACTTCCTAACTGATGTCAGAATACATGCACTTCCCAACAGTTATATGCTGCCCTGTGCTTTGATGGATTGTTGACTTTTGGTTGGGAGAAAACCGACATGCCTAGAGCACTATCTATTCCACAAAATTAACTCTTAACTGATCTCTTTCTTTTTATGTTCTTCTAAGACATGCCTAAACTCCTTGAGTGTTATTGTTCATGTTTCTTTTCACTTTCTTACAGTGTAAAACCTGTTAATTCACAGCTAGTTCACTAGGGAGTATCAAATTCAAGATGTTAACACTGCTTTTTCCCCAAACAAATGCCCTTGAATTAAAACCACACAGAGCAATAGCAATGGAAACTGCAACAATTGCCCCCAGCTCCACTTCAATCACTTGCATCCCCCTCTTACCAATGTCAATCACCTATGGCCACTGGAAGGCTAGGGCAGCACCAGCATAGTTATTAATAAAAGTTTTTGCTAAGGATTGACACATTGGTAGTACCAGCTATGAGCTCACAGTACAGCACAGTTCAACCAGTGGCCATGAATCTAAATGTAAGATCTTGAAAGAAGCAAATCTTTGCCCAGTTAACATTAGGAGTCTTAATTTTTTCCAAGGTAAGAGAGAAAAATTTTGACCAATATGGACACTGTTCGCTGGATGTATTATGTTCAGTAAGCAGATGTATTTGTGTATGCATGAACTTTGGTGGGGTTGCAATGTTCCTTCTTAGTAATAATTTGGCTCTCAACTACTTCCTAGGAGACAGAAGACAAATGAACCTTACACTTTTGCTGGAGCACATCTAGATTCAGTTACCCTAAATGTGAAGTTTATATGTCCTATTTATCCACACTTCTCAGCATTGCCCAGAATAGCACTGGCATACAATGAATACATTGTGAGCATCTGTTCAGTGAATGAATTTGTCAATGAATGAATGCATTTGGCATCATACAAATAAGATTCAGAAACCTACCTTATAGAGTACCACATTGGGCACTTGCTTTTAATTCATGTCAACCAAACATTTAAATATGTGCTTTATCCAGAAATGGAGCATTTGAAACAGCTAAATATATGCCCTTTCCAAGTGTACTTTTCTCAGCTGAGATCACGTTCAGATGTTACCTTCTTTTCCTTCTAGAGTATTTTGGCTTGTCATCAGTTTGTCTTAGTTGAGTTGGTGCATTTATTATCTTTGAATAAGATGTCGTGATTTATATACCTTGTCTGTCACCCACAATTTTGCAGCAAAGATGATAAGACTTCCCCAGGTGTTTTCCATAGCATTTCAACGTAATGCAAATTTTAAATTACCACATTCTTTTTCACTGCTACCAATAGTCATTGTATGAGCTTTTGTAGTATTAATGTCATTTGAACTCAATTCTGGGAACATGCAAAGATAGGAATTTGGTATGTCACTGAAACAAAATACTCCCAAGTTGCCAACCAGAGAAGTTCAGATCTACTTTGTTTTACTTTGCATTTATGTGGCTGTTCTCTCTAGTTTTGTGTAAAATCCCAATGGCATTTGCTGCTTTCTTCTAACTTGATGGTTCTCTGTATAGAAGTGTAGAAAGTTAAATGGCCCTCAGAATGAAAGTCTATGTTTAATCCTTGGTCTAAATTACAGAGTACATGTTCTAACCCCTGGTTGAAGTTACAGAATGCCTGTGATATTGTTTGGCAGTGTCCCCACTCAAACCTCACCTTAAATTGTACTAATTCCCACATGTTAAGAGTAGGACTAGGTGGAGATAATTGAATCATGGGGACAGCTTTGCTCATACTGTTCTCAGAATAGTGAGTAAGTTTCATGAGAGCTGATGGTTTTATAAATGGGAGTTCCCCTGCACAAGCCCTCTTTCTTGCCGCCAGGTTACAGAAAGATATGGCTTTGCTCTTCCTTGCCTTCTGTCATGATTATGAGGCCTCATCAGCCATGTGGAACTGTGAGTCAATTAACCTTTTTACTTTATAAATGACCTAGTATCAGGAGTGTCTTTATTAGCAGCTTAAGAATGAACTAATACAGCACAACGTCCCCAAATCCATATGTGGTAGCCCTAATCCCCAATGGGATGGTCTTAGTAGGTGGGGCCTGTGGGAGGTATGTAGGTTTAGATGAGATAATGAGGGTGGTGCCTGCATGATGGGATTAGTGTCTTTATAAGAAGAGAAAAAGACTCAGAGCTCCCTCTCTCCTCCATGTGAAGGTACAGAGACATGGCACCATCTGTAGACCAGGAAGGAGGAAGGAGGCCCTCAGTAGACACCAGATCTGCCAGCATCTTCATCTTCCCAGGCTCCAGAACTTTGGGAAGTAACATTTGTTGCTCAAGCCACCCAGCTTAAGGCATTTTATTATAGGATCCTTAACTAAGACACCACGAATGTGATCTTCTATAGCATTAGGGTCTTTGTAGATGTAATTAAGCTAAAAGTCTTGAGATGAGGACGTCATCCTGGATTATTTGGGCAGAACTACCTCTAATGCTATAACCAAATGCCATAAACTGGGTGGCTTAAATAAAATATGCACGAAGGGCAAGAGAGACAGAAGAAGAGGAGGTGATGTGAGCATGGAGGTAGATGTTGGAGTGATGTGGCCACAAGACAGAACATCAAAAGGCACCAGAAGCCAGAAGAAGCAAAGAATGGATTCACTCTTTGAGTTTCCAGAGAAGGTGTGTTGCTGCTCACACCTTGATTTTGGGCTTGTGGCTTCCAGAAGTTTGAGAGAACAAATTCCTGCTATCTGTTTAAATTTTTTTTTCATTTCCGTAGGTTTTGGGGGAACAGGTGGTATCTAGTTACATAAGTTCTTCAGTGGTGATTTGTGAGATTTTGGTGCACCCATCATCAGAGCAATATACACTGAACCCAATTTGTAACATTTTATCCCTCACCCCCCTTCCCTTTTTCCCAAGTCCCCAGTGTGCTTTTTATCATTTTTATGCCTTTGCATCCTCATAGCTTAGCTCCTACTTATGAGTGAGAACATACAATGCTTGGTTTTCCATTCCTGAGTGACTTCATTTAGAATAATCTTTTCTAATCCCATCCAGGCTGCTGCAAATGCCATTAATTTATTCTTTTTTATGGCTGAGTAGTATTCCATGGTGGTGTGTGTGTGGGTGTGTGTGTGTGTGTTTTGTAGTTTCTTTGCCAAACTATTGATTGAGGGGCATTTTGGCTGGTTCCACAATCCACCCAGATTGTAGTAATTTGTTACAACAGCCACAGAAAAATAATACAAGAAGTGTATGCATACTTTAAGTTTTGTGGTTGTCATTCATTTTAATGACTGGAAAAGACAATTGGTCAAAATCAATACTAGTAATGTGATTGCCTTCCTAGAGTGTTATTGTACGGAATATTGGAGAATTAATTATAATTTCTTTTCTATAATGACTATTTTACATTATGTTCAGCCATGATTTACTATATGAATTTTATTCATTTGATTTCTCCATGCCAGTGTCACACTTCCCTAATAAATGTGATACTTTTGCATGGTGACTATGTGGTATTAATGAAGCCAGTCTCCTCCTTACTCACCTGATGTATAAACCTAATGTTAATCAAATGCCTATTATAAGCCCAGCATTGGAACAATCATCAGCAATTCAGCAATGGGCAAACCCAACAGGCTCCTAGGTTGATTGAGATCCCCAATTTATTTCAGTAGAAATAAAAATGGAAATTACATTGAATTCTCAGTATTTGTGATAGTTGTAGACCATCCTGGCCAACATGGTGAAACCCCATCTCTACTGAAAATACAAAAATTAGCTGGGTATGGGGGGCATGCCTGTAATCCCAGCTACTCAGGAGGCTGAGGCAGGAGAATCGCTTGAACCATGGAGTCCGAGGTTGCAGTGAGCCAAGATCGTGTCAGTGCACTCCATCCTGGCAACAGAGCAAGTCTCCATCTCCAAAAACAAACAAACAAACAAATCACCATAAACACTGCCTTAGCAAATCATAAACTATCTCTCCTAGGGGAAATACAAGATTAGGTTTCTATGATATCCGGTCACAACATTTTCATCAATCAGTCAATACATGATCTTGTTTTATGTATGTTTCTGTTTAAGAAAATATTTCTGAGTAGATATTGTTGACTCACTCACATTGAACTCATGTCCAGCAGCACCATGGCTCATGCCTGAGTAATGCTTCTGTAACACAGAGATTTTCTCTGTGAGGCACATTGCAGTCTTTTTATACTAGGGACCCCAGGCAACCTTTCAGCTCTGTTCTTCAAGCCATTTTAAACAGCAAAATCACCAACAAAAAGCACAAACATGCAAAACACATGGTACTCAACGGACTGCAATAATTCCACTTGTTTAAAGTATGAGAGCTGAAACAAGAAGGTAGGGCATGGCCTTGTCCCACTTTAGCTGGGAACATGCACTTTGAGCAATTTGCATTTTTTTCCAGCTTTGTGTGTGTCTCTGCAAATGACTGCAAAAGTGTCACATTGATTTCGAGGTTACAAAGTTTTAGTGAGCAGGCAAGTTCAGAAAGACAAAATTTATAATAATGAAAATCAACTGTACTTAGAAACAAACAAAATATTCGTAAATCTCAGGTCTGTAAACTTTTATAATTACACATGGCTGACTCTTTAGACCATTAGTCAACTCCATGCCTTCAAATTTTTGTTGTATTTTGTTATTTCCTAATGAGCATATTGGATGATAGCCATTGGACTAAGCATTTTTTTAAAGCATGACTTTTTCTGAGTTTACTCCATGCACCCCACTCTGGATGGTTGCTACTCTTGTGCAAACAACTGTAAAAACCAAAAAACAAAAGTAAAGAAAAGAAAAGATGAGACTTAGAGTAATTGCGAAATTTGCCCAAGCTTGAAAGTGGTTGCTCTGGAACTTTTTCCCAGGTCAGACAAATACAAAGATTTATTCACAAAGTTATAGAGAGATCAATGCCTCTGCTTTGCCAAGTTCCCTTCTCCCCTAGACTCGATTCTGCTTTTCCTTTTGGTTCTATCCTTTTGCTTTACTTATCTCCTCCCATCCTCTCTGACCTCACTATCATTTTCCTCTCTGGCCCCACCTCTGTATGCTGAATGCCCACACATTGGAAGTCCCAACTCTAAAGCCATTTTGTTCCTGAAATGTTACCAAGTTCCTTTTACTGAATTAACAGCCTTCTTCTTTTTCTTTCTATATGATTTATTCACTTTTTTTTTTTTTTGAGATGGAGTCTCACTCTTTTGCCCAGGCTGGAGTGCAGCAGCACAATGTTGGCTCACTGCAATCTTCACCTCCCAGGTTCAAGCAATTCTCCTGCCTCAGCCTCCCAAGTAGCTGGAACTATAGGCACTCACCACCATGCCTGGCTAATTTTTGTGTTTTTAGTACAGACGGGGTTTCACCATGTTAGCCAGGATGGTCTCTATCTCCAGACCTCGTGAGCCACCTGCCTCAGCCTCCCAAATTGCTGGGATTACAGGCATGAGCCACCGAGCCTCCTGGCTTTTTTTTTTTTTTTTTTTTTTTTTTTTTTTTTTTTTGAGTAGTCTTGCTTTGTTGCTCAGACCGGAGTGTAGTTGTCTCAATCTTGTCTCATTGCAACCACCACCTCCCAAGCTCAAGTGATTCTCCTGTTCAGCCTCCTGAGTAGCTGAAACACTGGCAGGTGCAACCACACCTGGCTGAGTTTTGTATTTTTAGTAGAGATAGGGTTTCACCATATTAACTAGGCTGGTCTCAAACTCCTGACCTCAAGTGATCTGCCCACTTCAGCCCCCCAAAGTGCTGGAATTACAGCTGTGAGCTGCTGCCCTGACCCTATTCATTTTTTATATTACTAATCTGCTATGGTGTGAATGTTTGTGTCCTCCAAATTTTCTGTGTGAAAATCCTAACACTCAAGGTCATGGTGTTGGGAGATGGAGCCTTTGAGAGATAATGAGGTTGTGAAGGCGGTGCCTCATGAGTGGGATGGGTGCCCTTATAAAAAGGGACTCCAGAGAGCTCTCTTGCACCTTCCACCATGTAAGGACACAGCAAGAAGGCACTGTCTGTGAATAAAGAAGCTGGTTATCACCAGACATTGCATCTGGCACACTTTGATCTTGGAATTCCAGCTGTGAGACATAAATAGCTGCTGTTAATAAGACTCAAGTCCGTAGTGTTTTGTTATAGCAGCCCCAGTGAAAGAAGACAATTTTCCAAACTCCCCTTGTGTCCATTATCTGTGTATCTTTGTCTGCTGTAGCTTCATTTCCCTCCACAGGGTGCAGTCTGTACAGTCAGTAACAGTGTTGTCTATATATCTGTAGCTTTGACATGAACACTGATATTTTATTATTATTTTTATTATACTTTAAGTTCTAGGGTACATGTGCATAACGTGAAGTTTTGATACATAGGTATACATGTGCCATATTGGTTGGCTGCAACCTTCAAGTCATCATTTACATTAGGTATTTCTCCTAATGCTATCCCTCCCCCAGGCCCCCACTCCCCAACAGGCCCTGGTGTGTGACATTCTCCCCACTGTGTCCAAGTGTTCTCATTGTTCGATTCCCACTTATGAGTGAGAACATGTGGTGTTTGGTTACCTGTCCTTGTGATAGATTGCTGAAAATGATGGTTTCCAGCTTCATCCATGTCCCTGCAAAGGACGTGAAATCATCCTATCTTATGGCTGTATAGTATTCCATGATGTATATGTGCCACATTTTCTTAATCCAGTCTATCATTGATGGACATTTAGGTTGGTTCCAAGTCTTTGCTATTGTGAATATTGCCAAATAAGCATACGTGTGCATGTGTCTTTATGTTAGCATAATATGTAATCCTTTGGGTATATACCCAGTAATGGGATTGCTGGGTCAAATGGTATTTCAAGTTCTAGATCCTTGAGGAATTGCCACACTGTCTTCCACAATGGTTGAACTAATTTACTCTCCCACCAACAGTGTAAAAGCATTCCTATTTCTCCACATCCTCTTCAACATCTGCAGTTTGCTGACTTTTAATGATCGCCATCCTAATTGGTGTGACTTGGTATCTCATTGTGGTTTTGATTAACATTTCTTGGATGACTAGTGATGATGAGCATTTTTTCACATGTCTGTTGGCTGCATAAATGTCTTCTTTGAGAAGTGTCTGTTTATATCCTTTGCCCACGTTTTAATGGTTTTCTTTTTCTTGAAAATTTGTTTAAGTTCTCTGTAGATTCTGGATATTAGCCCTTTGTCAGATGGGTAGATTGCAAAAATTTTCTCCCATTCTGTAGGTTGCCTGTTCACTCTGATGGTTGCTTCTTTTGCTGTGCAGAAGCTCTTGAGTTTAATTGGATCCCATTTGTCTAGTTTGGCGTTTGTTGTCATTGCTTTTGCTGTTTTATTTGTGAAGTCTTTTCCCATGCCTATGTCTTGAATGGTATTGCCTAGGTTTTCTTCTAGGGTTGTTATGGTTTTAGGTGTAACATTTAAGTCTTTAATCCATCTTGAATTAACTTTTGTATAAAGTGTAAGGAAGGGATTCAGCTTCATTTTTCTACACATGGCTAGCCAGTTTTCCCAGCACCATTTATTAAATAGGGGATCCATTCCCCATTTCTTGTTTTTGTCAGGTTTGTCAAAGATCAGATAGTTGTAGATATGTGGCATTGTTTCTGAGGGCTCTGTTCTCTTCCATTGGTCTATATCTCTGTTTTTGTACCATTACCATGCTGTTTTGGTTACTATAGTCTTGTAGTATAGTTTGAAGTCAGGTAGCATGATGCCTCCAGCTTTGTTCTTTTTGCTTAGGATTTTCTTGGGCTATGCAGTGTCTTTTTTGGTTCCATATGTAGTTTAAAGTAGTTTTCTTTCCAACTCTGTGAAGAAAGTCATTGGTAGATTGATGGGGATGGCATTGAATCTATAAATTACCTTGTGCAGTATGGCCATTTTCATGTTATTGATTCTTCTTATCCATGAGTATGGAATGTTCTTCCATTTGTTTTTGTCCTCTTTTCTTTTATTGAGCAGTGGTTTGTAGTTCTTGAAGTGGTCCTTCCCATCCCTTGTAAGTTGGATTCCTAGGTATTTTATTCTCTTTGTAGCAATTGGGAATGGGAGTTTACTGATGATTTAGCTCTCTGTTTGTCTGTTATTGGTGCAAAGGAATGCTTGTGGTTTTTGCACATTGATTTTGTATCCTGAGACTTTGCTGAAGTGCTTAGCAGCTTTAGGAAATTTTGGCCTGAAACAATGGGGTTTTCTAAATATACAATCATATCATCTGCAAACTGGGACAATTTGACTTCCTCTTTTCCTAATTGAATACACTTTATCTCTTTCTCTTGCCTGATTGCCCTGGAAAGAACTTCAAATGCTATGCTGAATAAGAGTGGTGAGAGAGACCATCCTTGTCTTGTGCTGGTTTCAAAGGGAATGCTTCCAGTTTTTGCCCATTCAGTATAATATTGGCTGTGGGTTTGCCATAAATAGCTCTGATTATTTTGAAATTAATTCCATCAATACGTAGTTTATTAAGAGTTTTTAGCCCAAAGGTCTGTTGAATTTTATCAAAGGCTTTTTCTGCATCCATTGAGATAATCATGTGGTTTTTGTCATTGGTTCTGTTTATGTGATGGGATACGTTTATTGATTTGTGTATGTTGAAGCAGCCTTGCATCCCTGGGTTGAAGCTGACTTGACTGTGGTGGATAAGCTTTTTGATGTGCTGCTGGATTTGGTTTGCCAGTATTTTATTGAGGATTTTTGCATCAATATTCATCAGGGATATAGGTCTTAAGTTCCCTTTTTTTGTTGTTGTGTCTCTGCCAGGCTTTGGTATCAGGATGATGCTGGCCTCATAAAATGAATTAGGGAGGATTACCTCTTTTCAGTTGACAGGAATACTTTCAGAAGGAATGGTGCCAGCTCCTGTTTGTACATCTGGTAGAATTTGACTGTGAATCTGTCTGGTCCTGGACTTCTCTTGGTGGTTAGGCTATTAACTATTGCCTCAATTTCAGAGCCTGCTATTGATCTGTTCAGATATTCAACTTCTTCCTGGTTTAGTATTGGCAGGGTGTATGTGTCCAGGAATTTATCCATTTCTTCTAGATTTTCTAGTTCATTTGTGTAGAGTTGTTTATAGTATTCTCTGATGGTAGTTTGTATTTCTATGGGATCGGTGGTGATATCCCCTTTATCATTTTATATTGCTTCTATTTGATTCTTCTCTCCTTTTTTGTTTATTAGTCTTGCTAGCAGTCTATCAATTTTGTTGATCTTTTCAAAACACCAGTTCCTGGATTCATTGATTTTTTGAATGGTGTTTTGTGTCTCTATCTCCTTTAGTTCTGCTCTGATCTTAGTTACTTCTTGCCTTCTGCTAGCTTCTGAATTTGTTTGCTCTTGCTTCTCCAGTTCTTTTAATTGTGATGTTAGGGTGTAAATTTTTTATCTTTCCTGCTTCCTCATGAGGGCATTTAGTGCTATAAATTTCCGTCTGTACAGTGCTTTAAGTGTGTCCCAGAGATTCTGGTGCATTGTGTCTTTGTTCTCACTGGTTTCAAGGAACCTCATTATTTCTGCCTTCATTTTGTTATTTACCTAGTAGTCATTCAGGAGCCGGTTGTTCAGTTTCCATATAGTTGTGCAGTTTTGAGTGAGTTTCTTAATCCTGAGTTCCAATTTGATTGAACTGTGGTCTGAGAGACAGTTTTTGTGATTTCTATTATTTTACATTTGCTGAGGAGTGCTTTACTTCCAATTATGTGGTCAATTTTAGAATAACTGTGATATGGCACTGAGAAGAATGTATATTCTGTTGATCTGGGGTGGAGAGTTCTGTAGATGTCTATTAGGTCCGCTTGTCACAGAGCTGAGTTCAAGTCCTGGATATCCTTGTCAACCTTCTTCACTTCTCATTGATCTGTTTCATATTGACAGTGGGGTGTTAAAGTCTCTCATTATTATTGTATGGGAGTCTAAGTCTCCTTGTAGGTCTCTAAAGACTTGCTGTATGAATCTTTATATGAATATGATAAGACAAGCATATGAATGAATATATATGCTCCTGTTGGGTGCATATATATTTAGGATAGTTAGCTCTTCTTGTTGAATTGATCCCTTTACCATTAGATAATGGACTTCTTTGTTTCTTGATCTTTGTTGGTTTAAAGTCTGTTTTATCAGAGACTAGGATTGCAACCCCTGCTTTTTTTGCTTTCCATTTTCTTGGTAGATGTTCCTACATCCCTTTAGTTTGAGCCTATGTGTGTCTCTGCACATGAGATGGGTCTCCTGAATACAGCACACTGATGGGTCTTGACTCTATATCTAATTTGCCAGTCTGTGACTCTAACTGGAGCATTTAGCTCATTTACAATTTAAGGTCAATATTATTTTGTGTGAATTTGATCCTGTCATTATGATGTTAGTTGGTTATTTTGCCCATTAATTGATGCAGCTTCTTCATAGCATCAATGGTCTTTACAGTTTGGCATGTTTTTGCAGTGGCTGGTACCAGTTATTCCTTTCCATGTTCAGTGATTCCTTCAGGTGCTCTTGTAAGGCAAGCCTGGTGGTGACGAAATCTGTCATCATTTGCTTGTCTGTAAAGGATTTTATTTCTCCTTCACTTATGAAGCTTAGTTTGGCTGAATATGAAATTCTGAGTTGAAAATTCTTTTCCTTAAGAATGTTGAATATTGGCCCCCACTCTCTTCTGGATTCCATGGTTTCTGCTGAGAGATCTGCTGTTAGTCCAAAGGGCTTACAGTTGTGGGTAACCCGACCTTTCTCTCTGGCTGCCCTTAACATTTTTTCCTTCATTTCAACCATGGTGAATTTGACAATTATGTGTCTTGGTTCTGCTGTTCTCGAGGAGTATCTTTGTGGTATTCTCTGTATTTCCTGAATTTGAATGTTGGCCTGCCTTACTAGGTTAGGGAAGTTCTCCTGGATAATATCCTGCAGAGTGTTTTCCAACTTGATTGCATTCTCCCCTCCACTTTCAGGTACACTGCTGAAATGTAGATTTGGTCTTTTCACATAACCCCTTATTTCTTGGAAGTTTTGTTTCTTTTTACTCTTTTTTTTCTAATCTTGTCTTCTCACTTTATTTCATTAATTTGATCTTCCTTCCCTTATATCCTTTCTTTCATTGATCAAATGAGTTATTGAAGCTTGTGCATGCATCACGAAGTTCTCATACCATGGTTTTCAGCTCCATCAGGTCATTTAATGTCTTCTCTACACTGTTTATTCCAGTTAGCCATTCATCTAATCTTTTTTCAAGGTTTTTAGCTTTCTTGTGATGGGTTTGAACATGCTCCTTTAGCTGGAGAAGTTTGTTATTACCAACTTTCTGAAGCTTGCTTCTGTCAGCTCATCAAAGACATTCTCTGTCCTGCTTTATTCCATTGCTGGGGAGGAGCTGCAATCCTTTGGAGGAGAAGAGGCTCTCTGGTTTTTAGAATTTTCAGCTTTTATGCTCTAGTTTCTCCCCATCTTTGTAGTTTTATCTACCTTTGGTCTTTGATGTTGATGACCTACAGATGGGATTTTGGTGTGGATGTCCTTTTTGTTGATGTTGATGCTATTCCTTTCTGTTTGTTGGTTTTCCTTCTATCAGTCAGGTCCCTCTGATGCAGGTCCATTGGAGTTTGCTGAAGGTCCATTCCAGACCCTGTTTTCCTGGGTATCACCAGCGGAAGCTGCAGAACAGCAAATATTACTGTCTGATCCTTCCTCTGGAAGCTTTGTCCCAAAGGGGCACCGTCTAGGTGTATGAGGTGTCTGTCAGCTCCTACTGGGAGGTGTCTCCCAGTTAGGCTACACAGTGATCAGGGACCCACTTGAAGAGGAAGTCTGTGCATTCTCAGAGCCCAAAAGCCATGCTGGGAGAACTACTGCTCTCTTCAGAGCTTTCAGACAGGGACTTTTAAGTCTGCAGAAGTTTCTGCTGCCTTTTGTTCAGCTATTCCCTGCCCACAGAGGTGGAGTCTATAGAGGCAATAGGCCTTGCTGAGCTGCAGTGGGCTCTGCCCAGTTTGAGATTCCAAGCCACTTTGTTTACCTACTCAAGCCTCAGCAATGGTGGACGCCCCTCCTCCCACGTGGCTGCAGCCTTGGAGGTCAATCTCAGTCAGACTGCTGCATTAGCATTAAGAAAGGGTCCTTAGGCATGGGACCCACTGATCCAGGCATGGGAGAGAATCTCCTGGTCTGCTGGTTGCTAAGACTGTTGGAAAACTGCAGTATTTGGGCTTAGTGTCCCCTTTTTCCAGGTAGAGTCTGTCACAGATTCCCTTGGCTAGGAAAGGGAAATCTCCCAACCCCTTGTGCTTCTTGGGTGAGACAAAGCCTCACCCTGCTTCAGCCCACCCTCTGTGGGCTGCAACTGTCCAACCAGTCTCAATGAGATAAATCAGGTACCTCAGTTGGAAATGCAAAAATCACCTGTCTTCTGTGTTGATTATGCTGGGAGCTGCAGACCAGAGCTGTTCCTACTCAGTCATCTTGGAATGGGCCCCCAACAGTGATGTGTTTTAAGTCAATACATATTATTGGATTGATTTATATGTAATGTGATGAGGACAGAAATACATAAGAGGTGCTTAAAAATACTTAACTCTAGGTTGCACATCTGTGAAATCATCTAATATGTGAGGAAGAAGAGTGTGATAATGCATCTTGTGAAGACACCAAGAAATGGTTGTTTTTCACCTGAGCAGAGACCATGAAGCTGGCAAGAATTTTTAGGCTCTTAAGGCAAGCTAATTGGGTTTGAATCCTGAATGCACGTTTTCTGACTGGGTGACCAGTGGTGAGTTGTACCAGTCACCTAGGCTGTAAAACACAGATAACAATGGACTGTTATCAATACTGATGTAAAGATTAAATAAAAATATGTAGACCTTAAATTCCCAAGACTCTCATCTGTATCCAGAGGGCTCCACCCATATTGACCAATGCAACTTTTAGTAATATATCCAAGACTTGCTTGCCTGGGGGCACATATCTTAAAGCTTTCCCATTGAGAAAGTGTGTTCCTTCAATTTAAAGTGCTGGAAAAAGAAATGAACACGTTTTTTAAGAATGGATTTCTGCTAATATCTCTTTAATAGAACATCCATGGTGACAGGTAAATGCAATCCAAGTGTGGCCTTCTCCTTGGTATGGCCTGTGATATCAATCAGCTGCAGTTTGCATGTCCTCTACTGTGATATAAGAACATGGTTATTTTCTCTGCTTCTCATTGAACCAGCAAGAGGGACTTGAAATCATTTAGCAGGCTATCTTGCAAGTGACTTCAGAGTAAAATGTATGCATTGATGTACGTCTATCATTACCCTAAGAGGAGGAAAGGACCATTTTTTGGTACTGTATATTTTAAATATTGCATGAACATAATGCAAAAGCTATTATCTTCACCATTTTTAAGTGTACCCTGAAGTAGTGTTAAATATATTCATGTTATTGTGCAACCATCACCATCCATCTTCAGAACTCATTTTCAACTTACAAAATGAAAACTTTCTACTCATATATGCCATTTGCTTTTAAATTAGTGTTTGGTGCACCCATCGCCCAAGCAGTATACACTGTACCCAATTCGTAATCTTTAATTCCTCACCCCTTCCCACCCTTTCCCCCAAGTCTCCAAAGTCCATTGTATCATTCTCATGCCTTTGCATCCTCACAGCTTGGCTCCTGCTTGTGAGTGAAACTTACAATGTTTGTTTTCTATTCCTGAGTTACTTCACTTGTTCACTTGGAATAATGATCTCCAATTCCATCCAGGTTGCAGTGAGTGCCTTCGTTCATTCCTTTTCTTTCTTTCTTTCTTTTTTTTTTTAAGACAGTGTCTCGCTCTGTTGCCAGACTGGAGTGCAGTGGTGCAATCTTGCCTCACTGCCACCTCTGCCTCCCAGGTTCAAGTGATTCTCCTGCCTCAGCCTCCCAAGCAGCTGGGACTACCAACGCGCACCACCATGCCCAGCAAATTTTTCTATTTTTAGTAGAGATGGGGTTTCAACTTGTTGCCAGGAGAGTCTTGATCTCTTGACCTCATCATCTGCCTGCCTTTGCCTCCCAAAGTGCTGGGATTACAGGTGTGAACCACCGCGCCCAGCCCTTTCATTCCTTTTTATTGCTGAGTAGTATTCCACGGTACATATGAACCACAACTTCTTTATTCACTAACTGATTGATGAGCATTTGGGCTGGTTTCATATTTTTGCAATTGTGAATTGTGCTGCTATGAACATGTACCCAAATCTCACAGATCACCATGAAAGAACTTGCTCATGTAGTCAAACACCACCAGTTCCCCAAAAACCTACGGAAATAAAATAAGTAATAAATAAAATAAACTACTACAAAAAATAAATAATTTAGTGCTTGGTACTCAAAATGTGCCAAAAAAAATTTTTTTAATACTTTTGTTTTTATTTTAATAGTTGTGGGGAATACAGGTGGTTTAAGGTTACATGTTACATTCATTACTGGTGATTTCTGAGATTTTTGTGTGCCTACCAGCCAAGCAGTGTACACTGTGCCCAATATGTAGTCTTTTATCCCTCACCCCACTCCCAGCCTTCCCATCTCCCTGAGTCCTTGAAGCCCATTATATCATTCTTATGCCTTTGCATCCTCATAGTTTAGCTCCCACCTATAGGTGAGAACATACAATGTTTGGTTTTCCATTCTTGAGTTACTTCACTTAGAATAGTGGCCCCCAGTTCTATCCAAGTTGCTGCAGAAGACATTATTTCATTCGCTTTTATGGCTGAGTAGTATTCCATGGTATCCACATAGTCTTATCCACTCATTGGTTAATGGACACTTAGATTAGTTCTGTATCTTGCAAAAATATTTTTGATCCATGTTCAAAAAGAAATGTATTATCCCTGTAAACTCAATCTGTACTACTCATAGTAAAAATGTTGGCATGTTCTTTCCAGTAATAACATACTTACTCCCAAACCCCACATACCCCTATGTAGTTCTCTGTTCAATACGCCAGTCTTGCTAACGTGGGTCATTTGACAGAGACCTCAAAACTGGAAGACAGCTTGATCTCCAGGTTCAAGGGAAGATCTGCATATGTGTCTGCAGTCTAGAAGACAGAGACAACTACTCATTAAAGTCTAATGCAAGGGGAGTGTGATTTCTAGGGCAAAGGCAATATAGAGGAATATAAGGGTATAAGGGGAAACACAGGGTTGGGCCTCAGCAGTGAATCATATTCTCTTAGATAGTCTAAGCCTATACACTTCAATGTGAAAATCTTTATTGACATTCTTCTGTCCTCCTAGCTGATAACTTTGCCATAACCTTTTCTCCTAATTTAGCAGAAGTTAAAAAAAATATTCCCAACTACACCCAACAATTACCTGAAATACACACACCTCTCAACCCTATTCAATAGAGGGAAAAAATTAAATATTTGTTCAAGTTTTCCTAGTTCATGGTATGTTGCAAACTCTCAGGAGAGTAGAAGATAGAACCAATATTCTTGATGATCTGTAAAAGATGCTGAGGTATCCAAACATACAATAGGTCAATAATTTTTTTTTTTTTTACAAAAACCCATAGCATTGTATAAAATAAGACTGAAGAAATACATCATTTAGTTAAAGGAAGTTTCCAGCGTTCTAATGGAGTGACATTCTCTGATCACTATGACATTTGATTATTGGCTCTCGAATACAGAAAGATTATAAAAAGCAATATGAGATTGTAGAAGGTTGTAAAGGCATTGTAAGGGACATGAAAACACACAAATACACACATGCAGACACATATGTAATCTCTGCCTTTTGAGAGTTTACGGGCTGGTTTAGGAGACAAAGACTTTTTTTCTTTCTTTCTTTCTTTTTTTACTTTTTTATTTTCATAGATTTTTGGTAAACAGATGGTATTTGGTAACATAAGTAAGTTTTTTAATGGTGATTTGTGAGATTTTGGTGCACCCATCACCCAAGCAATATACACTGAAGCCAGTTTGTAGTCTTTTATCCCTCACCCACTTTCCATCCTTTCCCCCGAGTCCCCAAAGACCATTGTGTCATTCTTATCCTTTGCATATCCAATATATGTTTATTTTATATATAAAAATATATTATTATGTATATCTTTATTGCGTATATAAGATACATAAAATATATAGTATATAATATACAATAATTATATACAGTATATATTTTAGTATATAAAATATATATTTTAGATATATAAAATAAAGATATAAATAAATATATATTATATATTATGTATAATATATAATGTATATTATTATGTATACTATTTTATATTTATATATAAAATAAACATGTTGGATATATATCACACTTATTTTGTGTTATTTTTGTCTTATATATAATCCTGAACATGATTATATATCATTGTGATATATATTGATATATTTATGTGTACCACACACTCATTTTTTAAAAACTATTTTTCTTAGCTCGAAACGTTTTTGGGGAAACAGGTCATGTTTGATTACATTAATAAGTTCTTTAATGGTTATTTTTGAGATTTTGTTGCACCTGTCTCCCGAGCAGTGTACACTGTACCCAATGTGTAGTGTTTTATCCATCACCCCTCTTCCACCCTTTCCCTGAGTCCCCAGAGTCCATTATATAATTCTTATGCCTTTGCATCCTCATGCTTAGCTCCCATTTATGAGTGAGAACATATGATGTTTGGTTTTCCATTTCTAAGTTACTTCACTTAGAATAAGAATACTGGTCTCCAACTCCATCCCTGTTGATGCGAATGCCATTACTTTGTTCCTTTTTATGACTAAGTAGTATTCCGTGGTGTGTTATATATATATAGATACAGATAGTTAGTTATATATATAGATATATATAGATAGTTATATATAGATAGATAGATACAATAGTATTCTGTGGTGTGTTAGATAGATAGATAGATAGATAGATAGATAGATAGATACAGATATATATATATATCTCATTTCCTTCATTCATTCATTGGTTGATAGGTATTTAGGCTGGTTCTATAGTTTGCAATTGTGAATATACACTCATTTCTGAGGTGTTTTATTCTATAAAATCACCACAGACTGAATTAATGAATACTGAACCCTGAAACTCGTGGCCAACAGTGCTATAATTCATGCCTGAATGAAGCTTCCCTAACAAAAGTATTTTCTGTGTAAGGCACATCATAGCTTTCTTTCTTGCACTTAGGAAGACTGGACAATACTTAGCACTATACTTGGAGGCCATTTTATTTTCATTTTGTTTATGTATTTACTTTTCTCCAGTGATGGGTTCTCTGTCATCTAAGCTGAAGTGCAGTGTGTGACCATAGATCACTATAACCTCAGCTCACTGTAACCTCAGCTGACTGTAACCTCAAATTCCTAGGTTTAAGTGATCTTCCCACTTCAGCCTCCCAAGTAGCTGATACTACAGGCAAATGGCCATTTTTAAAAATTTATTGTTTTTCTTCCTCCTCCTCCTCCTTCTCCTCCTCCCCTTTCTTCTTTCTTAGACGCAGGGTCTTGCTCTGTCATCCAGGCTGGAGTGCAGTGGCATGATCATAGCTGTCGATCTCCTGAACCGAAGTGATCCTCCAACCTCAGTTCCCCAAATAGAACGTACATCTTTTTTTTTTAATTTTCATTTTTTAAAAATAGAGATGAGGCCTCACTATGTTCCCCAGGCTGGTCTTGAATTCCTAGGCTCAAGCAATTCTTCCATCTCAGCCTCCCAAGTAGCTAGGACCACAGGCATGTACCACCACACTTGGATAATTTTTTATTTTTATTTTTTTGTAGAGATGGGGCCTTGCTATGTTGCCCAAGCTGGTCTTAAACTCCTGGGTTCAAGGGATCCTCCCACCTTGGCTTCCAAAACTACTGAGATTATAGGCATGAACCACCGTGCCTAGCCAATTTATGTGATTTCTATGTCTGTTTAGCATTGTAGAGTCTTGCAAACTGCAGACTAGTTCTATAAGAACAAAGACTCCTTGTCCTTATTCAGAATATCAGATTCTATGGTAGCTTCGGGAGATGTGGGGCCTGTCGTACTCACAGTTGCCTTCCCAACTTGTCTAAAAGCACAGCATTAAGGTAACAGGGTCTTTGCATCAGAGCACTTTGCTTTTTAGGATGGAAATTCCTCTTTAGATGTAATAGCCAAGTTCATCTCTGCGCCTGAACTCAGAGTGTCACGATACATTGTATATTTTCTTTTTTTATTCACTGTGATGCTTTTGTACCAAACAGAGTCTATTTCATGAAAACAAATGGATAAATTAAATAATCAATCCAGTTCTCTTATTTTTCACCAAATAAACATGTAGATATACTCTACAGTCAGAAACATTACCATACCTTCTGAGTAGTAAAGAAAGTGTGCGTGAACTGCCCCTTTTGAAACTTTTTAACTCCAGTTTATGCAGTGCCACCATTCTGCAGAGATAAATCGTTTTACTGGGTCATTCATTTGTGGCAGTAGCAGTGGGCTTATACTAGAAGCCAAGAGAGATCACCTTTGTAATAGAACTGTTTGTGCCGAAAGAGAAATTATTCTTGTCACTTAGAGCTTGCTAGAGTAGCAGAGTAAAACCCCCGAGATGAATTACAGACCTAAAAATGAGCTTACTCTTCCTGTCCCAGTGTGTCTGGGGAATGGTGGGAGCTGACAATGTCCGCTGTGCCTACAGACATCCCTCGCGTTGATAAATCTGCTTCCCCCGGCAGCTCTTTCCAACATAGCATGTCTTTAATTTATTACCCCTTTGGCTTAGCTCAGGGATCACTGAGTTCTGCCAGCTAGCATGATGTTAAATCCATGCCAAGTTTATGCGTCCAGTATTTCCAGGTGGCTTTCGAGAGGGGTCGTGGAGACAGGCAAGAAAACACACAAGGCAGCATTGTGCAAATTCAGTGTCAACTCCTTACATCTGCCCCACATCCCTTTCTAATTCAAGGCCACTCAGCTGATTCCTGCAGAGACTTTCGTTCCACGGTGGCTTTCCACCATCCAGTGGTACCTCTGTAGCTGCCCTGAATCACTGCGCCATCAAAAATCTCCTTCAATCAAACCAGCCTTTGAACGCACTCGACAAGGTCCTGCATGTTGAAGCCTGCAATCTGCAAATCTGCACCATCTTTCTAAAGCTGCCTGCTGCTTACATTTCGAGAGGAGGATGAGGTTAATTATCGGAGGTGGAAAATAAATATCACAGAGCAGCTGGACATGGGGGAGCTTGCAGCGTCAGCAAATCATGGACACTCACCCTGCTACCCAAAGAGGAAAAGGACCCCTGGAGACTTGAGCAGAAGGTTGAGTATTTATAAGAAATGCCTATTCCCAGTTCCTTGCAGATAGATGCTGGTACATGTTTACCCCAGGAGGCACAGCCCTCCTAGACTCAAATAGCAATGGATATTTAAGAATAAGGTAAGGTTGTGTATTTTTACTTTTATTTTCATTTTTTGAGACAGGGTCTCCCTCTATTTCCCAGGCTGAAGTGCAGTGGTGTGACCTTGGCTCACTGCATTGATCTCCTGGGTACAAGAAATCCTCCCACCTCAGCCTCCCAAGAAGCTGGTACTACAGTCATGCACCACCTGCTTGGCTAATTATTTTGTATTTTTTGTAGAGATGCAGTATTTCCATGTTACCTGGGCTGCTTTCAAACTCCTGAACTCAAGCAATCCACTAGCCTCAGCCTCCCAAAGTGCTGGGATTACCGGCATGAGCCACAACACCTAGCCTCTTATTTGTAATTTTTTAAAAGTGTTTTTTTTATTTTTATAGACTTAGGGGATACCAGTGCAGTTCTGTTACATGGAGAGTTTGCACAGTGCTGAAGTCTGGGCTTTTACTGTAACTATCACTCAAATAGCGTACATTGTATCCACTGGGTAATTTCTCATCCCTCGCCTTCCTCTCCCCTCCCTCCTTTCCCAGTCTCCAATGTCTCTTATTCCACTGTCTATGTCCATGTCTACACAATGTTTAGCTCCCACTTATTATAAGTGAGAATATGGGGTGTTTATCTCTATGTTTTTGAGTTGTTTCACTTAGGATAATATCCTCCAGTTCTATCCATGTTGCTGCAAAAGTCATGATTTAATTCATTTGGAGGGCTGTGTAATATTCCGTGGAGATATGGTTTGGCTGTGTCCCCACACAAATATCATCTTGAATTGTAGCTGCCATAATGCCCATGTGTTGCAGGAGAGATCCAGTAGGAGATAATTGAATCAAGGGGTCAGTCTCCCTCATAATGTCTACATAGTAGTGAATAAATCTCACGAGATCTGATGGTTTTATAAGGGGTTGCACTTTTTGCTTGGTTCTCATTCTCTTCTTGCCTGATGCCATGTAAGACATACCCTGCTCTTCTGCCATGACTATAAGGCCTCCCCAGCCATATAGAACTGTAAGTCCATTAAAACCTCTTTCCTTTATAAATTACCCAGTCTTGGGTATGTCTTTATCAGCAGTGTGAGAACAGATTAATACACATGGTGTGTATATATGCCACATTTTCTTTATCCATTCATGCACTGATGGACACTTACATTTTGAGAGGAATCAACTTAGGTTGATTCCATATCTTTGCTATTGTGACTAGTGCTATGATAAACGGGTGAGTGCAGGTATCTTTTGGATAGAATGATTTATTTTCCTGTGGGTAGATACACAGTAAGTGGGATTGCTGGATGAGATGGTAGTTCTGATGAGCAGATTTTCTAAACCTTGTAAAACCAAGTTTTTCCCAAGAAACCAGTCCCATTGCTACAGATGGCAGGGCTTCCCACTTCCTCTGTTCATGGCCCAATTCTGGTCTCCTACCTGAGAAGTGGAAAGTTTTTCTCCCCCAACTCAGTAATGTTGAGGGTCAAATCCTAGGTAAAATGAGCTGCCAGTGAATTGTGTTGATGAGCATTTTAGGAACCTCCAATGGTGCAGTGGCATCAGAAGCCTGCCAGATGGGGAATGAGAAGGTTCATTCTTTCCCAGAAGACTTTCCAATCAGCTGGGTATTGACATGCCAGGGCATTTGATCTCATGGATGGCTTGAGTTGCTTCATCCAAACAAATGTTGGAGAGAAGTTCATTCTCATCTGCTGTGTAGAAAATCACCCTCCACCTCCAAGTCTCTGCTTGTCATTAAAGACTCATTAAGTCTGCTGTGTGCCTCAGAGCCAGATTCCAAAATGCCCTCAAGCTGCTTTCAAGCTTTCTGCCCACAGCTCTGTAGCCAGTTTGGGGCATGTGTACCATCCATACCCCGCAAGTGAAAATGCCAGTTAGATAGGCAGGCATCTGAATTCAATAGGCATGCATTCTCTTTACACAGGGCAGGTAGGGGATGCAATGGAATGAATGTTTATCTCAACTTCCCCAAATTTATATGTTTTGGAATCCCAATTTTTACTATCATGGTTCTATGATCTGAATATCTGCCCTCCAAATTTCACATATTGGAATTTCACCTCCAAGGTGATCGTGTTAGGAGGTGGTGCTTTTGGGAGGTGGTGAGGTCATGAGGATGGAGCCTCATGGATGGAATGAGTTTCCTTATGAAAAGGGAACCAGAGAGCTCCCTCACCCTTTCCACCATGTGAGGACACAGGAAGAACATAATGTCATCTATAAACCAGAATGGACATAGCACCATCCATGAACTAGGAGGACAGTCCTCACCAGACACTAAATCTGCCACAACTTGATCTTGGACTTCCAGCCTCCAGAACTGGAAGGAATAAATTTATGTTGCTTATAAGCCACCCATTTTATAGTGTATTCATTATAGCAGCCTGTAAGACTAAGACAGATGGTATTTGAAGATGGGGACTTTGAAAAACAGGTCATGAGAATGGAGCCCTCATGATGGGATTAGTGCCTTTATAATCAGAGAGACAAGAGAGCTTGTTCTCCACCCTCTCTCCCCCACCACCATTTGCAGACACAAGAAGGTAGCCATCTGAAAACCAAAAAGAGAGTCCTTTCCAGCCACTGGATCTGCTGACATCCATATCTTGGACTTCCGCTCTCCAGAGGCATGAGAAATTGATGATTGTTGCTTTAGCCACTCAGTGCATGATATTTTATTATAGAAGCCCAAGTGGACAAAGGCAGGGAGGAATATTATCCTGGTTCTCCAATGGTTGTGATTAAAGACCCATTAAGCCTGCTGTGTGCCTCAGAGCCAGATTCCAAAATGCCCTTAAGTTGTCTTCAAGGTTTCTCTCCAGAGCTCTGTAGCCAATTTGGGGTATGTCTACCATCCACATACCATTCCATGCCCCAGAAGTTGGCAGGAAAACAAAAATTGCATAACCTCCCTCATATGTGGAAACTAAAAAAGTCAAACTCACAGAAGTAGAGAGTAGAATGGTGGATGGTAGAGGATGGGGACATGCAGTGTATATTATTCAAAGGGTACAAAGTTTCAATTAGACAGGAAGGATAAGTTCTGGTGATCTGTTGCACAATGAGGTGAGTGTATTTGTCTGTTCTGGCATTGCTATAAAGAACTATGTGAGACTGAGTAATTTATACATAAAAGAGGTGTAATTGGCTCCTGGTTCTGCAGGCTATGCAGGAGGCAAGGCTGGGGAGGCCTCAGGAAACATACAATCTTGTTGGAAGATGAAGGGGAAGCAAGCATGTCTTACCATTGTGATGGAGGAGAGAGAGAAGGAGTGAGGGGGGAAGTGCCACAGACTTTTAAACCATCAGATCTCATGAGAACTCCCTGATTATCACAAGAGGAGCAAGAAGGAAGTCCACTCCCATGATTCAACCACCTCTCACCAGGCCCCTCCTCCAACACTGGGGATTACAATTTGACATGATATTTGAGTGGAATCACAGAGTCAAACTATATCAGTGACTGTAGTTAATAATATACTGTATATTTTTAAATTGCTCTAAGAATTGGATTTCAAATGATCTCACCATAAAGAAATGACAAATATGTGAAGTGATGATTATTTTAATTAGCATGATTTGTTAAATACACAATGTATAAATGTGTAAAAAATCACCTTTTAAAGCATAAACACATGAAATTATTATTTGTCAATTAAAAATAAACTGAAAATTAAAAATAGTAAGGGGAGTTCCCTCCATGAAGGATCATTGAGTACATGCCATAGATTTAATTTTGACAGCAAGAAACAAGAAATTTGCAATAGTCCAAACATTGTGTGATAAATGGTTGTTCTTAAAAATATTTTTATAATTTGCCTCAATAAGCTAGGACATAAGTTATAATCTATTAGGTAGGAATATATTCATTCAATGACTCACCGTTATACTCACAAACAGCTTCATCCTGCTTACCCAAGAAGGTTAGTTTTCATGAAGACTTCTCATCTGAATAAATTTGCTTGCAAATACTAATTTTTGAAATTAATGGACACCTACTGTGGTTGTCTATTCTAGGTATTCAACACATATTCAAGTGGGTTTCATCACGGACTAAAGCAAGTCTCTATTAACCTATTTACCACTAAGATGGCAGCCCATTTTGAGACTCATGATGGTGGCCCACTGTGAGACTTCTCTCCCCAGACTCTGGTAATCCCCATTCTACATTCTATCTACATGAGCTCCACTTTTTTGAGTTCCCACACAGGAGTGAGAATATGTGCTGTTCTCCAGTGACTGGCTTATCTCACTTAATGTAATGACCTCCAGTTCCATCCACGTTTGAACAGTTTTAATCAAGATGAAATTCACAAGAAAGCAAACCAGTGGAAACAGAGGACTGCAGTCAGTTGCCTTGATCAGAACCTGATCAAGAACTAGTCACCACTTTGGAAAACACTATCTATGGAAATCCTCCTGCTGCTATTTGAGTTGCCAACACAACACACCAGTGTTGGCAGTTCTGGTATCTATCTCAATGATTCTATCTAAAGCAAACCTGTGGGTCTTTTTTTCCATCCCTACCTTACCATTTACCTATTAAAATGCCATAGTGTTTTAAAGTAAGAGAAGTTGCTTTTCTGTTACATTTCTGTTTTATATTACAGTTACAGCCTCAAATACGTGTTTGAAAATTATTTGAGCATTCATTGTCAGTGTTCGTTATCAGTGGTTTTCATTACATTTTTGTAAAAAAGAATGCTATAAAACACATTCACCATGAAAGAGAGTCCAAGTCTGAGAAAATGATCCTTGGAGTCATTAACCTATTTAAAACCAAGACGGCGGCCCACTGTGAGACTCATGAGACTCACAGTGGGCCACCGTCTTGGTTGTAAATAGGTTAAAGGAGCCTTGAGTTAGTCATTAATGAAACTCACTTGACTCTGATTTACAGGTGTATGTTGTTATTTGCAGCTCGCTGAATGGGGAGACATACAAGCAGGACCTGACTTACCCAACAACAGTTGTCTTGAACTATGTGTTATAGGACCACTGGGTCTGAATGTCCACTGTGCAGTAAAAAAGCCAATACTCTGAGACAGCAGGGTTTGCAGCAGAGAAAGAGCTTAATAATTGTAGGACACTGAGTGAGAAAATGGGAGGAAACCCTCAAATCTGTCTCCCTGTGGAGTTCTGAGCTGTAGTTTTTCAGGGGATTGTAGAGGATAAGAGGCCAGGAAATTGGGGTCATTGACTGCTCAGAGGTTTAGAAAGTAGGCTGTGGACCACTACCTCTTCTTCCTTATATAGTTATACCTTGCCCAAGTTATATTCTGATACCATTCTTTCAATTTTGTTACATATCCTCTTTTGTTCTTTGTAAAATTTTATTATTATTATTTTACAGACAGGACCTTGCTCTGTTCCCCTGGCTGGAGAGCAATGGTGCAATCATGGCTCACTACAACCTCAAACTCCTGGGCTCACGTCATCCTCCTGCCTCAGCCTACCCAGTAGCTGGGACAACAGGCACATGACATCACACCCAAGTAAATTTTTAGTTTTTTTTTTTTTTTTTTTTTTTTTTGTAGACACAAGGTTTCACTTTGTTGCCTTAACTAGCCTCAAGTCTAGTCTAAACTCCTGGCCCCAAGCAATCCTCTGTCCATAGTCTCCCAAAATGCTTGGATGTACAGGCATAAGCCACTGTGCTCAGCCTTACATTTTCTTAAAGCCTGGAAGTGTTTCATCTCTGTATCTTATATTGTAATATTTCCATTTTTTTAAGTCCCTGTGTGGATTTAATCTGCAACCCCATCGTAATATGTTAAATCCTCACAGTGTCCTCATAAACTGGCTGTTCCATACTGAATTCCACCCATTTAGTCAGCTGAAACACAGAAAGCTTTGGTATATATAAAGAAAAAGGTCAGGTCGGTCCAGGAATGACTCGTAGTCTTGTTTGCTAATTAGGTCATGATCTGAATGAGATTTGGTGAGAGAAATTGTAGTCCTAACCAGTGGTTCTCAATGTTTAGAGAGGATTCGAACTAAAGAGGGCTTGTTGAAACACACAAAGCTGGATCCCACTCTTTCTCATTTAGTGGGTCTAAGGAAGGATTTTAGAATTTGCATTTCTAACAAATTCCCAGGTGATGCTGATGAGGCTTGTCCAGGTACCACATTTTGATAACCACTGGGAAGACTGAAGTAAGTAACATGGGATTTTTTTCTAAGACATTTTATTTGTAGCCAATGAATAAATCTTACAGCCTTCTCTCTTTGGAAACTTTGTGTGCATACAAGCAGGACCTGACTTACCCAACAAAAGCTGTCTTGAACTATGTGTTATAGGACCACTGGGGCCGAATGTCCACTGTACAGTAAAAAAACCAATACTATGAGACAGCAGGGTTTGCAGCAGAGAAAGAGCTTAATAAATGTAGGACACTGAGTGAGAAAATGGGAGGAAACCCTCAAATCTGTCTCCTTGTGGAGTTCTGAGCTGTAGTTTTTCAGGGGATTGTAGAGGATAAGAGGCTGGGAAATTGGGGTCATTGACTGCTTAGGGTAAGGAGCATAAAATCCTCAGGATATGGAAACTGCATTCTTTGGTGAGTTAGCTTCTTGTGGTGTGCTTCAGACCAGCTGGCATTAGTAGTTTCATCAGTATGCGGGACCTGAAAAAAAATCTCAAAGGGAAAACTTGTTTCATAATGTTGAAGTTGTTATCTACAGAGCAGTTAAGGGAACTCTAATCTGCGGTTTATGTGATTCTAGGACAAGAGGCACCAAACAACTATGATGAAGAAGGTCAAGGGGATAGGCTGCCCTTAGGATGAATGTTGAGTGTCCTGTGAGGTTGATTTATTTTCATTTCTCCCCATTCTTTTTTCCCCGATAAATTTTATAAAGTTTATGCAGATGATTTTACATGTGTGTTTGTAATTCAAGATGTAGCTCTGCAGTACTATGAAAAGTGCAGAAATCCTTTTTACAAAGACCATAGAATGAGTAAAGGTTTGGAAAAGTAGATTCAAGGGAACTTACCTTTCAAGAATAAAACTAGGTGATCAGCAAGACAAGACTGTATAACATAACAGGCCTAGATAACCACATGTGGGCTAAGGAACATGATATATTACCTGTTCTTGGTTCTTCTATACCTAGGACATAATTTAGGGACCAAGCTTTAGAAAACTTAGCATGAAAATTTATGAGGGAGGAATGGAGTAATATATCAACAAATTGGAAAAAAACTGAAATTTTATACAGGGAGTTCAGTCCGGCTGTTGGGAAAAATTTTAGTTATAATAGCCACAAACCCTCTTGGAAGGCCTGAGAGTTTGCATAACTTTAGTAATATATCTGGCTGAAGGCAGCCTAGTCCATTTACCTTTAGTTAAACAGATTAAAGTAGATACAAAGGAATTTGGGGTAGTTTATCTAACTAGCTTGTTGCAGCTGCTACTCTTTACAGCACTCTGCTTGGAGTCTGTAAGCAGCCTCTTAGCTCCGCTCAACTGGCAAAACAGAATATTTGTGTCAGTGCACATTATTCATATTTCATTGGGTCAGCATTGGTAGGACAGACCCCCACATTTATCTTTCTGTGCAGAAATGATGGATTCTAGGCTAGAGACCAGATATGGCCAACAATTTGGGAGTGAACTCATGAAGAGAATCCATTAGTTAATTATGAGAAAATTGCTGTTAATTGCACACAGAATGCTGAGATAAAATGATGGTAACTGTGTTTGTTTTTTTATTTTTTTCAGGAATATCTCTTTAATATAATTGGCATGATAGTGATTCAAAGTGGAAAATTTAGGGACTACATAAATCTGCCAAATGTGTGATTGTGCATTATAAAGCTAATTATAAAATGATTTTTTTTTACATTTTCCTGTCTTTTATTTAGTAATATCTTGGAGATCCTTCCATTCTTATTTCTGTTTCCTGCTTTTTAAAAAATTATATGTTAAGTTTTAGGATATATGTGAACAATGTGCTGGTTAGTTACATATGTATACATGTTCCATGTTGTTTGCCTGTACCCATCAACTCATCATTTAACATTAGGTATATCTCCTAATGCTATCCCTACCTGCTCCCCACACCCCACAACAGGTCTCAGTGTGTGATGTTCCCCTTCCTGTGTTCAGGGGTTCTCATTGTTCAATTCCCACCTATGAGTGAAAACATGTGGTGTCTGGTTTTTGTCCTTATGATAGTTTGCTAAGAGTGATGGTTTCCAGCTTCATACATGTCCCTACAAAGGACGTGACCTCATCATTTTTTATGTCTGCATAGTATTCCTTGGTGTATATGTGCCACATTTTCTTAATCCAGTCTATGATTTTTAGGCATTTGGGCTGGTTCCAAGTCTTTGCTATTATGAATGGTGCCACAATAAACATACGTGTACATGTATCTTTATAGCAGCATGTTTTATAATCCTATGGGTATATATCCATTAATGGGATGGCTGGGTCAAATGGTATTTCTAGTTCTAGACCCCTGGGGAACTGTCACACTGACTTCCACAATGGTTGAACTAGTTTACAGTCTCACCAACAGTGTAAAAGTGTTCCTATTTCTCCACGTCCTCTCCAGCACCTGTTATTTCCTGACTTTATAATAATCAACATTCTAACTGGTGTGAGATGGTATCTCATTGTGGTTTTGATTTGCATTTCTCTGATGGCCAGTGGTGATGAACATTTTTTCATGTGTTTTTTGGCTGCATAAATATCTTCTTTTGAGAAGTGTCTGTTCATATCCTTTACCCACTTTTTGTCGGGGTTGTTTTTTTTTTTTTCTTGTAAATTTGTTTGAGTTCATTGTAGATTCTGGATATTAGCCCTTTGTCAGATGAGTAGATTGCAAAAACTTTCTCCCATTCTGTGGGTTGCCTGTTCATTCTGATGGTTGTTTCTTTTGCTGTGCAGAAGCTCTTTAGTTTAAGTAGATCTCATTTGTCAATTTTGGCTTTTGTTGCCATTGCTTTTGGTGTTTTATACATGAAGTCTTTGCCCATGCCTATGTCCTGAATGGTATTGCCTAGGTTTTCTTCTAGGGTTTTTATGGTTTTAGGTCAAACATTTAAATCTTTAACCCATCTTGAATTAATTTTTGTATAAGGTGTAAGGAAGGGATCCAGTTTCAGCTTTCTACATATGGCTAGCCAATTTTCCCAGAATCATTTATTAAATAGGGAATCCTTTCCCTATTGCTTGTTTTTGTCAGGTTTGTCAAAGATCAGATAGTTGTAGATACGTGGCATTGTTTCTGAGGGCTCTTTTCTGTTCCATTAGTCTATATCTCTGTTTTTGTACCAGTACCATGCTGTTTTGGTTACAGCAGACTTGTAGCATAGTTTGAAGTCAGGTAGCGTGATGCCTCCAGCTTTGTTCTTTTCGTTTAGGATTGACTTGGAAATGTGGGCTTTTTTTAGTTCCATATGAAATTTAAAGTAGTTTTTTCCAATTCTTTGAAGAAAGTCATTGGTAGCTTGATGGGGATGGCATTGAATCTGTAAATTACCTTGGGCAGTATGGCCATTTTCACGATATTGATTCTTCCTACCCATGAGCATGGAATGTTATTCCATTTGTTTGTATCCTCTTTTATTTCGTTGAGCAGTGGTTTGTAGTTCTTCTTGAAGAGGTCCTTCATGTCCCTTGTAGGTTGGATTCCTAGGTATTTTATTATCTTTGAAGAAATTGTGAATGGGAGTTCACTCATGATTTGGCTCTCTGTTTGTCTGTTATTGGTGTATAAGACTGTGATTTTTGCACATTGATTTTATATCCTGAGACTTTGCTGAAATTGCATATCAGATTAAGGAGATTTTCGACTGAGATGATGGGGTTTTCTAGATATACAATCATGTCATCTGCAAACAGGGACAATTTGACTTCCTCTTCTCCTAATTGAATATGATTTATTTTATTCTCCTGCCTGATTCACCTGGCCAGAACTTCCAACACTATGTTGAATAGGAGTGGTGAGAGAGAGAGCATCCCTGTCTTGTGCCAAATTGCAAAGAGAATGCTTCCAGTTTTTGCCCATTCAGTATGATATTGGCTGTGGGTTTGTCATAGCTAGCTCTTATTATTTTGAGATACGTCCCATCAATACCTAATTTATTGAGAGTTTTTATTTTTTAATGTATTATTATTATACTTTAAGTTTTAGGGTACATGTGCACAATGTGCAGGTTAGTTACATATGTATACATGTGCCATGCTGGTGTGCTGCACCCACTAACTCATCATCTAGCATTAGGTATATCTCCCAATGCTATCCCTCCCCCATGCCCCCACCCCACAACAGTCCCCAGAGTGTGATGTTCCCCTTCCTGTGTCCATGTGATCTCATTGTTCAATTCCCAGCTATGAGTGAGAATATGTGGTGTTTGGTTTTTTGTTCTTGTAATAGTTTACTGAGAATGATGATTTCCAATTTCATCCATGTACCTACAAAGGACATGACTTTATAATTTTTTATGACTGCGTAGTATTCCATGGTGTATATGTGCCACATTTTCTTAATCCAGTCTATCATCGTTGGACATTTGGGTTGGTTCCAAGTCTTTGCTATTGTGAATAGTGCCACAATAAACATACGTGTGCATGTGTCTTTATAGCAGCATGATTTATAATCCTTTGGGTATATACCCAGTAATGGATGCTGGGTCAAATGGTATTTCTAGTTCTAGATCCCTGAGGCATTGCCAAACTGACTTCCACAATGGTTGAACTAGTTTACAGTCCTGCCAATGGTGTAAAAGTGTTCCTATCTCTCCACATCCTCTCCAGCACCTGTTGTTTCCTGACTTTTTAATGATAGCCATTCTAAGTGGTGTGAGATGGTATCTCATTGTGGTTTTGATTTGCATTTCTCTGATGGCCAGTGATGGTGAGCATTTTTTCATGTGTTTTTTGGCTGCATAAATGTCTTCTTTTGAGAAGTGTCTGTTCATGTCCTTCACCCACTTTTTGATGGGGTTGTCTGTTTTTTTCTTGTAAATTTGTTTGAGTTCATTGTATATTCTGGATATTAGCCCTTTGTCAGATGAGTAGGTTGTGAAAATTTTCTCCCATTTTGTAGGTTGCCTGTTCACTCTGATGGTAGTTTCTTTAGCTGCGCAGAAGCTCTTCAGTTTAATTAGATCCCATTTGTCAATTTTGGCTTTTGTTGCCATTGCTTTTGGTGTTTTAGACATGAAGTCCTTGCCCATGCCTATGTCCTGAATGGTATTGCCTAGGTTTTCTTCTAGGGTTTTGATGGTTTTAGGTCTAACATTTAAGTCTTTAATCCACCTTGAATTGATTTTTGTATAAGGTGTAAGGAAGGGATCCACTTTCAGCTTTCTACATATGGCTAGCCAGTTTTCCCAGCACCATTTATTAAATAGGGAATCCTTTCCCCATTGCTTGTTTTTGTCAGGTTTGTCAAAGATCAGTAGATATGCGGCATTATTTCTAAGGGCTCTGTTCTGTTCCATTGATCTATATCTATATCTCTGTTTTGATACCAGTACCATGTACCAGTACCATGTACCATGTACAGTACCAGTACCATGCTGTTTTGGTTACTGTAGACTTGTAGTACAGTTCAAAGTCAGGTAGTGTGATGCCTCCAGCTTTGTCCTTTTGGCTTAGGATTGACTTGGCAATGTGGGCTATTTTTTGGTTCCATATGAACTTTAAGGTAGATTTTTCCAATTCTGTGAAGAAAGTCATTGGTAGCTTGATGGGAATGGCATTGAATCTGTAAATTACCTTGGGCAGTATGGCCATTTTCACGATATTGATTCTTCCTACACATGAGCATGGAATGTTCTTCCATTTATTTCTATCATCTTTATTTCCTTGAGCAGTGGTTTGTAGTTCTCCTTGAAGAGGTCCTTCACATCCCTTGTAAGTTGGATTCCTAGGTATTTTATTCTCTTTGAAGAAATTGTGAATGGGAGTTCACTCATGATTTGGCTCTCTGTTTGTCTGTTGTTGGTGTATAAGAATGCTTGTGATTTTTGCACATTGATTTTGTATCCTGAGACTTTGCTGAAGTTGCTTATCAGCTTATGGAGATTTTGGGCTGAGACAATGGGGTTTTCTAGATATACAGTCATGTCGTCTGCAAACAGGGACAATTTGACTTCCTCTTTTCCTAATCGAATACCTTTTATTTCCTTCTCCTGCCTAATTGCCCTGGCCAGAACTTCCAACACTATGTTGAATAGGAGTGGTGAGAGAGAGAGCATCCTTGTCTTGTGCCAAATTGCAAAGAGAATTCTTCCAGTTTTTGCCCATTCAGTATGATATTGGCTAAGGGTTTGTCATAGGTAGCTCTTATTATTTTGAGATACGTCCCATCAATACCTAATTTATTGAGAGTTTTTAACATGAAGTGTTGTTGAATTTTGTTAAAGGTCTTTTCTGCGTCTATTGAGATAATAATGAGTTTTTTTGTTGGTGGTTCTGTTTATATGCTGGATTATGTTTATTGATTTACGTATGTTGAACAAACCTTGCATCCCAGGGATGAAGCCAACTTTATTGTGGGGGATAAGCTTTTTGATATGCTGCTGGATTCAGTTTGCCAGTATTTTATTGAGGATTTTTGCATTGATGTTCATCAGGGTTATTGGTCTAAAATTCTCTTTTTTTCTTATGTCTCTGCCAGGTTTGGTATCAGGATGATATTGGCCTCATAAAATGAGTTAGGGAGGTTTTCCTCTTTTTCTATTGATTGGAATAGTTTCAGAAGGAATGATACCAGCTCCTCCTTGTGCCTCTGGTAGAAATCAGCTGTGAATCCATCTGTTCCTGAACTTTTTTTGGTTGGTAATCTGTTAATTATTGCCTCAATTTCAGAGCCTGTTATTGATCTATTCAGAGATTCAACTTATTCGTGGTTTAGTCTTGGGAAGGTGTATGTGTTGAGAAATTTATCCATTTCTTCTAGATTTTCTAGCTTATTTGCATAGAGGTGTTTATAGTATTCTCTGATGGTAGTTTGTGTTTCTGTGGGATCAGTGGTGATATCCCCTTTATCATTTTTTATTGCGTCTATTTAATTCATCTCTGTTTTCTTCTTTATTAGTCTTGCTAGTTGTCTATCAATGTTGTTGATCTTTTCAAAAAACCAGCTCCTGGATTCATTGATTTTTTGAAGGGTTTTTTGTGTCTCTATTTCCTTCAGTTCTGCTCTGATTTTAGTTATTTCTTGCCTTCTGCTAGCTTTTGAATGTGTTTGCTCTTGCTTCCCTAGTTCTTTTAATTGTGATGTTAGGGTGTCAATTTTAGATCTTTTCTGCTTTCTCTTGTGGGCATTTGGTGCTATAAATTTCCCTCTACACACTGCTTTGAATGTGTCCCAGAGATTCTTGTATGTTGTTTCTTTTTTCTCATTGGTTTCAAAGAACATCTTTATTTCTACCTTCATTTTGTTATGTACCCAGTAGTCATTCAGGAGCAGGTTGTTTAGTTTCCATGTAGTTGAGCGGTTTTGAGTGAGTTTAATCCTGAGTTCTAGTTTGATTGCAATGTGGTCTAAAAGACTGCAATAATTTCTGTTCTTTTGTATTTGCTGAGGAGAGCTTTACTTCCAACTATGCGGTCAATTTTGGAATAAGTGTGGTGTGGCGCTGAGAAGAATATACATTCTGTTGATTTGGCATGGAAAGTTCTGTAAATGTCTATTAGGTCTCCTGGGTGCAGAGCTGAATTCAATTCCTGGATATCCTTCTTAACTTTCTGTCATGTTGATCTGTCTAATGTTGACAGTGGGGTGTTAAAATCTCCCATTATTATTGTGTGGGAGTCTAAGTCTCTTGCTAGGTCTCTAAGGACTTGCTTTGTGAGTCTGGGTGTTCCTGTATTGGGTGCATATGTAGTTAGGGTAGATAGCTCTTCTTTTTGAATTGCTCCCTTTACCTTTATGTAATGGCCTTCTTTGTCCCTTTTGTTCTTTGTTGGTTTACAGTCCATTTTATCAGAGACTAGGATTGCAACCCATGCCTTTTTTTGTTTTCCATTTGCTTGATAGGTCTTCCTCCATCCCTTTATTTTGAGCCTATGTGTGTCTCTGCAAGTGAGTTGTGTGTCCTGAATACAGCACACTGATGGGTCTTGACTCTATCCAATTTTCCAGTCTGTGTCTTTTAATTGGAGAATTTAGCCCATTTACATTTAAGGTTAATATTGTTATGTGTGAATTTGATCCTGTCATTATGATGTTAGCTGATTATTTTGCTTGTTAGTTGATGTAGTTTCTTCCTAGCCTCGATGGTCTTTGCAATTTGGCATGTTTTTGCAGTGGCTGGTACCAGTTGTTCCTTTCCATGTTTATTGCTTCTTTCAGAGCTCTTGTAAGGCAAGCCTAGTGGTGACAAAATCTTCCAGCATTTGCTTGTCCGTAAAGAATTTTATTTCTCTTTCACTTATGAAGCGTAGTTTGGCTGGATATGAAATTCTGGGTTGAAAATTCTTTTCTTTAAGAATGTTGAATATTGGCCCCCACTGTCTTCTGGATTGTAGAGTTTCTGCTGAGAGATCAGTTGTTAGTCTGATGAGCTTCCCTCTGTGGGCAACCCGACCTTTCACTCTGGCTGTGCTTAATATTTTTTCCTTCATTTCAGCTTTGGTGAATCTGACAATTATGTGTCTTGGAGTTGCTCTTCTCGAGGAGTATCTTTGTGGCATTCTCTGTATTTCCCAAATTTGAATGTTGGCCTGCCTTGCTAGATTGGGGAAGTTCTCCTGGGTAATATACTGCAGAGTGTTTTCCAATTTTGTTCCATTCTCCCCGTCATTTTCAGGTACACCAGTCTGATGTAGATTTGGTCTTTTCACATTGTCCCATATTTCTTGAAGGCATTGTTCATTTCTTTTTCTTCTTTTTTCTCTAAATTTCTCTTCTTACTTCATTTCATTCATTTGATCTTCCATCACTGATACCCTTTTTTCCAGTTGATCAAATCAGCTACTGAGGCTTGTGCATTCATCACGTAGTTCTCTTGCCATGGTTTTCAGCTCCATCAGGTCCTTTAAGGACTTGTCTGCATTGGTTATTCTAGTTATCCATTCATCTAATTTTTTTTAAAGCTTTTTAACTTCTTTGCCATGGGTTTGAACTTCCTCCTTTAGCTTGGAGTAGTTTGATCTTCTGAAGACTTATTTTCTCAATGTGTCAAAGTCATTCTCCATCCAGCTTTGTTCCATTGCTGGTGAGGAGCTCTGTTCCTTTGGAGGAGGGGAGGTGCTCTGATTTTTAGAGTTTCCAGTTTTGCTGCTCTGTTTATTCCCCATCTTTGTGGTTTTATCTACCTTTGGTCTTTGATGATGGTGACCTACGAATGGAGTTTTGGTGTGGATGTCCTTTCTGTTTGTTAGTTTTCCTTCCAACAGTCAGGACCCTCAGCTGAAGATCTGTTGGAGTTTGCTGGAGGTCCACTCCAGGATCTGTTTACCTTGGTGTCAGCAGTGGAGGCTACAGAACAGCATATATTGGTGAACAGCAAATGTTGCTGCCTGATCATTCCTCTGGAAGTTTTGTCTCAGAGAAGTACCCAGCTGTGTGAGGTGTCCATCTGCCCCTACTGGGAATGCCTCCCAGTTAGGCTACTCAGGGGTCAGGGACACACTTGAGGAGGCAGTCTGTCCATTATCAGATCTCCAGCTGCATGCTGGGAGAATCACTACTCTCTTCAAAGCTGTCAGACAGGGAAATTTAAGTCTGCAGAGGTTTCTGCTGTCTTTTGTTTGGCTATGACTTGCTCCCAGAGATGGGGTCTACAGAGACAGGCAGGCCTCCTTGAGCTGCGGTGGGCTTTACCCAGTTCGAGCTTCCCAGCTGCTTTGTTTACCTACTCAAGCCTCATCAATGGTGAACCCCCTTCCCTCAGCCTCACTGCCACATTGCTGTTTGATCTCAGACCGCTGTGCTAGCAATGAGCAAGACTCCGTGGGCATAGGATCCTCTGAGCCAGCCATGGGATATAATCTCCTGATGTGCCATTTGCTAAGACCATTGGAAAAGCACAGAATTAGGGTGGGAGTGACCTGATTCTCCAGGTGCTGTCCATCACCCCTTTCTTTGACTAGGAAAGGGAATTCCCTGACCCCTTGTGCTTCCTGGGTGAGGTGATGTCTTGCCCTGCTTGAGCTCACACTCGATGCACTGCACCCACTGTCCTGCACCCACTTTCCAACACTCCCCAGTGAGATGAACCCAGTACCTCAGTTGGAAATGCAGAAATCACCCGTCTTCTGCATCGCTCACACTGGAAGCTGTAGACTAGAGCTGTTCCTATTCGATCATCTTCATTAACTGTTTTTAAAATGTGTAAAAGATTGTGTGCAGGCACTGATTTAAGTCATGCAAAATGAAACTTTCATTCCCTACAACTTGGCCTGAGATCCCACCTTGCTTGATTTATGTTTCTCCCCTCCCCCACCCTGGATGGTTCCACCAACATTCCTACAGGTTTCTTGGGAGCCCTTCCTCTCAGGGTCTACTTCTGAGGAATCAGACATAAGTCACATGGATACAACAATGCTTACAAATAAAATAAGAGGGAATCTGAGTATTTTTTCAAAATATAATTGCATTTTTTGGCCTGGCATGGTGGCTCATGCTTGTATCCCAGCACTTTGGGAGGCTGAGGCAGGCAGATCACCTGAGGTCAAGAGTTTGAGACAAGCCTGGCCAATATGGAGAAACCTCATCTCTACTAAAAATGCAAAAATTAGCTGGGCGTGGTGGTGGGTGCTTGTAATCCCAGGAGGCTGAGGCAGGAATATCATTTGAACTCCAGAGGTGGAAGTTGCAGTGAGCCAAGATCACACCACTGCACTCCAGTCTGGGCAACAAGCCAAACTCTAAAAAAAAAAAGTATACACACACACACACACACACACACACACACATATACACACATATATATCATATATAATTGTTTTTGAAATTCTCTTAAAGAGGGAAATTTAAAACTGGTGATAATTGGGTTTTGCTTTTAAGATACATGTATTAAATACTCAGATTTCTGTTTCTCTTTGGTAAGTTTATCCATGAGGGACATCTAATGCTGGACATACACCAGCAGGAACTGCACATTTATTCTAATTTTAGTCCACGTTCTGCAGAAGCACAAGCTTTACCATGGTGCTTCTTCAGAGGATGTCAACTGAATAAATAGAAAAGTTTGACTCAACATTGCACCTTTCCATTGTACAAAGCACTTTTCACTCCATCATGGCTCCAATAGCAGGGGAAAGAACTAATACTTAATTCAAGAACTTTGCTCTTTCTTTTGTCTGGCCATATGGCCCAGTGATGGGGGAAGCCAGGCAACCAAAGTCCTGCTTATACAGAAGGAACAGACAAAAAAGTTTTAGAGACCTAAAGAGGAGAGTCTTCATACCCACACTTCTTAGAAAATAATTAAATTTTCCCCTTTGTCTCAGCAAAGGAGATGACATTATACATTTTTTAAGAAAGTAAATATTTTAGATTTAACAAAATTTATTTTTTCATAATTTAGCTTGATTGGTAAATATTTTTAAATAAACTTTATTTTCTACAGCAGTTTTAAGTTCATAGCAAAACTGAACACAAGGTACAGAGAGTTCCCCAGACCCCCGTGCCTATGCATGTATGGCCTTCCTCATCATCAGTTTATCAACAATGGAATATTATTCGGTGCTAAAAAGAAATGAACTATTGAGCCATGAAAACTTATGTATCTTTGTTATACCAATATCTATATCTACCATGAAACATATAAAACATCTAGTAATATGACATTATATATATAATATTAAAATGGAATATACATTGGAATGAAATATTTTCTATACTTTTCTACATTTATATAAAATATGTTAATATTATCTTAGTAGTTTTTCAATGACCTCTGCGAAAAACCGACATATTTTGTAGCCTTATCTTTTGCAGAAATCACCTTATAAATTGTTCAATGCACAATTGAACAAAAACTTTATTTCTGCATTGCTAATAGTATATGTATTTCATTTGTTGTAAAATATAGCATTCATCTAAATCTCATACATTTATTTATTTATTTATTTATTTACTTTTTCTCTCCGTCTTCTATTTTAGGATCAGAGAGTTCATGTACAGGTTTGTTAAATAGATAAATTGCACGTATAGGGTTTTTGTGTACAGATTATTTTTTCACCCAGGTAAGAAGTGTAGTATCCCATAGGCAGTTTTCTGATCCCCACCCTCCACCCTCAAGTAGGTGTTGGTGTATATTGTTCCCACATTTCTGTCCATGTGTACTCAATGCTTAGCTCCCACTTATAAGTGAGAACATGTGGTATTTTGTTTCCTGTTCCCGTGTTAATTCACTTAGAATAATGGTTTCCAGCTACATCCATGTAGCTGCAAAGAACATGATCTCATTATTTTAGTGGTTTAATGGTATTCCAAAGTGTATATTCACCACATTTTCTTTATTCAGTCTGCTCTTAAGAGGCATCTAAGTTGATTCCATATCTTTGCTATTTTGAATAGTGGTGCAATGAGCATACACATGCATGTGTCTTTATGATAGAACAATGTATATTCCTTTGAGCATATACTGAGTAATGGGATTGCTGGGTCGAATGGTAGTTCTGTTTTTTTTTTTTGACAAATCTCAAAACGGCTTTCCACAGAAGCTGGCCTAATTTACATTTCCACCAACCGTGTAAGTGTTCCCTTTCCTCTGCAATCTTGTGAGGATCTGTTGCTTTCTGACTTATTAATCATATCAGAAATATGAGACAGGTATGAGATGGTATTACTTTTTTCTCATTTTTTTTCCTCATTCATATCCTTTTTTAAAAAATTATACTTTAAGTTCTAGGGTACATGTGCACAATGTGCAGGTTAGTTACATATGTATACATGTGCCATGTTGGTGTGCTGCAACTAGTAACTCGTCATTTAACATTAAGTATATCTCCTAAAGCTATCCCTCCCCCCTTCCTCCACCCCACAGCAGGCCCCAGTGTATGATGTTTTCCCCTTTCTGTGTCCATGTGTTCTCACTGTTCAATTCCCACCAATGAGTGAGAACATGTGGTGTTTGGTTTTTTGTCCTGTGATAGTTTGCTGAGAATGATGGTTTCCAGCTTCATCCATGTCCCTACAAAGTACATGAACTCATCATTTTTTATGGCTGCATAGTATTCCATGGTGTATATGTGCCACATTTTCTTAATCCAGTCTATCATTGTTCGACATTTGGGTTGGTTTCAAGTCTTTGCTATTGTGAGCAGTGCCACAATAAACATACGTGTGCATGTGTCTTTATAGCAGCATGATTTATAATCCTTTGGGTATATACCCAGTAATGGGATTGCTGGGTCAAATGGTATTTCTACTTCTAGATCCCTGAGGAATCACCACACTGAATTCCACATGGTTGAACTAGTTTACAGTCCCATCAACAGGGCAAAAGTGTTTTTATTTCTCCACATCCTCTCCAACACCTGTTGTTTCCTGATTTTTTAATGATCGCTACTCTAACTGGTGTGAGATGGTAACTAATTGTGGTTTTGATTTGCATTTCTCTGATGGCCAGTGATGATGAACATTTTTTTAATGTGTCTGTTGGCTGCATAAAATGTCTTCTTTTGAGAAGTGTCTGTTCATATCCTTTGCCCACTTTTAGATGAGCTTGTTTGTTTTTTTCTTGGAAATTTGTTTGAGTTCATTGTAGATTCTGGATATTACCCCTTTGTCAGATGAATAGATTGCAAAATTTTTCTCTCATTCTATAGGTTGCCTGTTCACTCTGATGGTAGTTTCTTTTTCTGTGTAGAAGCTCTTTAGTTTAATTAGATCTCATTTGTCAATTTTGGCTTTTGTTGCCATTGCTTTTGGTGTTTTAGACATGAAGTCCTTGCCCATGCCTATGTCCTGAATGGTATTGCCTAGGTTTTCTTCTAGGGTTTTTATGGCTTTAGGTCTAACATGTAAGTCTTTAATCCATCTTGAATTAACTTTTGTATAAGGTATAAGGAAGGGATCCAGTTTCAGCTTTCTACGTATGGCTAGCCAGTTGTCCCAGCACCATTTATTAAATAGGGAATCCTTTCCCCACTTCTTGTTTTTGTCAGGTTTGTCAAAGATCGGATGGTTGTAGATATGTGGCATTACTTCTGAGGGCTCTGTTCTGTTCCATTGGTCTATATCTCTATTTTGGTACCAGTACCATGCTGTTTTGGTTACTGTAGCCTTGTAGTATAGTTTGAAGTCAGGTAGCTTGATGCCTCCAGCTTTGTTCTTTTGGCTTAGGATTGACTTGGCAATGCGGGCTCTTTTTTGGTTCATATGAACTTTAAAGTAGTTTTTTCCAATTCTGTGAATAAAGTCATTGGTAGCTTGATAGGGATGGCATTGAATCTATAAATTACCTTTGGCAGTATGGCCATTTTCTGATATTCATTCTTCCTACCCATGAGCATGTAATGTTCTTCCATTGCTTTGTATTCTCTTTTACTTCATTGAGTAGTGGTTTGTAGTTCTCCTTGAAGAGGTCCTTCACTTCCCTTGTAAGTTGGATTCCTAGGTATTTTATTCTCTTTGAAGTAATTGTGAATTGGAGTTCACTCATGATTTGGCCCTCTGTTTGTCTGTTATTGGTATATACGAATGCTTGTGATTTTTGCACATTGATTTTGTATCCTGAGATGAAATGTCGGATTACACACAAAGGGAAACCCAACAGACTAACAGCTGATCTCTTGGCAGAAACTCTACAAGACAGAAGAGAGTTGGGGCTAATATTCACCATTTTTAAAGAAAATAATTTTCAACCCAGAATTTCATATCCAGCCAAACTAAGCTTCCTAAGTGAAGGAGAAATAAAATCCTTTACAGACAAGCAAATGCTGAGAGATTTTGTCACCACCAGAACTGCTCTAAAAGAGCTCCTGAAGGAAGCACTAAACATAGAAAGGAGCAACCGGTACCAGCCACTGCAAAAACATGCCAAATTGAAAAGACCATCAAGGCTCGCTAGGAAGAAAATGCACCAACTAATGAGCAAAATAACCAACTAACATCATAATGACAGGATCAAATTCACACATAACAATATTAACCTTAAATGTAAATGGGCTAAATGCACCAACTAGAAGACACAGACTGTCAAATTGGGTAAAGAGTCAAGACCCACCAGTGTGCTGAATTCAGGAAAACCATCTCACTTGCAGAGACACACATAGGTTCAAAATAAAGGGATGGAGGAAGACCTACCAAGAAAATGGAAAACAAACAAAGGCACAGGTTGCAATCCTAGTCTCTGATAAAACAGACTTTTAATCAACAAAGTTGAAAAGAGACAAAGAAGGCCATTACATAATGGTAAAGGGATCAATTCAACAAGAAGAGCTAAATATCCTAAATATATATGCACCCAATACAGGAGCACCCAGATTCATAAAGCAAGTCCTTAGAGACCTAGCAAGAGACTTAGACTCCCACACAATTAGATGGATCAACATCTAATCGTCAACATTAGATGGATCAACAAGACAGAAAGTTAAGAAGGATATCCAGGAAGTGAACTTAGGTCTGTAGCAAGTGGACCTAATAGACAACTACAGAACTCTCCACCCCAAATCAACAGAATACACATTCTTCTCAGCACCACACTGCACTTATTCCAAAATTGACCACATAGTTGAAAGTAAAGCACTCCTCAGCAAATGTAAAAGAAAAGAAATTATAACAGTCTTTCAGACCACATTACAATCAAACTAGAACTCAGGATTAAGAAACTCATTCAAAACCACTCGACTACGTGGAAACTGAAAAACTTGCTCCTGAATGACTACTGGGTACATAATGAAATCAAGACAAAAACAAAGATGTTCTTTGAAACCAATGGGAAAAAAGACACAACATACCAGAATCTCTGGGACACACTCAAAGCAGTGTGTAGAGGGAAATTTATAGCACCAAATGCCCACAAGAGAAAGCAGGAAAGATCTAAAATTGACACCCTAACATCACAATTAAAAGAACTAGGGAAGCAAGAGCAAACACATTCAACAGCTAGCAGAAGGCAAGAAATAACTAAGATCAGAGCAGAACTAAAGGAGATGGAGACAGAAAAAACCCTTCAAACAATCAATGAATCCAGGAGCTGGCTTTTTGAAAAGATCAACAAAATTGATAGAGTGCTCACAAGATTGATAAGAAGAAAAGAGAGGAGAATCAAATAGATGCAATAAAAAAATGATAAAGGGGATATCACCACCGATCCCACAGAAATACAAACTACCATCAGAGAATACTCTAAACACCTCTACGCAAATAAGGCTAGAAAATCTAGAAGAAATGGATAAATTCCTCGACACATACACCTTCCCAAGACTAAACCAGGAAGAAGTTGAATTTCTGAATAGACCAATAACAGGCTCTAAAATTGAGGCAATAATTAATAGCTTCAGATTGCAGATGACATGATTGTATATCTAGAAAACCCCATCATCTCAGTCCAAAGTCTCCTTAAGCTGAGATGGTATTTCATTGTGATTTTAATTTGCATTTCTCTCATGATTAGTAATATGGAGTTTTTTTATATGTTTGTTGTCATAAGTGTGTATGTGTTCTTTTTAGATGTGTCTGTTCATATCCTTTTCCCATTTTTTTCCTTTATTTTTTGAAATAGTTTCTTGCTCTGTCACCCACTCTGAAGTGCAGAAGCATGATCTTAGCTCATTGCAACCTCTGCCTCCCAGGTTCAAGCAATTCTCCTGCCTTAGCCTCCCATGTGGTTGGGATTACAGGCATGTGTCACCATGCCCAGCTAATTTTTATATTTTTAATAGAGTCGGGTCTCACCATCTTGGCCAGGCTGGTCTTGAACTGCTGAACCTCAAGTGATCTGCTGCCCCAGCCTACCAAATTGCTGGGATTACAGGCATGAGCAACTGTGCCTGGCTGTTTGCCTATTTTTTAATGTGGTTGTCGAACATTTCTTTAACATCAACACTGTACACCGCAACAATATTGGTAAGTGTTTATATATATTATTTGGATTATTGTTTGCCTTAATAATGCCCTCTTATCACTTTGATTATAGGATTCCCTGCTGTCTTCCTGAATGTTTTCTTATCCAGGCTTCATCTAGTTATGTGTTGTTGCATGACTTTTGTTAATACACATCTTCTAATAAAATGAGAAAATTATAATGAAGGTGTTTCAAATCTTATGGCAGTACTTCTTGTTCTGCCTGACCTTCCTTTGTGCTCCCATGGTTAGTTACCGAAAAATAAAATAAAAATTCTGATGGACTGTAACTGCATACAGCTATATAATACATCTCGACCTCTTACTTTACTAGTGCACTTACTAGAGATTTCAGCTCCAGCGTGATTCATTCTATAGGCATGTGGAAAGAGCTTTAAAGAGATTTGGGAGAAGTGCAAGCTTTTATGGGCTCCACCCTTAACACTGAAGCCATGCACCAAGCCTGAATGGGCCCAGCTTGCTTTATTTATCCTGGCAAATTAATTGGCAGTGGCAGGTTGTTTTGTGGGCATAAGGCTGCACCAAGATCAATTAAACCTTTCAACTAATGAGAATTTCCTTCATCTCATTGAACATATACCATTTGTGATGATGAAAACCGAACACTTTGAGTCTCCCCTCTCTTGCAAAGCAAACGCGATATTTTTAACCTTTCTTAATTTTTCTTGTGCTGATTTTGTGGCTGACAGCAGGAGAAGCAGAGTCTGAATCATGTCCATGGACTCAGTAAAAGCTGCGCCCTGAGGTTGTCTCCACACCTCTGTGAGTCTTTGTTGTGAATACCCACAGGGAGCCATGATTTCTGGGCTTTCCTTGCAGTGGGCTGTGGTGCCCCCAATTCCTGCTGGATGACCCTATGGGCCATGAATCACAGTGGGGTCTCAGCAGTAAAAGGTGCAGTTTTGCAAGGCAGCTTGGACTGTTTCTGGCCTGCGGTTCTCTAAGTTGATTTGTGTGCACTTTTTGACAAAGGCAGATTTTCTTGTTTGAAGCTGCACTGCCTCAGTTTGGGCTAATTAAGGAAGGTTTTATAGGAAGCTAATAAACCTTTCAGCAATTTGCAATCAGTGCACGCTTGGGATTATAATAATTGGATCTCAAAACCCAAATAAAAATTCCCAGTTTACTTCCTTCAACACTTTGCTCTGTGTCTCCAAATTCTTTTTGTACCTGGCTACAGTTTCATTTTTGTCCTAAAAGTCTAAGCTTTCTTCTATTTGCGTCTTTGGCTTCAAACATACTAATAAATATTGAACAGCTAAAGAAACTGAACTTTAAAATAACAGAAAGGAAAAAACATCTTAATGTGATTGTTTCTGAATCTGGTGATATTGAATGGATATCGGTCGTTATTTTTAACTGTTTGTATGATACTTTCAATTCATTATCTAGAAAAACAGTCCCCTTTTCAACCTCCTCACCCTGGTTGAATGAGACATGTTACTCATAGTCACTCAAGTTCAAATATTTTTTGATGCTGATATTCCCTCTTTTACAGGCAGACAATCACCAAATTCTAGAGAAGCTCTGTCATATTTTGCCACTATTTTCCCTAATTTCTATTTTCTCTAGAACCACTTTATATAAAACTTTTATTAATCCTTGTCTAAATCATGATAATCACCTCCTAACTAATTTTGACCAGGAGGCCAATTAATTTTGCCTAATGGAAATCAATTCAACTGAATCCCTTATTAATTTTCCTGAAAATCCTCACTGATCTGACAATTGCTGCCTAACTATTTTTTATGAAGAGGCAAATTAATTTTTTCTAACGCAGATCAATCTAAGTCACCATGCCCATTTTAATTTTTTAAAATTCCTTACTGATTACGTGCCTCATAGTACCTTGCTTAACTAAACAAAATCCCTGCAACAATTCCATATTTATCAAATTCATTCCAATATGGAACCTATTTTCAAATGTAGTATAGGGGCTGGGAATAGTGGATGACAGCTATAATATCAGCATTTTGGGAAGCCAAGGTGGGAGAATCGCTTGAGGCCAGGAGTTTGAGGCCAGCCTGGGCAACATAGTAAAACACTGCTTCTACAAAATTTTAAAAAGTTAACCAAGCATGGTAGTGTGCACCTGTAGTCCCAGCTACTTGGGAGGCTGAGATTGGAGGATCACTAAAGTGAAGGAGGTCAAGGCTGCGGTAAGCTATGATCAAGCCACTGCACTCCCACCTGACTGACAGCAATAAACTGTCTCTAAAAATAAATAAAATAAAAAATAAAATGTAGCATAATACTTCCAGCATTTTCTTCCACCCCAAGCCCCATACAACCCATCTTTAAGCCAAACGGAACCACTCATTCTTTCCCAAAATCACCCTAGAGAACCACATCCCTGGGTCTGGCTCAAGCTGACAATTCTCTGCTAAAGGGGTTGTACAAATTATAGCCATTCTTGAGTGAATTTTCTCTGATACCCCATTTCTAACCCAAATTTATTCACTTTGCAGCCCCCTAATCTACCTCGGCTAATAAGCGTATAGGAGGTCATTTAGCCTGTCAGCACTGACTGGTTCATCTGTCTCATTTCCTCCACCAAACGGTGAATGATGTTCGGTGGTAGTTATTCAATCAATATGGAAAATTGTAAATGACTGAAACTAAAATATATGAAACAACATTGATTTACCACATCCCTGTTTGTTTAAACTGTCATGTAGGGTCAACTATACTTGGAATTCTGTTGCTAAGAACTAAAGTTTGAGTTCAATTAAAAGCAACTCATTCATAAACAGTTGTACTGGTATTTCATCAGCTATCTCAACAGCAAACACAATAGATAAATGGTGCTTCTATTGCATAAAGGTAACATAAAGAATGTTTGGTCAAGTAAACATGTTGGCATTTCGGTTATCGACAAACTCAAAACAAAAAGGCAGTCATGGAGGGGTAAAAATTCCAAGAACCTACTTAAATAAGTAGAACCTACTTAAATGTGTGTAGAATTTGGGTGGAAAGTTAGAGAATATGAATTACTCCAAGTTACACTTTTATTTCATTTCCTTTCAAACCATGTGAAATTCATTAGTTTTTTAAACTTGTGCTTTAGTTTTGAGGGTACATGTGAAGGTTTGTTGCAATGGTAAACTTGTGTTGGGGGGAATGTTGTGCAGATTATTTCATCACTCACATATTAAACCCAGTACCCAAGAGTTATCTTTTCTGCTCCTCTCCCTTCCTCTCTCCCTCTTTCATCTCCTTCCTCCCACCCTCCCCCTTCAAGTAGAGCCCAGTGTCTGTTGTTTCCTTCTTTGTGTTCATAATTTCTTATCATTTACCTCCCACTTATCAGTGAGAACATGCAGTATTTGGTTTTCTGTTCTTGTGTTAGTTTACTAAGGATAATAGCCTCCAGCTCCATCCATGTTCCTGCAAAAGACATAATCTCATTCTTTTTTATGGCTGCACAGTAAGCAGAAATTCCTTTTGACCCAGCAATCCCATTACTGGGTATATACCCAGAGGAATATAAATCATTCTTCCATAAAGACACATGTACCTGAATGTTCATTGTAGCACTATCTACAATAGGAAAGTCATGGAATCAACTTAAATGCCCATCAGTGAACGATTGGATAAAGTAAATGTGGTCCACATATACAATGGAATTCTTTCATTTTGTTTTGTGGGGAGCAATCTGCCACACAGAGATAATTATGTATCTCAACACCAAACGACCAGACTTGATGGTCACTTTATTTGTGAGAAAGCAAACCTGGGAAATCTTGAAATGGCAAACCTTTCAGAAGAGATGGCAGAGACTCTCCTACATATTCTATTCTCAATGCTCTATCTTGTTCTTTCCATCTCAGATCTCCCTCCCATCAGTCAATCTTTTACTACTCAATCCTGAGGCCTGGACATACCCACAGAAGTGAGCTCTATTGATTGCGGTAAGCTCTTAAAATAAAATATGCTTTCCCTGAATGTGATGCAGGCAAATCCAGTTAGGAAAAAACTGTTTACATATTTATGGGATAGACCAAGAGTCCTGCAAAATGGCATGGTGAAAGTCGACACATCATTTCCTTGGGAAATCTTGCACCAGATTTCACCACACATCTGTTTTATAAACTCTATGACAGCATCTGACATTTATGGTACTGATCATAACTGTATTATCAATTGGTTGTTTTGTAATTATTCATTGAAACTTTGCCTTCATTATTGAAATTTTTATTAAAGTCTTTCTAACTTGTTTGGTGTGTATAATATGCCCCTTATTAAATAAAGGCATGGATGAGATTATCTATATAATAGATAGTGTGCTAAGTAAATCAGCTCTCAAAATACACACACATACTGATTAGTGGTGTTAGCCAATTTCCATGGCATAAATTCTCCCACTAAAGCTACAAACAGTTGGAGAGATGGCTCGCGCAATTCCTGCATGTTTCATGGTTAGTTCCTTAAAGTCAGAATGAGCCCATTCTAAAGCACCACTTATGCATAAAGGTGTGAGGATGCCCATGTTCAATTTCAACAACCCTTTCAAAAACAGAGCACACTTAGTAATCTAGACTTGGGAAGATTCTTCAACATCATGAGAATTTTCTTTCAGCTACAGGGTGCATATTTTCTTGAACAGAGAAGTCCTTGTTGTTTTATTTTTTAGACAGTCTGCTAAAATCAGAACCAGGCTTCTGGGCATTACCTACAAAAGGCTGTTCTACAGACATTTTTCTTCTCTAAGAATCAGAAACATTGTGAACTACGGCTTTGAAAAATAGCTGGTAGAATAAAACAAGAAAAAGAAGCCATAGAAATAACAATGGGAAGAGAGAGAAAGCTATACTTTTTCACAGGCAATATGATCAATTAAGTAGCTCAGCTGAAAATGATGCAAATAAACAAGAGCTTCCCAAGAAAGTTTAGCAAAAGTGTTCAAGGCTTCTACAAAGATATTGAAAACCTGGAAATATATATGTCCTTCCATGATGAAACACAATATTATAAAGAATACATGCTAAAAATTTGATTTATCTTTTCAAAGAAATTCAATTAAAATCTCAATGACTTTTGGTGATAAACATTTAGTAAATGAAATTTATCTAAAGGCAAAAATTGGTATGAATACATATAACAATATGGAAAATATAAGAAAGCATGGGTTATCATATTAAAATATATTGTAAGACACCCTAAAATAAAACAGAGAACAGAAACTCACATGGATGTTTAATGTGAGTGACATGTGTGGTCACTGAGGAAATAATAAATTACTTAACACATGGTACAAGACGGTTTGGCTATGCTTCCACCCAAATCTTATCTTTAATTGCAGTTCCCGTAATCCCCACATGTCATGGTAGGGACCCAGTGGGAGGCAATTGAATCATTGTGGGTGCTGGTCTTATAAGGAGTTTTTCCCCCTTTGTTCGGCTCTCATTCTCTCTCCTCCCACCCTGTGAAGAGGTGCCTTCCTCTATGATTATAATTTTCCTGAGGCCTCCCCAGCCATGTGGAACTGTGAGTCAATTAAACCTCTTTTTTTATAAATTATCCAGTCTCGGGTATTTCTTCATAGCAGCATGAAAACAGACTAATACATGATGTTAGAATAAGTGGTTTAATATTCAGGTAAAACAAAGTTAGATCTTGGTTTCACACCATATACTCAAGTGAGTTCCTGATGCTTTAAGTTCATATATGTATACATAATATATTATATATGTATATTTATATGTATTATATATTTTTAGAAACAAGGTCTTGCTTTATCCCCCATATTAGAGTGCAGTAGCACAATCATAACTCAATGCATCCCCCAACTTCTGGGTTCAAGCAATCCTCCTACCTCTGTTTCCCAAGTAGGGGGGACTACAGGCATATGCCAACACATCCACCTAATTTAAAAAAATGGTAGAGATGGTTTCACTGTATTGTCCAGACTGGTCTAAATTCTTGGCCTCAAGCAATCCTTCCAGCTTAGCCTCCTCAACTGCTAGGATTACAGGTGTGAGCCACTGCTCCTGGCCAAATTCTGATAATTAAAAATGAAAAATATTATAAAAGACATCTGGGCAATATCTCATATCAGAAAGAAGAGTGACTTTCTAAACACAAAGAAGAGTGAATAACAAAGGAAAAATAAAAGATAACGGCCACAAACAATTTTTTTTATTATTATTATACTTTAAGTTCTAGGGTACATGTGCACAACATGCAGGTTTGTTACATATGCATACATGTGCCACGTTGGTGTGCTGCACCCATTAACTCATCATTTACGTTAGGTATTTCTCCTAATGCTATCCCTTCCCGCTCCCCCAACTCCACGACAGGCTCTGGTATGTGATGTTCCTGTGCCTAAGTGTTCTCATTGTTCAATTTCCACTTATGAGTGAGAACATGTGGTGTTTGGTTTTCTGTCCTTGTGATAATTTGCTTAAACAATTTAACACTACTGTGCATTCCAAAAATGCAGTTTCATAAACAAAATAGAAAAAACAACAACTGTGAACAAAATATTTGTTATATTTAGAACAATGTTAATGCCTTTTTATGTATTTGCTATATTTAAGGCTTGCTATGTAGATTAATTCTTACTACTCAGCAAACTAAGCCTGAGCAGCTCAGTAGATAAATGATACAAAATTACAGCTAGACAGAAAGAATAAGTTCTAGTGTTCTATATCCCTGTAGAATGACTATAGTAATAAAAATATATAGTTTCCTATAGCTAGAAAGTGGGAACTGAATGTTCCCCACACAAAGAAATGACATATGTTTGAGATGATGAACACGATAATTATGGTAATCTGATCAGTATACATCATATGTATCAAAACATCACTATGTACTCCATACATTATACTATGTCAGTTAAAATTTTTAAAAAGGAAATGTAAGGACAAACCAAGAAATGAAAGTCTTCCAAGAGATGGCCAAATTAGGTAGTTTGGCAAAGAAGAAGGGGGTGAGGAGGAGGAGTAAAAAGAGAAGGGGGAGAAGGAAAGAAGAAGGAAGAAAAAAGAAGGATGAAGAGGAAGAGGAGGAGGAGGTCATTGACACAAGCGACTTTGCAAAAAGTGGAGTGTGTCTCAGTGCTGGTGTGCATAAAATAAGTTGAGGCAAAGTAGGGATATTGATGGCTCAACTCAGTATAGTGATTGGAATTTGGAGGTTTACTCCTCCCATTTGTGGGAATGAGAGTTTGGTGTAAGATTGCATCTAAAGATTCTACCTAAGATTTCATCTTATAATAAAAGTAAGGAGATAGAGTGAAGTCTACAAAGACACAAGATAGAACAGCAGTACTCAATCTTGGCTGAACGTTAGAATCGCCAGGGAGTTTGCACAAATACCAACACCCAAACAAAAAATAACCAAGATCTCTTTTTAAGTTATTATCTGTGCTCCTGCAAGAAGAGGAGGAGGAGGAGAAAGTAGGAAGAGAATGAGGAGAGTGAAGAGGAAAGAGAAGAGGAGAGGGAGGAGACAAGAAGAGCATACTGCTTTGTGGCTATCAAAGTGCGAGTTGTTAAAATGATAGTAATTCATTTGAGAAATATGGGAATAAAATGTGGACTCTCATAGGCTGGCTGGCATGGTGACAATATAAACTGGAAAAAGCTCTTTGAAAGGCATTTTGGAAATGTTTTGCAAGAGCCTTAAATATGCTCATACACTTCACTGTGGCCATTCCATATCTCGGAATTTCAGAGACTATGGGGATTCTTTGCAGAGGTGGGCAAAGTTGTGAAGCAGTCTAGAAGTCCCCCAAGATAGGATTAAATACTTAGTGACACATCTATACATCCCTAGGATGAGGCTGACTGATGTTGAGCTATGCAAAGGACATATTGGGGTTTTGGGGGCAGAGGTGAACTTTAAATCACATGATCTGATTTATAATCCAAACTGCAATCACATAGTGTGAATACACACTAACCAAAATCTGGGCATGTTCAGAATATTTATCTTTGATAAATGACATTGCAAATAACTTTTATTTATTCACTCTTTTCTATTCCAATATATATTACATTATATAGAATATCCCAAATGTCCAACAATGATAGACTGGATTAAGAAAATGTGGCATATATACACCATGGAATACTATGCAGCCATAAAAAATGATGAGTTCATGTCCTTTGTAGGGACATGGATGAAACTGGAAACCATCATTCTCTGTAAACTATCGCAAGAACAAAAAACCAAACACCGCATATTCTCACTCATAGGTGGGAATTGAACAATGAGATCACATGGACACAGGAAGGGGAATATCGCACTCTGGGGACTGTGGTGGGGAGGGGGGAGGGGGGAGGGATAGCATTGGGAGATATATCTAATGCTAGATGACGAGTTAGTGGGTGCAGCGCACCAGCATGGCACATGTATACATATGTAACTAACCTGCACAGTGTGCACATGTACCCTAAAACTTAAAGTATAATAAAAAATAAAAACAAAAAAAACAAAAAAAAGAATATTACATTATAATATATTTCTATGTCTTATTATTTATAACAGTTACACTATGAAATAAAGGCTTTTCACAAAGATAGAAGCTAGTTCCAGCTATGCATGTGAAAATGCTGGAAACTTGTTTTTCCTCTCCAAGCAGGGGCCAATTCTCCTTCCTAAGTGCCCTTCAAAGAGGTTTTTTTCACTGGGCACAGTGGCTCACACCTGTAATCCCAGCACTTTGGAAGGCTGAGGTGGTCTGATCACCTGAGGTCAGGGGCTTGAGACTAGCCTGACCAACATAATGAAATCCCATCTCTACTAAAATGCAAAAATTAGCTGGGCATAGTGGCGGGCGCCTGTAATCTCAGCTACGTGGGAGGCTGAGGCAGGAGAATCACTTGAAACTAGGAGGCGGAGGTTGCAGTGAGCCGAGATTGCACCATTGCACTCCAGCCTGGCAACAGAGTGAGACTTGTCTCAAAAAACAAAACAAAACAAAAAAAGAGGTTTTTTCCATTTATATTGTCACTGTGCCAGCCTATGAGAGTGCATATTTTACCTCCATGTTTCCCAAGAATTGCTATCATTTTAACAACTTCTAATTTGATAGCTACAAAGGAGCATAATCTTCTTGTCTCCTCCCTCTCCTCTTCCCTTTCCTCTGCCCTTTCCTTCTCTTCCTCCTCCTCTCCTCCTCCTCCTTCTTCTCCTTCTCCTACTCTTCCTCTTCCTTTCTTCCTCTTCCTCCTCTCCTTCTCCTGCTCCCACTTGTCCTCCAGCCACCTGGACCCACGGTAGGTTTTGTGTCTGCTCTTGCTTCAGCAAGGAGGACATCAAGACAGATTATCTTTCTCTGAGAATGTATTAAAGGCAGTATTTTCTGTAGAAAAATATCAGTGGTTTTTTTTTCTATTAGTTTAAATCCTGACCTAATAAAAGTCTCACCTTTCCAGAATCAACAATAAAAAATAAAACTGCAGTGGGTTTTAATACAGTCATCTGAAAATCATTTTTTATCTCTTCCTTTAAGTACTTACTTAAAATGAAACTCAGCCTCCTTCCATCATCCAGAAAGTAAGATAGAAAATGTTTATACATGTAAGCTATTTTTATAATGATTCAAAGCCAAATCTTGAGGAAAAAACTAAAAACTTCAACCCTTCAGCTAGGCCCAGAAAATGTAAGATTGCATTATGTCGACATATTTCACAAAAGCTTATATAACATAAAATAATGAAAAAAGACTGTGTGAGTCCCCTGTTTTATGTGGAAACTCTTAGTTTTTTTTTTTTTTTTTTTTTTTTGGCTTGTTTTTTCTTATTGTCTTAAAACTCATGTTGCTGAACATCAGTGAAAAATAGCTTTGCTTTCATTCTTCCAAAATCCACATGTCCATATTTCTTTTTCATAACAGAAAGTTGAAGCTAAATTCCACTCACAGTGCTTCACTATTCTCCAACCCCTTTTATTACTTTTTTAAAATATAAAATATACTTATTTAGAAATCTCTTAAATGATAAAGAGGGCTAAGAGTCTTAAGATTGTGAATAGAGACATGTAAAAAATTGTAATCTATACTCTGATTAGTAATCCAACTTAATTGTAACAGGGACACTTGCCTGGGCTGCAGATGACATTTCTCTATCACTTACTTGTGGGCAGAACTTAAGTTGATGCATAATCCCATGAATCCTAGTCCTCTAATCTGGAATAAAGAAATAATGTTCAGCCTACAGTATTGTTATACACTTTAAATGGCAGTATAAGGGAATGCTTTTAAAAAATTACTATTCATTGTGTAAATTGGAGTTATGCTATTAACATCATTGCATCAAAGAAATAATAGTAATAATAATAATGGCTGGGCACGGTGGCTCACGCCTGTAATTCCAGCACTTTGGAAGGCTGAAGCAGGCAAATCACAAGGTCAGGAGGTTGAGACCACCGTAGCCTATATGGTGAAACCCCATCTCTACTAAAAATACAAAAAAAAAAAAAAAAGCCAGTCATGGTAGTGCATGCCTGTAATCCCAGCTACTCAGGAGGCTGAGTGAGACAGGAGAATTGCTTGAACCTGGGAGGTGGAGGTTGCGGTGAGCCGAGATTGCACCACTGCACCCAGCCTGGGTGGCAGGACACTCTATCTCGAAAAAAAGACAAAAAAATACACACATACACACATATATAACAATAATAGATAGTATTTATATAGCATTTCTAGAGGAGCCTTTCACAAATATTATTTCATTTAAATATGAAAACATTTGTGGCTTTGTGGAAATATACCATGGGTAAAATAAACCTCAGTCTAGCAGAAGCATACTTTGATAAGTATTGCTTTCTAATGTCAAGGGCAAGAGTGTTTCTCAACAGGTATGGCAGCAGTGAGGATAAGAAGATAAGGTATAGTAGGATAATACAGCGCCTCTGTGGACAACCTTTGAAGTTGCTCTGAATTCATTCAAGAACTCAAGTTCTTCCCACCTTGTCCTTCCCATCCCCTAGTGCCTTGTAATTTTTACTGAATGGGTAATTAGAACAGAGAGGTAGAAAAGCATCCTTGCTTATTTACTCCTGAGCCTGGAAAGAACACACACCATTTGTGGGAATTCATCACATCACTCCACTGGCAGGAATCTATCATATCACTTAATTGGTGGGAATTCATCACAAGATGCCACCTCAGTGCAAGGAAGCATGGGAAATGTAGTCTTTACCTCAGGATTTACATTCAATATGGCAGGCAGTGCATGGTGCTTGGTGGACAGGTAGCCACCTCTGCCTCAGAGCAGTTGCATTGCCATTGATGTTGCAGGTCAAGTAATTGGCCAATTCAATAACTGGGAGTCAGATGTAGGTCCAGGCTACATTATGGCGAGCTGCTTCTTTAATGCATGTTTTCTTGTGCACTCAAAAGGGAGGAATGTGTCAAACAAAAAACTAAGATTTCTTTTTAATTTATTATTTGTGCTTGAAAGTGTCCCCCAAATTATGTTTTCCCTCCTACATGTGACTGTTTGGGTTATCCATCTCTCCACTTGGAATCCCATCTCTTCATTTCTGCATCTGTTATTTCATAACTTGCAAAGAGAAATAGAAAAAGACTTTTAAAATAAGAGTGAATAATTCAGGCTACATTAAGATGTGTCCGAGAAGTTGGATAATATTCAGGAGTGTGGTATTCCCTTTTACACCTAGGAAGCTTTTTATAAACAGATGACATGCGTGCTCAGATGAAATCCTTTAACTGGGTTTAATGAATGCTAAAGGTGCCAGGTATGCTACTTTTATGGTGTGCACTAAAATAGGCAGTAGTAAGTACAGTGTGAGATTTTGGTGTTTGTGTAATAAAGGATTTAGCAGGTTATTTTACAATGGATTTAATAGTAGTCTCAAAAATTAGTCCCTCAATCTTGAATCTATTCATACACACACACACTCAAACACATGTGTATAACTTTATACTTATATTTTATATTTATATGTTTTTATTATATACTATATATTCTATCTACTTATCCCAGACTAATAATTATTTTTCAAATGGCTCAAATGACATATATTCTCAGGCTAGTTTCACTTTAGAAGGAAAAATACCATTTAAACCAGTGCACTAAGGTGGCAAATAATTCCATTTAGAAAGAAAACTGTTCTTTTGGGCAAGTAAACTAAAATGTCAATGAGCCTTTTTGACTTTGAAAAGGGTGGCATATGACCCAGTGCTAGTGTGCATGGAAGAGGTTCAGGCAAAGTAAGGATGTTGATGGCTCAGCTCAGCATAGTGATTGGAATTCAGAGTTGACAGCTAACAGCTGAAGGAATAAAAGGTTGGAGCTTCAAGCAAGATTGGATCCAAAGTTCTTAGAATGAAAGTAAGGCAGTAGAGTGAAGTCTACAGAGATGCAAGCTAGAACAGAAGTTCTCAATCTTGGCTGATTATTAGAATCACAGGGAGCTTGCACAAATACCAACACCCCAAACATTCCCTAAACTAATTGAATTTGAATTCCTAACAGTGGGGTAATGGGAAGAGAGAGATGTTATCGACATTAAATTTCTTAAACCCTTCAATGATTTCAAAGTGCATCCAAAATTAAGAACCACTGGTGAAGAGATTTATCAGGGTTTGACATTTCCATTGCCTTAAGGAGTGGTGATATTTGAAGTTTTATTGTCCTCATATGCCCCATCCTGTATGATATTGACTTTCATTATGTTCTGTTCCATGTTCACGTGATGAGGTTGTACAGAGGTTAAGATAATGCAAAGTAGAGCAGGAATTTCCTAGATTTTGAAGTTCTCATATGATAGAAGAGGAACATGAATATAAAGCACAGACTTTCTAAAGTTCTCATTAGGAAGGTAAGAAGATGGTATAGTAATTCTACCATCTTAGAACTGAATGACCAAAGGCAAGCTGTTCAAACTCACTGTGCCTCAACTTCCTACTATGTAAAATGGGAGCAGTGGTATTGGCACTAACTTTGCAGGGTGGTTGTGATAATCAAATAAGTAATATATGGAAACTGGCCAAGGCTGTCAAGACTCTACATAGATACCAATTATTATCATCAGTATTGAATGTGGAAGATGAAGGAGAGAAGATGAGTTTGAGATTGGGACAAATTTAGCCAGTCATTGAGACAGAAGGCTTCCAAGGTCATACATTGGCAGGTAGAGTTGATGGAGAATTTTGCCAGAAGCTGGAGATTGAAGCAAGAAGAGGCACATTGCAACCCAGTGGCTATAATAACAATTATTCACCTTTCTCCCACTGAAGCACCTCACAATAGGAAGTAGTTTTGGGCTTTCCATAATCTTTGGGAGAGTACCTAAATCGTTCTACTGGGATGTTTCAGAGAAGGGCAACCTCCCAGAGGGAGGGCCTGAGTCATTTGGGTGACCTATATAATGAGCAAAGGCAGTTTTTGAGAACTCTAGAGGGAGTAAGTCAGGAATGTAGGGGAAAGTAATATAACAGGGAACATTAACTTTTAAATCACCATCAGAGAAAAGTCAAAGGCCATAAATGTGAGAAGGAATGAAGACAGATGATAGAAAATGATGCATCTGAGAGTTATACACATAGCTGCTCATTGATCCTGGGATACTCTCCCCATACCCAATTTCTAAAAAATATATTAATAAAATAAACTTTCAAAAAAAGAAAATAAACAAACAAGTACCATTTTTAAAATATTTTTCAACAACTGATAATTCTCTTCTAATTGTTTTCATAACTTTTGTCCCTTGTACATACATCCTCTGATGCTTATCTTATCATGTTACAATTAATGTCTGTACATGTATTGTAAGTTCACTGGGATATAGAAATCCCATGCAATTCACTTTTCATTACACTGTCTCACTCAGTGCTTATCTCATGCTACATATCAGTAAATGTTGACTGAATTCTGTGAGCAAGGTGACAGCAAGAAACACAAAGAAATCTTTTACAAGCTCTATGATTTTCAAAGTGGCAAAGCTTTATTTCCAAAGGGAAGCTTTTGCAAAATTTTACCTCGACTGTTGTCCATCTAAGCCTGCATGGCCTGAAAGTGTGGTGGTGAAAGGGAGAGAGGAGTAAGAGGAGTGACCTTGCAGTTGATAAACAGGATGATGATGATATCAATGATGATGGTGATGATGGTGATGGTTGTGATGATGATGAAGATGATAGTGATGGTGAGAAAAGTCTTTGATAGAGGGTTGCAAATGGTTGGTTGACAATAAGAATCCTTGTGTTAAAACATGGAGTAAAAAATGAAATGGAAGACTTGAAAAGTAGTCAAAGCCCTTGATTACTAATCCAAAGTGTGGAGTTAATTGTGTAAATTTGAAGATCCAATCTGAGGATTTTTCACTGAAGTAGCATAGCTGGAATTCTACAGCAGAAAACTAGCTTAGTGGTATTGTGTGTTGAATGCATTAAGGTGAAGAGTTTAGTAGACAAAATCAGCAATAATCCAAGTGAGATCTCAAATTTGGTATCAGCACCAGGGCAGTGATAAACAAGTAATAGGGAAAAATAGAAGGATAAAGTCAATGTTACAAAGGCATCTCAACATATCTTGGTGAGTGATTGAAAGGAAAGCAAGAGAGAGTAAGTGTCACAAAAAAGTTTAGGTTTATGAACTGAAAGACATGGTGGCATTAACAGAAATATCAAAGAAGGAAAAGCTAAATTTGGAAGAAAGATGGAGTATATGTCAGCTTCTGCTTCAGTAACAAATAGCTCCAATTCAAAAATAAATGTGCCTGTGTGATAGGATGGCTACAGGTCAACTACAGCTCAGTTGGGCTCTGCTGGGTTCAGCCGTGCTGGATTCCTATTTGGAAGCCAAAGAAGCATTTCATGCTGTCCTCATGGTGGACAGCAGGAGGTACAGGGTTAAGGAATGTCTTGAGTCTTCTGCTTGGATAAAATTGACATCATGTCCGCTTAATTTCACTGGTCTAAACATGTTATATGGTCATGAGTGAATCTGTTTAATTTCTTTCTTATCTGAGAAAGCAGCTCATTGGGAACATGATCTAATTTGTGTCAGATGGTGAATGCAGTTTGGAACACAGTGGAAGATGCTAGTGAATAGAGAGAGAGAGAGGCAGCAAGTTGCAGAAAATCAAGCAGAAACAGAACTCAGGAAAAAGTTAGAAACATAACTAAAATCCTTCAATATATGAAAGTTATGGTTGAAGCTAGAGGGATTCATGAGTGAAGAGAGAAAAGAATGGTTTGAAGATAGAAAAAGAAGAAAATTGGGAAAGTAAAAGGAGGGGAAGAAAAAAGACACTGGAGTATAAAGAAAATAAACAGTGATAGTACCATACAACAGATATAAGGGGTAAAGGAATACATAGAATTTCCACATTGTTCTCAAAAGTCACTTGGTCATAAAAAGCTTAGACAATACCATGGATATTTGCATGATGTTTCTACTCGTTTGCCCACAATGAGCACAGAATTGGGATACTGTGAAAAGCCCATATGAAGATAACCCTTGCTTTTCTTACCATACTGTAGTTCATTTGAGTGGGTTTCAGGTGGGAAGGGAGACAGAATAATGGTAGGAATCATTTCCTATCCTTATGGCATTCTATGAGTATCACAAAAACCTAAAAACATGTATCCCTGAAGATATCCAGCAGATAAGCATAATATCGGGTTAAATGGCAGTGGATGCTTTCCTGGAATCAAAGAAAAAATTACAGTGGGAAAGGATCATCCTTATTTATGAGACCCCTTTATGTGGCAGACATGAAATAAAGGTTTTATACTCCAATCTAAGGATTTCCAGTTTTTCCAGCCTTCCAGGGACTACCCTTAACTAAATGACTGCATACTCTGAGTCAAGTTGAGTGTCAAGCAGATTTACGGTCTTTCCCAGTACTTCAAATGGTCCACAGGCACTGTTTACCTTCTTCATCTGGATTTTGATAATCTCTCAGATCTTTCTATTATGTTTACTCAGGTTGTTGTTCTTCCCTTTCAAAGTCTTCATCAACAGAAGAGAAAGCAGATCTTTCTTCATGCCCCAACACACCACCAACCCAAGGTTGCTCTGTGTCATGGAATTTTAAGTTTTGCAAATATTGGAGAATGAAAATTGAGCAGAAATGGGAAAAAGTTTGGAAGGAATTTTAAATATAGTAGTCCATGTAATCCTTATTACTGCCATGAAGCTCAGAACCCAAGCCCTTCCGCAGAAGAAGACAAAATGAAGTCACTTCAGAATCATCTCCCAGCCCAAGAGAAAATTTACATACCTTTATTATAGCCACCCAATACATTTTTTAGTATCTACCCATGATCAGGCACTGGCTAGGTCATTATACACACAGCATTGAAGAAACTAGATGGTGCGGTTCCAACATGGCTGAATAGGAACAACTCCAGTCTGTAGCTCCTAGCGTGAGTGACAGAGAAGATAGGTGATTTCTGCATTTCCAACTGAGGTACTGTGTTCATCTCAGTGGGGCTTGTCTGTCAGTGGGTGCAGGACAGTGGGTGCAGCACACCAAGTGTGAACCAAAGCAGGGTGAGACATCGCCTCACCCAGAAAGTGCAAGAGGTCAGGGAATTCCCTTTCATAGCCAAGCAAAGCTGTGACAGACAGTACATGGAAAATCAGGTCACTCCCACCCTAGTACTGCACTTTTCCAATGGTCTTAGCAAAAGGCACACCAGGAGATTATATCCCAAGCATGGCTCAGAGGGGCTCACATACACAGAACCTTGCTCATTGCTAGCACAGCAGTCTGAGATCAAACAGCAAGGTGGCAGTGAGGCTGGGGGAGGAGTGCCCACCATAGCTGAGGCTCGAGTAAGTAAGCAAAGTGGCCAGGAAGCTCCAACTGGGTGGAGCCCACTGCAGCTCAAGGAGGCCTGCCTGCCTCTGTAGACTCCACCTCTGGGGGCAGGGCATAGCTGAACAAAAGGCAGCAAGAAACCTCTGCAGACTTAAATGTCCCTGTTTGACAGCTTTGAAGAGATTAGAGGCTCTCCTAGCATAGAGTTTGAGATCTGAGAATGGACAAACTGCCTCCTCAAATGGGTCCCTGACCCCCGAGTAGCCTATGGGGGAGGCATTCCCAAGTAGCAACAGACTGACATCTCACACGGCTGTGTATGCCTCTGAGACAAATCCTCCAGAGGAATGATCAGATAGTAACATTTGCTGTTCAGCAATATTCCCTGTTCTGCAGCCTACTCTGCTGACACCCAGGTAAACAGGGTCTGTAGTGGACCTCCAGCAAACTCTAACAGACCTGCAGCTGAGGGCCCTGACTGTTAGAAGGAAAACTAACAAACAGAAAGGACATCCACACCAAAACACCATCTGTACGTCACCATCACCAAAGACCAAAGGTAGATAAAACCACAAACATGGGGAAGAAATAGAACAGAAAAACTGATAATTCTACAAATCAAGAGCACCTCTCCTCCTCCAAAGGAACGCAGCTCCTCACCAGCAATGGAACAAAGCTGGCTGGAGAATGACTCTAATGAGTTGAGAGAAGACGACGTCAGATGATCAAACTTCTTGAAGCTAAAGGAGGAAGTTCGAACCCATTGCAAAGAAGTTAACAACCTTGAAAAAAGATTAGACATCATCATTCTCAGTAAACTATTGCAAAGACAAAAAACCAAACACCACATGTTCTCACTCATAGATGGGAATTGAACAATGAGAACACATGGACACAGGAAGGGAAACATCACACTATGGGGGCTGTTGTGGGGTGGGGGGAGCGGGGAGGGATAGCATTAGGAGATATATCTAATGCTAAATGACGAGTTAATGGGTGCAGCACACCAGCATGGCACATGTATACATATGTAACTAACCTGCATATTGTGCACATGTACCCTAAAACTTAAAGTATAATAATAATAAAAAAGAAAAAAAAAAGATTAGACAAATGGCTAACTAGAATAACCAATGCAGAGAAGTCCTTAAAGAACCTGATGGAGCTGAAAACCATGGGACCAGAATTACATGATGAATGCACAAGCTTCAGTAGCTGTTTCAGTCAACTGGAAAAAAGGGTATCAGTGATTGAAGATCAAATGAATGAAATGAAGTGAGAAGAGAAGTTTAGAGAAAAAAGAATTAAAGAAATGAACGAAGACTCCAAGAAATATGGGGCTATGTGAAAAGAACAAATCTATGTCTAATTGGTGTAACTGAAAGTGACAGGGAGAATGGAACCAAGATGGAAAACACTCTGCAGGATATTACCCAGGAGAACTTCCCCAATCTAGCAAGGCAGGCCAACATTCACATTTAGGAAATACAGAGAGTGCCACAAAGATACTCCTCGACAAGAGCAACTCCAAGACACATAATTATCAGATTCACCAAAGCTGAAATGAAAGAAAAAAGGTTAAGGGCAGCCAGAGAGAAAGATCGGGTTGCCCACAAAGGGAAGCCCATCAGACTAAAAGCTGAACTGTCAGCAGAATCTCTGCAAGACAGAAGAGAATGGGGGCCAATATTCAACATTCTCTTTTTTTAATCTTTTTATTTATTTATTATTATACTTAAAGTTTTAGGGTACATGTGCACAATGTGCAGGTTAGTTACATATGTATACATGTGCCATGCTGGTGTGCTGCACCCACTAACTCGTCATCTAGCATTAGGTATATCTCCAAATGCTATCCATCCCCCTCCCCCCACCCCACAACAGTCCCCAGAGTGTGATGTTCCCCTTCCTGTATCCATGTGTTCTAATTGTTCAATTCCCACCTATGAGTGAGAATATGTGGGGTTTTGTTTTCTGTTCTTGCGATAGTTTACTGAGAATGATGATTTCCAATTTCATCCATGTCCCTACAAAGGACATGAACTCATCATTTTTTATGGCTGCATAGTATTGCATAGTGTATATGTGCCACATTTTCTTAATCCAGTCTATTATTGTTGGACATTTGGGTTGGTTCCAAGTCTTTGCTGCTGTGAATAATGCCACAATAAACATATGTGTGCATGTGACTTTAAAGCAGCATTATTTACAGTCCTTTGGGTATATACCCAGTAATTGGATGACTCGGTCAAATGGTATTACTAGTTCTAGATCCCTGAGGAATCGCCACACTGACTTCCACAAGGGTTGAACTAGTTTACAGTCCCACCAACAGTGTAAAAGTGTTCCCATTTCTCCACATACTCTCCAGCACTTGTTGTTTCCTGACTTTTTAATGATAGCCATTCTAAGTGGTGTGAGATGGTATCTCATGGTGGTTTTCATTTGCATTTCTCTGATGGCCAGTGATGGTGAGCATTTTTTCATGTGTTTTTTGGCTGCATAAATGTCTTCTTCTGAGAAGTGTCTGTTCATGTCCTTTGCCCAGTTTTTGATAGGGTTGTTCGTTTTTTTCTTGTAAATTTGTTTGAGTTCATCGTATATTCTGGATATTAGCCCTTTGTCAGATGAGTAGGTTGTGAAAATTTTCTCCCATTTTGTAGGTTGCCTGTTAACTCTGATGGTAGTTTCTTTAGCTGCACAGAAGCTCTTTAGTTTAATTAGATCCCATTTGTCAATTTTGTCTTTTGTTGCCATTGCTTTTGGTGTTTTAGACATGAAGTCCTTGCCCATGCCTATGTCCTGAATGGTATGGCCTAGGTTTCCTTCTAGGGTTTTGATGGTTTTAGGTCTAACATTTAAGTCTTTAATCCATCTTGAATTGATTTTTGTATAAGGTGTAAGGAAGGGATCCAGTTTCAGCTTTCTACATATGGCTAGCCAGTTTTCCCAGCACCATGTATTAAATAGGGAATCCTTTCCCCATTGCTTGTCTTTCTCAGTTTTGTCAAAGATAAGCTGATAAGAAACTTCAGCAAACTCTCAGGATACAAAATCAATGTACAAAAATCACAAACATTCTCATACTCCAACGACAGACAAACAGAGAGCCTAATCATGAGTGAACTCCCATTCACAGTTGCTTCAAAGAGAATAAAATACCTAGGAATCCAACTTACAAGGGATGTGAAGGACTTCTTCAAGGAGAACTACAAACCACTGCTCAAGGAAATAACAGAGGATACAAACAATTGGAGGAATATTCCATGCTCATGGGTAGGAAAAATTAGTATCATGAAAATGGCCATACTGCCCAAGGTAATTTACAGATTCAATGCCATTCCCATCAAGCTACCAATGACTTTCTTCATAGAATTGGAAAAAACTACTTTAAAGTTCATATAGAACCAAAAAGAGCCCACTTCACCAAGCCAATCCTAAGCCAAAAGAACAAAGCTGGAGGCATCACACTACCTGACTTCAAACTATACTACAAGGCTACAGTAACCAAAACAGCATGGTACTGGTACGAAAACAGAGATCAGATCAATGGAACAGGACAGAGCCCTCAGAAATAACGCCACATATCTACAACTATCTGATCTTTGACAAACCTGAGAAAAACAACATTCTTAAAGAAAAGAATTTTCAAACCACAATTTCATATCCAGCCAAACTAAGCTTCATAAGTGAAGGATAAATAAAATCCTGTACAGACAAGCAAATGCTGAGAGATTCTGTCACAACCAGGCCTGCCCTAAAAGAGCTCCTGAACGAAGCACTAAACATGGAAAGGAAAAATCACTACCAGCCATGGCAAAAACTGGCTGATTGTAAACACCATTGATGCTAGGAAGAAACTGCATCAACTATCGAGCAAAATAACCAGCTAACATCATAATGACAGGATCAAATTCACACATAACAATACTAATGTTAAATGAAAATGGGCTAAATGTTCCAATTAAAAGACACAGACTGGCAAATTGGATAAAGAGTCAAGACCAATCATTGTGTTGTATTCAGGAAACCCATCTCATGTGCAGAGACACACATAGGCTCAAAATAAAGGGATGGAGGAAGATCTACCAAGCAAATGGAAAACAAAAAAAGGTAGGGCTTGTAATGCTAGTCTCTGATAAAACGGACTTTAAATCAACAAAGATCAAAAGAGACAAAGCAGGCCATTACATAATGATAAAGGGATCAATTCAACAAGAAGAGCTAACTATCCTAAATATATATGCACCCAATACAGGAGCACCCAGATTCATAAAGCAGGTCCTTAGTGAACTAAAAAGGAGACTTAGACTCCCACACAATAATAATGGGAGACTTTAACACTCCACTGTCAACAATAGACAGATCAATGAAAGAGAAAGGTAACAAGGATATCGAGGAATTAAATTCAGCTCTGCACCCAGTGGGCCTAATAGACATCTACAGAAATCTCCACCCCAAATCAACAGAATATACATTCTTCTCAGCACCATGCTGCTCCTATTCCAAAATTGATGACGTAGTTGGAAGTACAGCACTCCTCAGCAAATACAAAAGAACAGAAATTATAACAAGTGGTCTCTCAGACCACAGTGCAATCAAATTAGACCTCAGGATTAAGAAACCCACTGAAAAACACTCAAATACGTGGAAACTGAACAACCTGCTCCTGAATGACTATTGGATACATAAGAATATAAAACCAGAAATAAAGATGTTCTTTGAAAGCAGCTAGAACAAAGACAAAACATACCAGAATCTCTGGGACACATTCAAAGCAGTGTGTAGAGGGAAATTTATAGCACTAAATGCCCACAAGAGAAAGCAGGAAAGATCCAAAATTGACACCCTAACATCACAATTAAAAGAACTATAAAAGCAAGACCAAACACATTCAAAAGCTAGCAGAAGGCAAGAAATAACTAAGATCAGAGCAGAACTGAAAGAGATAGAGACACAAAAACCCCTTCAAAAAAATCAATGAATCCAGGTGCTAGTTTTTTGAAAAGATCAACAAAATTGATAGACCACTAGCAAGACTAAAAAGGAAGAAAAGAGAAAAGAATCTAATAGACCCAATAAAAAATGATAAAGGGGATATCACCACCGATCCCACAGAAATAAAAACTACCATCAGAGAATTATATAAACACCTCAATGAAAATAAACTAGAAAATCTAGAAGAAATGGATAAATTCTTCGACACATACACCCTCCAAAGTCTAAACCAGGAAGAAGTTGAATCTCTGAATAGACCAATAAAAGGCTCTGAAATTTAGGCAATAATTAATAGCTTACCAACAAAAAAAAGTCCACGACCAGATGGATTCATGGCTGAATTCTAACAGAGGTACAAGGAGGAACTGCTACCATTCCTTCTGAAACTATTCCAATCAATAGAAAAAGAGGGAATCCTCCCTAACTCATTTGATGAGGTCAGCATCATCCTGATACCAAAGCCTGGCAGAGACACAACCAAAAAAGAGAATTTTAGACCAATATCCTTGATGAACATTGATGCAAAAATCCTCAATAAAATACTGGCAAACCGAATCCAGCAGTACATCAAAAAGCTTATCCACCATGATCAAGTGGGCTTCATCCCTGGGATGCAAGGCTGGTACAATATACACAACTTAATAAATGTAATCCAGCATATAAACACAACCAAAGACAAAAACCACATGATTATCTCAATAGATGCAGAAAAGGCCTTTGACAAAATTCAGCAGCCCTTCATGCAAAAAACTCTCAATAAATTAGGTATTGATGGGACATATCTCAAAATAATAGAGCTATTTATGACAAACCCACAGCCAATATCATACTGAATGGGCAAAAACTGGAAGCATTGCCTTTGAAAACTGGCACAAAACAGGGATGCCCACTCTCACCACTCTTGTTCAACATAGTGTTGGAATTTCTGGCCAGAGCAATCAGGCAGGAGAAAGAAATAGAGGGTATTCAGTTAGGAAAAAAGGTAGTCAAATTGTCCCTGTTTGCAGATGACATGATTGTATTTCTGGAAAACCCCATCATCTCAGCCCAAAATCTCCTTAAGCTGATAAGCAATTTCAGCAGAGTCTCAGGATACAAAATTAATGTGCAAAAATCACAAGCATTCTTATACACCAATAACAGAGAGACAGCCAAATCATGACTGAACTCCCATTCACAACTGCTTCAAAGAGAATAAAATACGTAGGAATCCAACTTACAAGGGATGTGAAGGACTTCTTCAAGGAGAACTACAAACCACTGCTCAATGAAATAAAAGAGGACACAAACAAGTGGAAGAAAATTCCATGCTCACGGGTAGGAAGAATCAATATCAGGAAAATGGCCATGCTGCCCAAGGTAATTTATAGACTCAATGTCATCCCCATCGAGCTACCAATGACTTTCTTCACAGAATTGGAAAAAAACTACTTCAAAGTTCATATGGAACCAAAAAAGAGCCCGCATTGGCAAGTCAATCCTAAGCCAAAAGAACAAAGCTGGAGGCATCACGCTACCTGACTTCAAACTATACTAGAAGGCTACAGTAACCGAAACAGCATGGTACTGGTACCAAAACAGAGAAATAGACCTATGGAACAGAACAGAGCCCTCAGAAATAATACCACACATCTACCACTATCTGATCTTTGAGAAACCTGACAAAAACAAGAAATGGGGAAAGGATTCCCTATTTAACAAATGGTGCTGGGAAAATTAGCTAGCCGTATGTAGAAAGCTGAAACTGGATCCCTTCCTTACACCTCATACAAAAATTAATTCAAGATGGATTAAAGACTTACATGTTAGATCTAAAACCATAAAAATCCTGGAAGAAAAGCTAGGCAATACCATTCAGGACATAGGCATGGGCAAGGACTTCATGTCTAAAACACCAAAAGCAATGGAAACAGAAGCCAGAATTGACAAATGGGATCTAATTAAACTAAAGAGCTTCTGCACAGCAGAAGAAATTACCATCAGAGTGACCAGGCAACCTACACAGTGGCAGAAAATTTTTTCAATCTACTCATCTGACAAAGAGCTAATATCCAGAATCTACAAAGAACTCTAACAAATTTAGAAGAAAAAAAGAAACAACCCCATCAAAAAGTGGGCGAAGAATATGAACAGACACTTCTCAAAAGAAGACATTTATGCAGCCAACAAACACATCAAAAAATGCTCATCACTGGCCATCAGAGAAATGCAAATCAAAACCACAGTAAGAAAGCATCTCACACCGTTTAGTATGGCAATCATTAAAAAGTCAGGAAACAACAGGTGCTGGAGAGGATGTGGAGAAATAGGAACACTTTCACCCTATTGGTGGGACTGTAAACTAGTTCAACCATTGTGGAAGACAGTGTGGGGATTCCTCAGGGATCTAGAACTAGAAATAGCACTTGACCCAGCCATCCAATTACTAGGTATATACCTAAAGAATATAAATCATGCTGCTATAAAGACACATGCACATGTATGTTTATTTTGGCACTGCTCACAATAGCAAAGACTTGGAACCAACCCAAATGTCCAACAATGAGAGGCTGGATTAAGAAAATGTGGCACCACCATGGAGTAGTATGCAGCCATAAAAAATGTTGAGTTCATGTCCTTTGTAGGAACATGGATGATGCTGGAAACCATCATTCTCAGCAAACTATCACAAGGACAAAAAAACCAAACACTGCATGTTCTCACTTATAGGTGGGAATTGAACAATGAGAACACTGGGACACAGGAAGGGGAACATCACACACTGGGGCCTGTAGTGGGGTGGGGGGAGGGGGGAGGGATAACATTAAGAGATATACCCAATGTAAATGACGAGTTAATGGGTGCAGCACACCAACATGGCACATGTATATTTATGTAACAAGCCTGCACATTGTGCACATGTACCCTAGAACCTAAAGTATAATAAAATATATATATATTTTTAAAAATGCCCCAAAGGATAAAAAAAGAAACTAGACAAATGTCTTCAATCAGGCATTGTGAGTAATTGTTGTCTTTTATACTAGATTTCCTGGCACCCGTTTTCCTGATCTACTTCCTGTATATCCTCAGCTCTGCCTGGCAAGGAGAATGTCCCCTGCAGAGCTCCTATCAGCTGACTTGTTGCTGAAGTCAGCAATGGGGCAGGTATCGGAGTTTGGAGAAGAAGTGGGAGGAATGGAAGATGAGTGCATTTCCTGTGTCAGTCTTGGGCCACAGTGTTGCAGCCACAATTGATACATCATCAGTCTGTGACTCACTCTCTGAGGTGCCTACTTGTCTAGTTGGGCTCCTCAGCCCTTCCTTTCTTTCTGTAGGCAACACCATATAGTAATTCCCCTTGACTGAAAACTCCAACTATGTAGTCCTTGAAGTTTTTTCTGTTTACATAATTAGGAAGCATCATAGAATGTTTCCTAAAACAAAAAAAGGGTACTTTTTTCTCTCAGATAATTTATGCTGCCCTACCAGAGAGTGGACACAGCTTCAGTGTTTTTCTTCTTTTTTTAATGGAACTTTCAAGTTTTGTCCTATGAGTTATGATATATCTGTGGTTTTCCCAATGGCCTGGTAAAATGAGTGGTGTCATCCCCACTTGATACACACAAAGAAACAGAAGTTTAAGTAGAGGACATCTACATTCACACAGCTATTAAAGAACAGGAAATAAATTCAAGCCTGTGTCTCATCCACTTGAAGTCTTGTTTGGTCGGCTGTTTTCCCAAGGCTCTTCATCCACTCAAAGCCTTGTGTGATGGAATGTGTTTTCCCAAAGCTCCCCATCCACCCAAAGCTTTGTTTCATGGACCATATTTTTCCAAGGCTCATAATCCACTCAAAGCCTTGTTCGATCAGCCATGGTTTCCCAAGGCTTTTCATCCACCCAAAGCCTTGTTGATCAGCCATGCTTTTTCAAGGCTCCTCATCCACTCAAAGCCTAGTTTAATTGTCCATGTTTTCCCAAGTGTCCCATCCACTCAAAACCTTGTTTGATAGGCCATGTTTTCCCAAAGCTCCATGGTTAGGCACAACACATCACAGCACACATGTTTGTTCTAGTTTTGGTTTCTAGTTCTGGTTCTGCTACATGGCTTAGGATGCATAAGCTTCTGCTGAAGTTGGATGGTGTAGGACTGAACCTACACCAATGCTCTAATCCTACACCAGTATAGTGGTCATATCTAAGCACCCTTCCTCAGAATTCAACTCTCCCAAGAGTGGTTGTAGTGCTTAACTTGAACATACTTTGGAAACCATCACTCTTCAAACTACTGGAGAAATGACAGCAATAAGTATGGAAACAACCAACATATACTGAGTACTTGTGATGTGACCGGCTTTGTTCTAAGAATCTCATATTCTATTTTCACAATGGCTTTATGAGATAAATATCCTATAATTTTCCTCTTTCCCACAAATCTGAAAACAGAAGCATGCAGAATTTCAACAACACACAAGGTTCTAATGTCTTCTTGTGGGGAGGTACCACACAATATGATAAAAATTAGCAAAATAGGTTGCCCCATTGAGGGTTAAATCATAAGAAATATGTGATGGATCACAGTATAGTTTTGCCAAACTACTTCAGGAACAAATGAATTCCAGCACTAAAGAGGCCACTTCCTCATCGTATTCTTGCTGCACTTCATACTCACCCAGGCTTCTCTCTCAGAGATTCTGAATTGTAGGTCAGAGATATTAATAGAGCCTTGTGTAGCAGGTGGAATGGTGGCCCTCAAAGATGTGTCTATGTCCTTACCTCTGGAACTTATGTGAACTTATTTAGATAAGATATAAATGGCTTAAGTATCTCAAAATGATATTATCCTGGATTAGATAAGCCCTAAGTCTATGGACAAATGTCCTTACAGAAAACCATGAGGCTGAGGAAGGAGAATTGCCTGAACCCAGGAGGCAGAGGTTGCAGTGAACCAAAATTGTGACATTGCACTCCAGCCTAGGCAACAAGAGTGAACCTCTGTCTCCAATTAAAAAAAAGAGAGAGAAAAGAGACAGAAGAGGAGAACAGACACAGAGGAGAAGGCCATGTGGAGATGGAGGTAGAGACTGGAGTGATGCAGATACAAGCCCAAGTATGCTTAGAGTCCACAGGAGGTGAGAGAGCCAGGAAGGATCCTCCTCTAGAGCCTCCAGAAGGAGTGGAATACAATTGTAATGTATTGAACCATAGTGTCCCAAAAAGATATTTCCACATCCTGTCCCCAGAATATGTGAATGGAACCTTATTTGGAAATGAGGGCTTTGCAGGTATACTTAAGTCAAGGATCTCAAGATGAGATCATCCTGGATTAGTGTGGCCCTAGATTAAACAGCAGGTTTCTAAGAGACACAAAAGGAGACACAGATGGAGAGGAGTAAGCCACATGGAGATGGAGGCAGACACTGAAGTGATGCAGCAACAAGCCCAGAGATGCCTAGAGCCTCCAGGAGCTGGGAGAGGCAGGAAGAATCCTTTCCTAGAACCTCCAGAGGTAGCATAGCTCTGCCCACTCTTTCACCTCAGACTGCTGGTCTCCAGAACTGTGAGAGAATCAATTCTTTTCTTTTAAGCCATCGGTTCTGTGGTCACTTGCAAGGGCAGCCCTAGGAAATGAAGACACTTGGAGTTGAGGATGTTTAAATCAATCCAGGAGATGACAACATAAAGCCAACAAGAACCACAGGTTTCTTGTGTTCTAACAAGGTTAATTTTAAAAGACTCTACTAAAAAGTAAGATGAACAACCTCTCAGGAGAAGATAAACCAACTTTTTTTTTTCCCCAGAACAGTCAGTTTGTGCTGGCCATCCAGGATCTCACTAACACTAGCCCTCTTAGTTTCATCATTAATCTGTTACTGAACTTCCACCTCCAAAAGACTTGGGTCATTTTTTATTTTTGGAGACAATCTTTCTCTATCACCCAGGCTGGGGTGCAGTGGTGTGATCTCGGCTCACTGTAGCCTCATTGTCTTGGGCTTAAGTGATCCTCCTACCTCAGTCTACAGAGTAGTTGGGACTATAGGCATGCACCACCACACCTAGCTAATTTTTGTATTTTCTGTAGAGATGGGATCTTGCTATATTGCCCAGGCTGGTCTTGAACTCCTGGGCTCAAGCAATCTGCAGGCCTTGGTCTCCCAAAGTTCTGGGATTACAGGTGAGACTTGGGTCTTAAATGACAAAAGTGCAGAAAACAATCTTGTGGGGTTCAGTGTCTTGGAGATTGAATTCAGCAGCAGGATTGGGGTCTTCCTCATCTTGTCCCACATTCAGCCCAGCTTCATTTAAACAAGAACGGCCTTTGCAATTACAAACCAGACTTCAAGGACTAGAGCCTGATTGAAGTTTTGTTTTTCTGTGAGGGCCTGAGAGTAATTAAATGGTGACAATGGATGGTTAGCTAGGGATTTTGCTTGTGTCCACAGATTTACAAGAACATATACCGGATGTTAGAACTTAGCCATTTAGGTGGGAAAAAACAACTGTCTTGTAGTTAGTATATTATTTACAAATAATGATAGTCATATGTGATTCTGATTAATGATCTGCTCAAATCACACCTTTGTGTTCTGGACAAACTGGTTTAAATCACTTATTTTACCTGTCATGAGGTTCTAAGTACCTATCATCATGACCATCCCTACAAGAAAATTTTAAATATTTGCATTTATTTCTCAGGGCTTCTGTAACCAATCACCTCAAAATAGGGGCTTAAAAACAATAGAAATGGGGGTGGAGCCAAGATGGCTGAATAGGAACAGTTCCAGTCTACAGCTCCCAGGGTGAGCGATGCAGAAGATGGGTGATTTCTGCATTTCCAACTGAGGTACTGGGTTCATCTCACTAGGGAGTGCCAGACAGTGGGTGCAGGACAGTGGGTGCAGCACAACATGTGTGAGCCAAAGAGGGTGAGGCATCGCCCCACTGGGGAAGTGCAAGGGGTCAGGGAATTCCCTTTCCTAGTCAAAGAAAGGGGTGACAGATGGCACTTGGAAAATCGGGTCACTCCCACCCTAATACTGAGCTTTTCCAAAGGGCTTATCAAATGGCACAACAGGAGATTATATCCCGCACATGGCTTGGAGGGTCCTATGCCCATGGAGCCTCACTCATTGCTAGCACAGCAGTCTGAGATCAAACTGCAAGGTGGCAGAGAGGCTGGGGGAGGGGCACCTGCTATTGCTCAGGTTTGAGTAGGTAAACAAAGCAGCCTGGAAGCTCGAACTGGGTGGAGCCCACTGCAGCTCAAGGAGGCCTGCCTGCCTCTGTAGACTCCACCTCTGGGGGCAGGGCACAGAGAAACAAAGGACAGCAATAACCTCTGCAGATTTAATTGTCCCTGTCTGACAGCTTTGAAGAGAGTAGTGGTTCTCCCAGCATGCAGCTTGAGATCTGAGAACAGGCAGACTGCCTCTTTAAGTGGGTCCCTGACCTCTGAGTAGCCTAACTGGGAGGCACCCCCAGTAGGGGTGGACAGACACCTCACACGGCCGGGTACTCCTCCAAGACAAAACTTCTAGAGGAATGATCAGGCAGCAGCATTTGTGGTTCACCAATATCCACTGTTCTGCAGCCACCATTGCTGATACCCAGGCAAAAAAGGTCTGCAGTGGACCTCCAGTAAACTCCAACAGACCTACAGCTGAGGGTCCTGACTGTTAGAAGGAAAACTAACAAACAGAAAGGACATTGACACCAAAACCCCATCTGTACATCACCATCATCAAAGACCAAAGGTAGATAAAACCACAAAGATGGGGAAAAAACAGAGAAAAAAAACTGGAAACTCTAAAAATCAGAGTGCCTTTCCTCCTCAAAAGGGACACAGCTCCTCACCAGCAATGGAACAAAGCAGGATGGAGAATGACTTTGACGAGTTGAGAGAGGAAGACTTCAGAAGATCAAACTACCCTCAGCTAAAGGAGGAAGTTTGAACACATGGCAAAGAAGTTAAAAACTTTGAAAAAATATTACATGAATGGCTAATTAGAATAACCAACGCAGAGAAATTCTTAAAGGACCTGACAGAGCTGAAAACCATGGCACAAGAACTATGTGATGAATGCACAAGCCTCAGAAACCAATGCGATCAACTTCCATCAGTGATGGAAGATGAAATGAATGAAATGAGGCATGAAGCGAAGTTTAGAGAAAAATGAATAAAAAGACATGAACAAAGCCTCCAAGAAATATGGGACTATGTGAAAAGAGCAAATCTACGTCTAAATGGCATACTTGAAAGTGAGGGGAGAATGGAACCAAGTTGGAAAACATGCTACAGGATATTATCCAGGAGAACTTCCCCAATCAAGAAAGGAAGGCCAACATTAAAATTCAGGAAATACAGAGAATGCCACAAAGATACTCATCCAGAAGAGCAACTCCAAAACACATAATTGTCAGATTCAACAAAGTTGAAATGAAGGAAAAAATATTAAGTGCAGCCAGAGAGAAAGGTCGGGTTACCCACAAAGAGAAGCCCATCAGACTAACAGCGGATATCTCAGCAGAAACTCTACAAGACGGAAGAGAGTGGGGGCCAATATTCAACATTAAAGAAAAGAAATTTTAACTCAGAATTTCATATCCAGCCAAACTAAGCTTTGTAAGTGAAGGAGAAATAAAATCCTTTACAGACAAGCAAATACTGAGAGATTTTGTTGCAACCAGGCCTGCCCTAAAAGAGCTCCTGAAGGAAGCACTGAACATGGAAATGAACACCCGGTAACACCACTGCAAAAACATGCCAAATTGTAAAGACCTTCAAGGCTAGGAAGAAACTGCCTCAACTATCGAGCAAAATAACCAGCTAACATCATAATGACATGATCAAATTCACACATAACAATACTAACCTTAAATGTAAATGGGCTAAGTTCTCCAATTAAAAGACACAGACTGGCAACTTGAATAAAGAGTCAAGACCCATCAGTGTGCTGTATTCAGGGAACCCATCTTACATGCAGAGACACATATAGGCTCAAAATAAAGCAATGGAGGAAGATCTACCAAGCAAATGGAAAATAAAAAAGGCATAGCTTGCAATGCTAGTCTCTGATAAAACAGACTTTAAACCAACAAAGATCAAAAGAGACAAAGAAGGCCTTTACATAATGATAAAGGGAACAATTCAACAAGAAGAGCTAACTATCCTAAATATATATGCACCCAATACAGGAGCACCCAGATTCATAAAGCAAGTACTTAGTTACCTATGAAGAGACTTAGACTCCCACACAATAATAGGAGACTTTAATACCCCACTGTCAACATTAGACAGATCAACGAGACAGAAAGTTAAGAAAGATATCCACGAATTGAACTCAGATCTGCACCAAGAGGACCTAATATACATCTGTAGAACTCTCCACCCCAAATCAAAAGAATATACATTCTTTTCAGCACCACACCACACCTATTCCAAAATTGACCACATATCTGGAAGTAAAGTACTCCTCAGGAAATACAAAAGAACAGAAATTATAACAAACTGTCTCTGAGACCACAGTGCAATCAAACTAGAACTCAGGATTAAGAAACTCATTCAAAACCGCTCAACTACATGGAAACTGAACAACCTGCTCCTGAATGACTACTGGTACATAACGAAATGAAGGCAGAAATAAAGACATTCTTTGAAACCAATGAGAACAAACACACAACATACCAGAATCTCTGGGACTCATTCAGTGTGTAGAGAGAAATTTATAGCACTAAATGCCCACAAGAGAAAGCAGGAAAGATCTAAAATTGACACCCTAACAGCACAATTAAAAGAACTAGAGAAACAAGAGCAAACACATTCATAAGCTAGCAGAAGGCAAGAAATAACTAAGATCAGAGCAGAACTGAAGGAAATAGAGACACAAAACCACTTCAAAATTCGGTGAATCCAGGAGCTGGTTTTTTGAAAAGATCAACAAAATTCATAGACCATTAGCAAGACTAATAAAGAAGAAAAGAGAGAAGAATCAAATAGACGCAATAAAAAATGACAAAGGGGATCTCGCCAACGATAACACAGAAATATAAACTACCATCAGAGAATATATAAACACCTCTATGCAAATAAACTAGAAAATCTAGAAGAAATGGATAAATTCCTCGACACATACACTCTCCCAAGACTAAACCAGGAAGAAGTTGAATCTCTGAATAGAACAATAATAGGCTCTGAAATTGAGGGAATAATTAATAGCTTACCAACCAAAAAAGTCCAGGACCAGATGGATTCACAGCCGAATTCTACCAGAGATACAAGGAGGAGCTGGTACTATTCCTTCTGAAACTATTGCAATCAATAGAAAAACAGGGAATCCTCCCTAACTCATTTAATGAGGCCAGCATCATCCTGATACCAAAGCCTGGCAGAGACACTACAAAGAAAGAAAATTTCAGACCAATATCCTTGATGAACATTAATATAAAAATCCTCAATAAAATACTGGCAAACCGAATGCAGCAACACATCAAAAAGCTTTTCCACCATAATCAAGTTGGCTTCATCCCTGGGATGCAAGACTAGTTCAACATATGCAAATCAATAAACTTAATCCGCCATATAAACAGAACCAATGACAAAAACCACATGATTATCTCAATAGATGCAGAAAACGCCTCTGACAAAATTCAACAACCTTCATGCTAAAAACTCTCAATAAATTAGGTATTGATGGGACATATCTCAAAATAATAAGAGCTATCTATGACAAACCCACAGCCAATATCATACCGAATGCACAAAACTGGAAGCATTCCCTTTGAAAACTGGCACAAGACAGGGATGCCCTCTCTCACCACTCCTATTCAACATAATGTTGGAAGTTCTGGCGAGTGTGATCAGGCAGGAGAAGAAAATAAAGGGCATTCAATTAGGAAAGGAGGAAGTCAAATTGTCCCTGTTTGCAGATGACATGATTGTATTTCTAGAAAAACCCATTGTCTCAGCCCAAAATCTCCTTAAGCTGATAAGCAACTTCAGCAAAGTCTCAGGATACAAAATTAATGTGCAAAAGTAACAAGCATTCTTACACACCAATAACAGACAAACAGAGAGCCAAATCCTGAGTGAACTCCCATTCACGATTGCTTTAAAGAAAATAAAATACCTAGGAATCCAACTTACAAGGGATATGAAGGACCTCTTCAAGGAGAACTACAAACCGCTGCTCAATGAAATAAAAGAGGATATAAACAACTGGAAGAACATTCCATGCTCATGGGTAGGAAGAATCAATATCATGAAAATGGCCACACTGCCTAAGGAAATTTATAGATTCAATTCCATCCCGATCAAGCTACCAATGACTTTATTCACAGAATTGGAAAAATCTACTTTAAAGTTCATATGGAACCAAAAAATAGCCCACATTGCCAAGTTAATCCTAAGCCAAAAGAGAACAAACCTGGAGGCATCACGCTACCTGACTTCAAAGTATACTGCAAGTCTACAGTAACCAAAACAGCATGGTACTGGTACCAAAACAGAGATATAGACCAATGGAACAGAACAGAGCCCTCAGAAATAATGCCACATATCTACAACCATCTGATCTTTGAAAAACCTGACAAAAACAAGCAATGGGGAAAGGATTCCTTATTTAAGAAATGGTGCTGGGAAAACTGGCTAGCCATATGCAGAAAGCTGGAACTGGATCCCTTCCTTACACATTATACAAAAATTAATTCAAGATGGATTAAAGACTTACATGTTAGACCTAAAACCATAAAAATCCTAGAAGAAAACCTAGGCATTACCATTCAGGGCATAGGCATGGGCAAGGACTTCATGTCTAAAACACCAAAAGCAATGGCAACAAAAGCCAAAATAGACAAATGGGATCTGATTAAACTAAAGAGCTTCTGCTCAGCAAAAGAAACCACCATCAGAGTGAACAGGCAACCTATAGAATGGGAGAACATTTTTGCAACCTACTTGTCTCACAAAGGGCTAATATCCAGAATCTACAATGAACTCAAACAAATTTACAAGAAAAAAATAAACAACCCCATCAAAAAGTGAGCGAAGGATATGAACAGATACTTCTCAAGACATTTATGCCGTGAAAAAACACATGAAAAAATGCTCATCATCATTGGCCATCAGAGAAATGGAAATAAAACCACAATGAGATACCATCTCACACCAGTTAGAATGGCAATCATTAAAAAGTCAGGAAACAACAGGTGCTGGAGAGGATGTGGAGAAATAGGAACACTTTTACACTGTTGGTGGGACGGTAAACTAGTTCAACCATTGTGGAAGTCAGTGTGGCGATTCCTCAGGGATCTAGAACTAGAAATATCATTTGACCCAGCCATCCCATTGTTGGGTATATACCCAAAGGATTATAAATCATGCTGCTATAAAGACACATGCAGACGTATGTTTATTGTGGCACTATTCACAATAGCAAAGACTTGGAATGAACCCAAATGTCCAACAATGATAGACTGGATTAAGAAAATGTCGCCTATATACACCATGGAATAATATGCAGCCATAAAAAATGGTGAGTTCATGTCCTTTATAGGGACCTGGATGAAGCTGGAAACCATCATTCTCAGCAAACTATCACAAGGACAAAAATCAAACACCGCATGTTCTCGCTCATAGGTGGGAACTGAATAATGAGAACACATGGACACCGGAAGGGGAACATCACACATCAGGGACTGTTTTGGAGTGTGGGGAGAGAGGAGAGATAGCATTAGGTGATATACCTAATGCTAAATGACGAGTTAATGGGTACAGCACACCAACATGACACATGTATACATATGTAACAAACCTGCACATTGTGCACATGTACCCTAAAACTTAAAGTATAATAATAATAAGAAAAGAAATAAAAATAGATGTTACCTTCAGAAAGAAAAAAAAAAACAGAATGGACTCCTTCTCAGTTTTGGAGACCAGAAGTCTGAAATCAAAGTGTCTCAGGCCCATGCTCCCTATGGAGGCTCTAGGGGAGGATCCTTCCTGCCTCTCCCAGCTCCTGGCGGGCTCCAGACGTCCCTGGGCTTGTGGCCGCCTCACTCCAGTCTGCCTCCATCTCCACATGGCCTTCTCCTGTGTCTGTTCCTCCTGTTTTGTCTGTTAGACAGACACCTATCGTTGGGTTTAGAGCCTGTCTAATCCAGGATGAACTCATCTCAAGATCTTTAACTTAATTACACCTGCAAAGACCCTATTTCCAAATAAGGTCCCATTCCCAGGTTCTAGGAGTCAGAATATGGGCATATATTTTGAGGGCCACTGTTCAATGCACTACAATTGTATGCAGTTCCCTCTGGATGTTCTAGGGGAGGATCCTTGCTGCCTCTTCCAGATCCTGGGGGCTCCAGGAATCCCTGGGCCATGTCACTCCATTTTCTGCCTCTGTCTCCACATGGCCTCCTCCTCTGTGTCTGTGTCCCCTCATTTGTCTCTTATGGGCACACTTTTGCATTTAGAACCCATCCTTATCCAGAATAATCTCATTTCCAGATCCTTCACATGATTACATCTGCAAAAACTCTTTTTTCAAATAAGGTTGCACTGACAGGTTCCAGGTAGAAATGATTTTTTTGCAAACTGCAGCCTCAAACTCCTGGGCTCAAGTAATCCTCCTAGCTCAGCCTCCTGAGTAGCTGTGACTACGGGCCTGCACCACTATTACATTTTATCTATTACTAAACCCCAGGTCTCCTTGCTTGAGGGTCGAACTTTCTTCATGATCTTTTTGCGGCCAGGAGAACACGTCCTCTCATTTGTCCATATCATTCTGCCCAGCCATTCTTGTATTCTTGACTCAGTGAAAATGCTATCTAAGTCATAAAAATATAGCTCTTTTTTAATGGGACTACAATCCCACTTGGTTTTTTTATCTTCTAGAATCTGAATGCTCTCTGAAACACTTTTAATGTTTCCAAACACCTCTTCAGCCCATCACCTCATACGAATGCAGAAATTTTTTTTGATAGGATGTTTTTGCCAAATTTTTTCCAGGTAAAATTTTACCAAGGTATGTCCTGCAGAAACATTCTCTACACCTAGGTGAACTTACCTCCCCAGATCTGTTTCCACATCATGCACTGAAGAAGGCTGTCCAAATGAACATGTTTCTGAAACCCTCTGCTGCGTGTATTTACCTAGCACAGTGTTTCGCATTCAGGAATGGTACAGCCTTATGCAGGGAATGTAGCCATGTCTAGAGACATTTTTGGTTGTCCACTGGGGTGGTGCGTGCTCCTGGCATCTGGTGGGTGGAGCCCAGGGACACTGCTCAACACCCTACAGTGCACAGGACAGTCCCACCATAGAGAATCCTCCTGCCCCAGATGTCCATACTGCTGAGGCGGAGAAATCCTTAGCATGAGAAACTCTATCTATTATCCATCCAGTCAACCTTCATCTATTTGTCTGTCTATGTATGTATGTATGTATGTATGTATGCATGTATGTATGTATCTATCTATCTATCTATCTCTCATCTATCATCTATCATCCATCCATTCATCTATCACCTATCCAACCATGCATCATCTATTTATCTATACATCTATCATCTACCCAACTACCTATCTAATCCACCCAACCATCTATCATCAGTTTATCTACATATGTATCTATCCAATTATTGATCATCTATTCAACCATACATTATCTACCACTTTATCTTCTATCTATAATTCATCCAAACATACATCATCTATTTATCTATATACCTATCATCCACCCAACCATCCATCATTTATTTATCTGTGTATCTATCATGCATCCAACCATCCATCATTTATCCCAACCATCCATCATTTATCTATCTATCCTCCATCCAACCATCTATTATCTATCTACCTATCTTACTCCTATCTGTACCTACTATCTATTTATATCTATCAATCATCTATCTGTATCAATCTTTGTCTCCTATCTATATCTATTATCAACCTATCATCTATCTCTTTGTATCTATCAGTCATTTATCTATCACCTATCTACCATCTATCTATCACTTATCTATCTATATCAATCATCTATCAGTTATTTATTTACCAATCTAATCTGTCCACATCAGTGGCTCTCAGGAGCAAGTTTGCACCCTCTAAAGGGGCATTTGGTAATGTCTAGAGACATTTTGGTCATCACAACTTTTTGGGGGTGGGGGGATGCTACCATGTGGCAGGTAGAGCCCAGGGATACTTCTCAACACCCTACACAGGACACCCAAGCCCAGAGAATCATCCATCCCCATATGTCATTCATGGGCATTTTGAGAGACCCTGCACCATCTGAAGAACCTGTCTATTGAGCATAAACACTCCAAGCACCACCTCCTCCTCCTCCTCTCTGCTTCCTCAGGCTCTGTTGATACCCAGCACAAGTAAGGGCTGTGCAGACATATTTAAGCAAATAAGTGGATTCATGAATGAGAGACATGCTCTATGCCTTCCACAGAGTTAAAAAAAAAGCACTCTTTAGTTTCCATGACCGACATTCTTTAACAATTTGTGATACTGCATTTCTTGAAATGCTGACAGTAATATTTTTCCCAAATATTTATCTTGTTTGCCTTTTTCCTTTCTCTCAGGGGAAGCAAAAGAAGGACAGTTTTGCATATTTGTGGAATACGAATACATGTATATCCAGGTGTCTCTTTGAAAACAATATAAAAAAGAAAAATCCTGAATGATTTCCTAGAGCACAGCTTCTCAGTCCCCAAGCTGTCTTGCTGCATACTGAAATTGTCACTACATGCAACTGACACTCAAATCCTGCCTTCCTGCCTGCCAAATCTGTCATCAGAAGCATTGCCTTTGACTCAGTTTCCTTGCCTGTTAAAAATGTGTAGAGAAGCTAATCATTGAGAGAAGGTGATGAAAGCAGTTTTTTCAACCACTCTGATGGAAACCCAAATTAATGTGACCCTCTTTTGTCCTTGAAAATAGCATTGTTGAAGATGGCCGAATAGCAACAGCTCCGGTCTACAGCTCCCAGTGTGAGGGACGCAGAAGACGGTGATTTCTGCATTTCCATCTGAGGTACCGGGTTCATCTCACTGGGGAGTGCCAGACAGTGGGTGCAGGTCAGTGGATGCGTGCACCATGAATGAGCCAAAGCAGGGTGAGGCATTGCCTCACTTGAGAAGCGCAAGGGGTCAGGGAGTTCCTTTCCGAGTCAAAGAAAGGGGTGACAGATGGCACCTGGAAAATTGGGTCACTCCCACCTGAATACTGCGTTTTTCGGACGGGCTTAAAAAATGGCGCACCACGAGATTATATCCCGCACCTGGCTCAGAGGGTCCTACACCCACAGAGTCTCACTGATTGCTAGCACAGCAGTCTGAGATCAAACTGCAAGGTGGCAGCGAAGCTGGGGGAGGGGCGCCCACCATTGCCCAGGCTTGCTTAGGTAAACAAAGCAGCTGGGAAGCTCGAACTGGGTGGAGCCCACCACAGCTCAAGGAGGCCTGCCTGCCTCTGTAGGCTCCACCTCTGGGGGCAGGGCATAGACAAACAAAAAGACAGCAGTAACCTTTGCAGACTTAAATGTCCCTGTCTGACAGCTTTGAAGAGAGCAGTGGTTCTCCCAGCACACAGCTGGAGATCTGAGAAGGGGCAGAAGGGGTCCCTGACCCCTGACCCCTGAGCAGCCTAACTGGGAGGCACCCCCCAGCAGGGGCAGACTGACACCTCACACAGCCAGGTATTCGAACAGACCTGTGGCTGAGCATCCTGTCTGTTACAAGGAAAACTAACAAACAGAAAGAACATCCACACCAAAAACCCATCTGTACATCACCATCATCAAACACCAAAAGTAGATAAAACCACAAAGATGGGGAAAAAACAGAACAGAAAAACTGGAAACTCTAAAAACCAGAGCGCCTCTCCTCCTCCAAAGGAACGCAGTTCCTCACCAGCAACGGAAGAAAGCTGGACGGAGAATGACTTTGACGAGCTGAGAGAAGAAGGCTTCAGACAATCAAATTATTCTGAGCTATGGGAGGACATTCAAACCAAAGGCAAAGAAGTTGAAAACCTTGAAAAAACTTTAGAAGAATGTATAACTAGAATAACCAATACAGAGAAGTGCTTAAAGGAGCTGATGGAGCTGAAAACCAAGGCTCGAGAACTACGTAAAGAATGCGGAAGCCTCAGGAGCCAATGTGATCAACAGCAAGAAAAGGCATCAGTACTGGAAGGTGAAATGAATGAAATGAAGCGAGAAGGGAAGTTTAGAGAAAAAAGAATAACAAGAAATGAGCAAATCCTCCAAGAAATATGGGACTATGTGAAAAGACCAAATCTACATCTGATTGCTGTATCTGAAAGTGATAGGGAGAATGGAATCAAGTTGGAAAACACTCTGCAGGATATTATCCAGGAGAACTTCCCCAATCTAGCAAGGCAGGCCAACATTCAGATTCAAGCAGATCTCTCGGCAGAAACCCTACAAGCCAGAAGAGAGTGGGGGCCAATGTTCAACATTCTTAAAGAAAAGAAGTTTCAAACCAGAATTTCATATCCAGCCAAACTAAGCTTCATAAGCAAAGAAGAAATAAAACACTTTACAGAAAAGCAAATGCTGAGAGATTTTATCACCACCAGGCCTGCCCTAAAAGAGCTCCTGAAGGAAGCGCTAAACATGGAAGGGAACAACCAGTAACAGCCACTGCAAAATCATGCCAAATTGTAAAGACCATCAAGACTAGGAAGAAACTACGTCAACTAATGAGCAAAATAACCAGCTAGCATCATAATGACAGGATCAAATCACACATAATAATATTAACTTTAAAGGTAAGTGGACTAAATGCTCCAATTAAAAGACACAGACTTTAAATTGGATTCAGAATCAAGACCCATCAGTGTGCTGTATTCAGGAAACCCATCTCACGTGCAGAGACACACACAGGCTCAAAATAAAAGGATGGAGGAAGATCTACCAAGCAAATGGAAAACAAAAAAAGGCAGGGGTTGCAACCCTAGTCTCTGATGAAACAGACTTTAAACCAACAAAGATAAAAAGAGACAAAGAAGGCCATTACATAATGGTAAAGTGATCAATTCAACAAGAAGAGCTAACTATCCTAAATATATATGCACCCAATACAGGAGCACCAAGATTCATAAAGCAAGTCCTGAGTGACCTACAAAGAGACTTAGACTCCCACACATTAATAATGGGAGACTTTAACACCCCACTGTCAACATTAGACAGATCAACGAGACAGCAAGTCAACAAGGATACTCAGGAATTGAACTCGGCTCCACACCAAGCAGACCTAATAGACATCTACAGAACTCTCCACCCCAAATCAACAGAATATACATTTTTTTCAGCACCACAGCACCTATTCCAAAATTGACCACATACTTGGAAGTAAAGCTCTCCTCAGCAAATGTAAAAGAAGAGAAATTATAACAAACTATCTCTCAGACCACAGTGCAATCAAACTAGAACTCAGGATTAAGAATCTCACTCAAAACCGCTTAACTACATGGAAACTGAACAACCTGCTCCTGAATGACTACTGGGTACATAACAAAATGAAGGCAGAAATAAAGATGTTCTTTGAAACCAACGAGAACAAAGACACAACATACCAGAATCTCTGGGATGCATTCAAAGCAGTGTGTAGAGGGAAATTTATAGCACTAAATACCCACAAGAGAAAGCGGGAAAGATCCAAAATTGACACCCTAACATCACAATTAAAAGAACTAGAAAAGCAAGAGCAAAAACATTCAAAAGCTAGCAGAAGGTAAGAAATAACTAAAATCAGAGCAGAACTGAAGGAAATAGAGACACAAAAAACCCTTCAAAAAATTAATGAATCCAGGAGCTGGTTTTTTGAAAGGATCAACAAAACTGATAGACTGCTAGCAAGACTAATATAGAAAAAAAGAGAGAAGAATCAAATAGATGCAATAAAAAATGATAAAGGGGATAACACCACCGATCCCACAGAAATACAAACTACCGTCAGAGAATACTACAAACACTTCTACGCAAAAAAACTAGAAAATCTAGAAGAAATGGATAAATTCCTGGACACATACACTCTCCCAAAACTAAACCAGGAAGAAGTTGAACCTCTGAATAGACCAATAACAGGATCTGAAATTGTGGCAATAATCAATAGTTTACCAACAAACAAAGTCCAGGACCAGATGGATTCACAGCCGAATTCTACCAGAAGTACAAGGAGGAACTGGTACCATTCCTTCTGAAACTATTCCAATCAATAGAAAAACAGGGAATCCTCCCTCACTCTTTTTATGAGGCCAGCATCATCCTGATAACAAAGCCAGGCAGAGCACAACAAAAAAAGAGAATTTTATACCAATATCCTTGATGAACATTGATGGAAAAATCCTCAATAAACTACTGGCAAAATGAACCCAGCAGCACATCAAAAAGCTTATCCACCATGATCAAGTGGGTTTCATCCCTGGGATGCAGGGCTCGTTCAATTTACGCAAATCAATAAATGTAATCCAGCATATAAACAGAACCAAAGACAGAAACCACGTGATTATCTCAATAGATGCAGAAAAGGCCTTTGACAAAATTCAACAACCCTTCATGCTAAAAACTCTCAATAAATTAGATATTGATGGGACGTATTTCAAAATAATAAGAGCTATCTATGACAAACCCACAGCCAATATCATAGTGAATGGGCAAAAACTGGAAGCATTCCCTTTGAAAACTGGCACAAGACAGGGATGCCCTCTCTCTCACCACTGCTATTCAACCTAGTGTTGGAAGTTCTGGCCAGGGCAATTAGGCAGGAGAAGGAAATAAAAGGTATTCAACTAGGAAAAGAGGAAGTCAAATTATCCTTGTTTACAGACGACATGATTGTATATCTAGAAATCCCCATTGTCTCAGCCCGAAATCTCCATAAGCTGATAAGCAACTTCAGCAAAGTCTCAGGATACAAAATCAATGTACAAAAATCACAAGCATTCTTATACACCAACAACAGACAAACAGAGAGCCAAACCATGAGTGAACTCCCATTCACAATTTCTTCAAAGAGAATAAAATACCTAGGAATCCAACTTACAAGGGATGTGAAGGACCTCTTCAAGGAAAACTACAAACCACTGCTCAAGGAAATAAAAGAGGATACAAACAAATGGAAGAACATTCCATGCTCAAGGGTAGGAAGAATCAATATCGTGAAAAGGGCCATACTGCCAACGGTAATTTACAGATTCAATGCCATCCCCATCAAGCTACCAATGACTTTCTTCACAGAATTGGAAAAAACTGCGTTAAAGTTCATATGGAAGCAAAAAAGAGCCCACATCACCAAATCAATCCTAAGCCAAAAGAACAAAGCTGGAGGCATCACACTACCTCACTTCAAACTATACTACAAGGCTACAGTAACCAAAACAGCATGGTACTGGTACCAAAACAGAGATATAGATCAATGGAACAGAACAGAGACCTCAGAAATAATGCCGCATATCTACAACTATCTGATCTTTGACAAACCTGAGAAAAACAAGCAGTGGGGAAAGGATTCCCTATTCAATAAATGGTGCTGGGAAAACTGGCTAGCCATATGTAGAAAGCTGAAACTGGATCTCTTCCTTACACCTTATACAAAAATCAATTCAAGATGGATTAAAGACTTAAACGTTAGACCTAAAACCATAAAAACCCTAGAAGAAAACCTAGGCATTACCATTCAGGACATAGGCATGGGCAAGGACTTCATGCCTAAAACACCAAAAGCAATGGCAACAAAGGACAAAATTGACAAATAGGATCTAATTAAACTAAAGAGCTTCTGCACAGCAAAAGAAACTACCATCAGAGTGAACAGGCAACCTACAAAATGGGAGAAAATTTTCACAACCTACTCATCTGACAAAGGGCTAATATCCAGAATATACAATGAACTCAAACAAATTTACAAGAAAAAAACAAACAACCCCATCAAAAAGTGGGTGAAGGACATGAACAGACACTTCTCAAAAGAAGACATTTATGCAGCCAAAAAACACATGAAAAAATGTTCATCATCACTGGCCATCAGAGAAATGCAAATCAAAACCACAATGAGATACCATCTCACACCAGTTAGAATGGCAATCATTAAAAAGTCAGGAAACAACAGGTGCTGGAGAGGATGTGGAGAGATAGGAATACTTTTACACTGTTGGTGGGACTGTAAACTATTTCAACCACTGTGGAAGTCAGTGTGGCGATTCCTCAGGGATCTAGAACTAGAAATACCATTTGACGCAGCCATCCCATTACTGGGTATATACCCAAAGGACTATAAATCATGCTGCTATAAAGACACATGCACGCGTATGTTTATTGTGGCATTATTCACAATAGCGAAGACTTGGAACCAACCCAAATGTCCAACAATTATAGACTGGATTAAGAAAATGTGGTACATATACACCATCGAATACTATGCAGCCATAAAAAATGATGAGTTCATGTCCTTTGTAGGGACATAGATGAAATTGGAAATCATCATTCTCAGTAAACTATCACAAGAACGAGAAACCAAACACCGCATATTTTCACTCATAGGTGGGAATTGAACAATGAGATCACATGGACACAGGAAGGGGAATATCACACTCTGGGGACTGTTGTGGGGTGCGGGGAGGGGTGAGGGATAGCATTGCGAGATATACCTAATGCTAGATGATGAGTTAGTGGGTGCAGCGCACCAGCATGGCACATGTATACATATGTAACTAACCTGCACAATGTGCACATGTACCCTAGAACTTAAAGTATAATTAAAAAAAAAAAAGAAAAGAAAATAGCATTGTCATCACTGCCAGGTTTTTGGGAGAACATATTTTATTATCAAATGTACAGTATATTGACCCTAAAATTACAGTAAAGCAGTCATGGAAATAACAGATCTTGTATTATTCATGGGCACAGACTAACTCATGGTTGCGGAAGCAGCAGCCACCTTAGACCAGATGGACAAGTCAGATACTGCAGAGAAGTTTCTGGGCTTTCCAGGGAAGACTCTAGATTCAATTCTGGAAAGATATGATGCAGTTTTCTCCTCCTCTCCTCTCACCTCCGCTGAGCACAGCTTTCAACAAAAACTTTGCATACAAGGAAATCTAATATCACAGCCTTCGCCAGTGCAGGGTTGCTGGAGAAAGTAACATAACAGTAGTGACTGAATTTGAAGGAGGTTGGAGAGGAATTGTTTAAAATTCTATTTCCATGTCTGCTGTAATGTATCCAAGTCTTGTAAAGACCAATCATTTATTAATTTTAATGAGACAGAAAGTATTTCTCCTTCTAGTCTCATCATCTGTTTTGAAAGGAAAAATATTTATATTAAAAAATTACATAAAAAGTGGGTTCCAGGAAGAAATGTTTTTTTCATATAAAATGGTAGCTGTATGTATGTAACTCTGAATTAAAATATATATATTATTTATAAATTTTATATATACAAATTATATAAATTTATATATATATAATTTATATATATAACAATCACTCTAGTTCTAAATCCTTATTGGGCAAGCTGGAATTTTGAAGTGACAGAGGAAATAACTGAAAAATGACTTGTCAATCTGGAACAAAGTCTATCATGTAAAAACTGCAGCAGGTTAACTAGGTGATGCATCTTCAATGGGGTAGTGAGGTGTTGTTCATGTCTATGGCTTATTTTTGGTGAACTTTCCTCAGATATCCTACGGACACTTATGCAGGCAGTTGAATGACATTTGCAAAAAAATAAAAATTACAGTCAGAGCACAGACACCCTGAATGAAGCCCCTGGCATGATGTAAACACAAAAGAAAGTTCTCAGTGAGGCTGAGCCCTTTTACTCATGTCTGTATTGCTTCCTTTTCCCAACAATTGTAGATCAAGATCAACCTCAACTTGAAACCCACAGGGGGCCACCATGCACTGTGACACATTATTTAAGAGCTCCGATTCCCCAGCCTGGCTTCCCTTACAAACCCCGCTTTGTTGTCAGTTCCTGAGCAATCATCCTGGAATCCACATTTCAGAAGAGGTGGATGTAAGTTGTTTTGGAGTCACTGCCGAGAATGTTTTTTGCCATGCACTTGTAGAAGCCGGCATCTCTCTGTGTGGCATGCTGGACGGTCAGTGATCCCTGGGGGTGAAGAAATCTGTTTCCATACAGACAAGCCTGAACCCCTGCCTTCAGATGCGACTTATCCGGTAACTCCCACGTGATGTCAGCTTTGGGAATCCCCATAGCCATGCAGTTCAGTTTCACGGTGTTCCCGGGCCGGGTGTAGATGACCGGGGTGGGCTCGCTGGTGATCCGGGGAGGATAGGCGATCACAATCACGGGGATGCTGGTGACCGAAGGGCCGTACTCCGTCTCCATCCTGCATACATAGGTACCCCTGTCAAACACCGAGGCCTCACGAACCGTGAGGGTGCCATTGTCCAGAAGAGAAACGCGTCCCAGGGTTTGGGGGCCCTCCAGATGCATGCCATTGGGGAGCGTCCAGGAGAAACGTCCCTGCCCAGCCCCGGGAGGGGTGCAGGGGAGCTTCAGGGTCTCACCATTGATGATGCTGACCAGGTTATGATACTGCTTGTTTGCTTCTGGCTTCAGTCCCACCTTCAGGGAGACCAGCCTCTCCGTGTGGCCAGCGGCATTGCGGGCCACGCAGCGGTAGGCCCCAGCGTCCACCGAGGAGAGACCGCTAATGTGTAGCATGCCGTCAGCCTTGTGGTAGAAGCGCTGCAGCTGCTGTCCACTCTGCAGATCGGTGCCATTGGGAAGGACCCACACCAGGCTGGGTGTCGGGGTCCCCGCGGCAGAGCAGTTGAGGCTGATGGTGTGGCCCGCCATGGCCGTGATCTTCTCGCTGATCGGGTCGTGGAAGATGGGTTTCTCCATGGGCTCCAGGACAGTGAGCTGCACGATCAACCTGGCCGCCCCTCCCTCGTTGCGTGCCATGCATACCAGCTGGACGGAGTCACTCTTCCTCAAACTCCTGATGTCCAGGGAACCGTTGCCATGGACAGTGATCCGGTTTCCATAGTATGGAGCTGGCAGAACCACACCCTCGGGAAAAGCCCATAACACCCTCGGGGTGGGGATGCCTTCAGCTTTGCAGTCAATCAGTTTCCGACTGCCCCCGGCTGCTATCTCCCGCACAGTGGTGATGGGGTTGGGGTTACCGTTGATCTTGGGTGGCTGGAGGTTGACGTGAATCCACACCGTCTTCCTATCCTCTCCCGCGCTGTTCCTGACCAAGCAGGTGTAGTTGCCGCTGTCAGAACGCTGGGCTTTCTGAATAAGGAGAGTGCCATCTTGGTATATCTGATACTTCTCAGAGGAGGTGGGGATCACCCTGTTGGCTGGGGACAACCAAGTCACCTTGGGCATGGTTCTCCTTTGGCCTCACAGGTTACAGTGACCACATCTCCATAGGGCACCTGAACCGCCAAGTAAGTCTTGTTCCGGATGGTGGCGGGCGCTGTCACCACCTTGACTCTGACTCTCATCTCGTCCTTCCCGACCTGATTTTCAGCAAAGCAGGTGTAGTCTCCTTCCTCCCTCATCCCCACTTCGTTAAAGTAGAGTGTCCCATTGTTGAAGACGACATAGCGCTTGGTGCGTCCACCGCTGTCATCCGACTGCATGAAGGAGTTCACCAGACTCCCGTCTGGGAGGCTCCAGGAGATCTCGGGATTAGGAAGCCCGGTGGCCACACAGTCCACTTTCAGGTCACCCCCGTACAAGACTTTGTCGTCGTTCTCCTCCTTGTGTTCAATCTTGGCCGGTTTCATCACCACATCCACCTTGAGCGCCACGTAGTCATCACCAACCTTATTTCGAGCTACGCACAGGTAATCTCCGGCATCTTTGTCCATCACTGATTTCACCACCAGGGTCCCATTGGCAAACACCTTGATTCTGCTATCAAAACTACAGAAAAAAAGAAAAAGGAGTAAGATGTCAGTTTCCCAAATACTCTACCATGGTGTTATGTCACTGGAATAACACAAAAAATAGATATTTCTGTGATGCATCAGCCCACGAGGCTGCTATTGCAAAATGCCCAATGGCTTTTACAGCCTGGAGAAGATTGTGGAAAGTGATTGACTGCAAATAACAACTCCCTGTTAAATCTGATGTTAGGTTGGCCTGACCATGGGTTCAAGGACATGAAATGTAGTCAAAGATGTCAGTCCTATTCCTGCAAGTGTGTCTGGATCAAGTATTTGCATGGTAGTCATTGCAGAGGTCAATGTAAAAACAAAATCAGATAAAATGCTGCAGTCATGGAGATGGTGATGAATCTGAGTCAGCCTAATAAAGATGTTAATTTCTTCCTGGAGAAAATGCTTTAGACACTGTTTCTACTTTTGGCAATTTTTTTTTTTTAAAGCTGTTGTATCCCAGTTTTGGGCAAGAGTCAGAAAAAGCAACTCTAAGGTCATGTAATTATGGTTATGCCCAGAGTTCCAAGGCTAAAATTGGGCTCTTCAGAAGTTGGCAATATTGGTGTAATGGGTTTTCTAGAATTTGTAATTAAAGCTGAATAACACTCACTAGCTAAGACCCCAAGGCTGGTGTACCATTCTTCCCTATGAAGTCTAAGCACTGCTGAGTTAATAATTACAAAACGGTTTAACAGAGGCAACCTAGAAAGGATGATAGGAAAATCTTCATTATATATGTAACAGTTTCATAAATACTGAAGTATTCTTTAGTTATTCAGAACTAGTATGTTGGATAATCCAGTGAAAAGATTGAGAAAGTTCTCACTTTTAAAATTGTCCCTGTTGAATCCTCCATGACACATACATTGTAATGGGAGCCTTAATATTTCCTAAATACCACACTTTCTTTTTTTTCTGAAGAATTGGGATCTTGCTTTGTCATCCAGGGTGGAGTGCAGTGGTGCAATCATAGCTAACTGTAGTCTTGATCTCCTGGACTCAAGGGACCCTATTATCTCAGCCTCCTGAGTAGTTTGGACTATAACCATATACCAATATGCCTATGCGTGGCTGGAGGTGTTTTTTTGTTTGTTTATTTATTTATTTATTTATTTATTTTGCTTTTTTGTTTTTGTTTTTTTTGTAGAGACAGGATTTTGCTATGTTGTCTGGGCTGGTTTTGAACTCCTGGACTTAAGTGATCCTTCTGCTCATCTCCCAAAGTGCTGGGAATACAAGCATGTGCCACCACATCTGGCAACATTCCATTTTTCTAATGACATGTCTAAGACGATGTCATAGATCTTAACAAAAATGAGCCTGCTTGTGCTTACATTCAACCTAATCATTGTAATAAAAGCAACAATTAACAATGACAAAATATACTGTTTTGTGGGTTATGAGTGAGAATGAAGTCAATGTAACTCAGTAAGGAATTTAATAGCTGTGGGGCAGGCAAGCACATTTTAATGTGTCTTGGAGTTTGAATCCAAAAATGATTATGGTAGCATGTGTATGTAAACGTTCTATGGCTTCCGTAACAGTGACCCCAATCCAGTTGTCATCAGAATAAATCAACTGAGCAAATCTGAAAGCCACAGATGTCTATGCATTGTGAGGGATTTGACTTCAAGAAACAAAGCTCTGATACTTGTTTTTCTTTTTGTTTTTTGAGATGGAGTCTCACTTTGTCACCCAGGCTGCAGTGCAGTGGCCTGATCTTGGCTCACTGAAACCTCTACCTTCTGGGTTCAAGCAATTCTTCTGCCTCAGGCTTCCAAGTAGCTGGGACTACAGGCATGTGCACTATGCCCTGCTAATTTTTGTATTTTGAGTAGAGACAGGGTTTCACCATGTTGGTCAGTCTGGTCTTGAACTCCTGACCTCAAGCAATCCACCCACATTGGCCTCCCAAAGTGCTGGGGTTACAGGTGTCAGGCATCACACAAGGCCTGATATTTTTATTTTTAAGTAATCCCAACATGTAGGCAGGGAAGAGCCTGCTCTGACAAAATGCACATGGTTTGTTCAATTACACTTTACTAAGAATATAGTCAGAATTTACAAAGAATAAAGTAACATAAATAACAGTTTATAATTTATTTAGGATTTATATGGAGATATTAATAGAATGACTCAAAAATCCTAGTGGAACTGCATTCTTCTACTGTTATCCATTCAAAACTGCCTCCGCCATGCCAAATTCAATGGAAAACAGTTTTCTTAGTGGCAGCACATCTGCTAAGCTGGAAGGCCTTCCTGGGTATATTTGGTACATGATTCTTCTGGACTGATTGTGCAAGCTCTTCAGAGCACCACCAAGCCATCTAAAGTATAAAATACAGGCAGGGGAAAGGCATCTCAGCCCTTTTCCTGAACTGCAAAGAGTCCTAGAAGGGCAGATACAACTGTGCAGAAGAAACCCTTGGACACGGATTTTGCTCTCACCATAGTGAGAGGCTTTCCTGCTTGAGCTGCTGAATGCTGAAGACAGCACAATCCAGGGATTCTCCACCATAGCAGTGTGAATTGAGTTGGACTCCATTTTACCTTTCCTCTACTGTCAGTGTCCTCTATTTTTTGACACACTTATTAAAGAGATATTAGCCCTTTTTTGAATCTAGCTCAGGGTTTCTCAACCTTGGCACTAGCGACATTTGAGCCTAGATGATTCTCTGTGATGGGGCCAACCTATGAACTGTAGGGTGTTGAGCAGTGTCCCTGGACTCCACCCACGAGATGCCAGCAGTATCCATCCCATCTGTGACAACCAAAAAATGTTTCCAGACACAGCCAAATGTCTCCTGGGAGTAAAATCTCCTTGGTTGCAAACAACTACCATAGCTAGCTAGCTAGCTAGATCAGTAGATAGACTAGATAGATAGATAGATAGATAGATAGATAGATAGATACATACATACATACATACATACATACGGATGGATGGATGGATAAATGGATGGAGAGATGGGTGGATGGATGAATAGATGGATACATAAGACATAAGAATGGATGGATGGATAGGTTAGGTAGATAGAAATGGATGGATAGATAAGCAGGTATATAGACAGATAGACCAACATTTTCATACTAAGATAGGGTTTCTTGGCTTCAGTACTAGGGACATTTAAGGCTGTATGGAGGATTCTTTGTGGTGGGTCTGTCTTGTGCACTGTAGGGTGTTGAGCAGCATCTCTGGGCTCCACCCACCAGTAACATTCATCCCATTTGTGACAACCAAAAAAAATGTTGTCAGACATAGCCAAATATCTCCTGGAAATAAAATCTCCCTGGTTGCAAGCAATTGCCATAGACGGGTAGGTAGGCAGGCAGATAGGCAGATAGATAGATAGATAGATAGATAGATAGATAGATAGATAGATAGACAGACAGACAGACAGACAGACAGACAGATATGGGTGTATGATTGAATGAATAGATACACAAGAGATAAGGATGGATGATAGGTTAGGTATACAGGAATGAATGAATGGGTAAATAGATAGCTAAATGGACAGACAAAATCTTACATGCTAAGACAGGGTTACTTGACTTCAGCAGTATTAACACTTAAGGCAAGATGAATGCTAATATGTGGTGGGGTGTCTTGTGCACTGTAGGATGTTGAGCAGGATCCCAGGACTGCAGCAACCAGCTACCAGAAGCACACCCTCCACCCCAGAGTCATGATGACCAAAAATGTCTCCATACATCACCAAGTGTCCCCTAGGGACTAAGGAACACCTGATGCCTGGTTGCAAATGACTGCCATAGATAATGGATGGATAGACAGACAGATGATTGATAGATAGATAGATAGATAGATAGATAGATAGATAGATGATAGATGAAATAGGTAGAAGGATGGATAGATTATAGATTAGATAGATAGATAGATAGATAGATAGATAGATAGATAGATAGATAGATAGATAGATAGAATCTTTCCTGCTAAGACAGAGTAACTTGACCTCGGCACTATGGACATTGAAGGTAGGATAGATGACTATCTGTGATGGGCCATCCTGTGCACTGCAAGGTGTTGAGCACTGTCCCTGGGGTCCACCCACCAGATACCAGAAGCACCCACCGCCCCATTTGTGATAATCAAAGGTGTCTTCGGATGTTGCCAAGGGTTGTCCTGGGGCAAAATCACCCTTGGTTGAAAAGCACTGCCATAAACCTGTATATCTGGGAACTGATGGTACTTGATTAGAAGGTGGCTTGGCTTTCTTCATAGCCCAAGTACATTTGTATCATTTCAAGTGCACTATGTTGGTGTGGTAATGATGCTTTTAAAACAATGTGTACACTTTGATTGTACCAATAATGCCATATTAAAATAAAGCCTAACACATCTATGTATATTGTTGAAATCTACAATGGAAATAGAAGCAAGCTGAATTGTTTGCCCTAACATTATAGTTAAACATATAATCATTAAAACAACAGTTTCTTGATTTATTTATCTTTTTCCTGTTTTTTTTTTTTTTTGAATGGGACAAGAGAGGAGGAAGTTAAGTATTTGTTAAGAAGAAGTTAAGCATTCGTTGTAGATCCAAGTTTAGAGATACAAAATGTCATTGCATAAAAATCACACACAGGGTCAGGCACGGTGGCTCAAGCCTGTCATCTCAGCACTTTGGTAGGTCAGGGCAGGAGGACTGCTTGAGGTTAAGTGTTCAAGATCATACTTGGCAACATAGCAGATCCCATCTCTACATAAATTGAAGAAAGAAGAAGAAAAGGAAGAGGAGGAAGAGGAAGAAAGAAGAAGAAGAATAGGAAGAGAGAAGAAGAAAAGAAAAGAAGAAGAAGAGGAGAAGGAGAAGAAGAAAGAAGAAGAGAAGAAGGAAGAAAAAGAAGAAAGAAGAAAAAAGAGGACGAAGAAAGAAGAAGAAGAAAGAAAGAAGAAGAAGAGGAAGAGGAAGAAGAAAGGAAGAACAAGAAGAAGAAGGAGAGGAAGAAGAGGAAGAAGAAGAAGGAGGAAGAAAGAAGAAGAAAGAAGAAGAAGAAGAAGAAGAAGAAGAAGAAGGAGGAGGAGGAGAAGGAGAAGAGGAAGAAGAAGAAGAAGAAGAAGAGTCATGCCTCATGGTGCACACCTGTAATCCCAGCTACTCAGGGGATCGCTTCAGCCCAGGAGTTTGAGGCTGCAGCGAGCTATGATCGCACCACTGCACTGCAGCCTTGGTGACAGAGCAACACCCTGTCTCAACTTAATTAATTAACTTATTATTATTATTTTTAGATAGAGTGTCAGTCTGTCGTCCAGGCTGGCATGCAGTGGCGTGATCTTGGCTCACTGCAACTGCCACCTTCTGGGTTCAAGCAATTATCTTGCCTCAGCCTCCTGAGGAGCTGGGACTGCAGACACTCGCCACCACGTCCGGCAAATTTTTGTATGTTTGTTGAGACAGGGTTTCACCATGTTAGCCAAGCTGGTCTCGAACTCCGGACCTCAAGTGATCCGCCCGCCTTGGCCCCAAAGTGCTGGGATTATAGGCGTGAGCCACCGTGTCCTGCTAATTAATTTCATTTAATTTTATCGCACGCAGGGAGCAATGTGTGTGCATATTCATCCTGCAAGGTTATATTCGTTGGGGCCACCAGCCCAGGGATTTACAGGAAGCCACGCGGAGCTGCCTACCTGAAAAGCGCGTCGATCGTCCTCTTGGACGGCAGCCTCCAGAGGATGCGCGGCCAGGGATCCCCCGAGGCGCTGCAGTCCAGCTTGAGGGTCCCTCCGTACCTGACGTCCGTCCTCCGCGAGGAGGTGCCCGTGATGCGCACGTTGGCTGCTGCGCGCTGCACGTTGGCTGCTGCGCGCTGCACGTTGGCTGCTGCGCGCTGCACGTTGGCTGCTGCGCGCTGCACGTTGGCTGCTGCGCGCTGCACGTTGGCTGCTGCGCGCTGCACGTTGGCTGCTGCGCGCTGCACGGTCCTGCACGCGGAGCCGATCAGGTTGGCGGCCACGCACTCATAGCGCCCGCTGTCCTTGGGCGCGAGGTTGCGGATGTAGAGCGTCCCGTTGGGGAAAACAAACAAGTTCCCGTGGAGGAACTGCGAGGGGCGGATCTGGGTACCGTCCCCGAGCACCCAGCGCACGCTGGGCAGGGGCGCAGCCTTGGCAGTGCAGTGAATGTGAATGCTGAGCCCCGGGGGCAGCGAGATGTTCTCCAGCTTCTCCTGGTGGATAATGGGGGGCAGTGCCGCCACGTGTAGGCGGATGGACACGCTGTCCGCCCGGGTTGCGTTGCTGGCCACGCACTTATAGATGCCTCTGTCTGAGAAGGACGCCTCCTTGATGGAAAGGGTCCGGTTTTGGTGCAGGGTGATACGGCCCTCCACGGAGGACACAGTTTGCCACACCCTCCTGTCGCGGAAGATGCAGGAAATTTGGGGGGCTGGGGTCCCTTTCGCCAGACACTCCATTGCAATGGTGTCTCCCAGGTAGACGGTGACGTCCTGGTAGTGGGAGGCTAGGATTTGAGGTTGCTGCACGGTGACCCAGAGCAAGACCACCATTCTGTCCAGGCCGTACAGGTTGCTGGCGGTGCACATATACTGGCCTCGATCTTGCACTTGAACCTTCCTTATCACTAAGGTACCGTTCTTGAGAACCTCAAACCGTTGTATCCTGGTGTTTGGAGTCATAAGAGCTCCTGGAGAAAATTAACATAGTAGGCTTTGGCATAAACTGTGCCCTTTTGATAATGCTCAAATGAGCAATATTAGTTAATCTAAGTCTCCACTTTATCACCCAGACAGCAAAAGCAAATGTAGAAGGTAGAATGTTTTAGTGTTTTTAAAAGTTTTTTCATGTTTATTTTATTTGTTAGAGATAGGGTTTTGCTCTGTCTCCCAGGCGGGGGTGCAGAGGTACAATCATAGCCCACTGCAGTCTCAACCTCCTGGACTCAGCCTTCTAAGGAGCTGGGACTACAGGTGCAGGCCGCCAGTCCTGGATAATTAAAAACATTTTTTTTCTTTTTTTATTATTATTTTTTTTTTTGTAGAGACATGGTCTTACTGTTTTGCCCGGGCTGCTCTTGAACGTCTGGCCTCAATTGATTCTCTGTCTTGGCTACCCAGAGGGCTGGGATTACAGATGTGAGCCATCACACCCAGATTGTTTTTGTCCTAACCATTAAAGAAATGTAAAACTGAGCTATCACCTCATGCCTGCTGGAATGGCTATTGTCAAAAAGACCAAAAACAACAGACACTGGTGAAGATGTGGAGAAATGGGCACCCTCGTACACTGTTGGTGAGAATGTAAATTGGTACAACCACTGTGGAAAACAGTATGGAGATTCCTCATAAAACTAACAATAGAGCTGCCTATGGTCTAGCAATCCCACTACTGGGTATTTATCCAAAGGAAATGATGTCAGTTTGTTTATGAGACATCTGCACTCCCGTGTTTATCACAGTGCTATTCACAATAGCCAAGATTCAGAATTCAGCTAAGTGTCCATCAATAAATGAATGGATAAAGAAAATGCAGTATATATGCACAATGAAATACTATTATGTCTTTTTTTTAAAGGAAATTCTGTCATTTGCCACAACATAAATGAACCTGGAGGATATTAGGTTAAGTGAAATAAACCAGGCACAGAAAGACACATACTGCATGATCTCACTTATATGTGCAATGGAAGAAAGTTGAACTCATAGAAGAAGAAACAGATAGTGGAATGGGGGTTACCAGGGACTGGGGGTAGGAGAAAGGGGAAGCTGTTAATTAAAGAATGTAAAGTTCAGTTAGGAGGAATATGCTTAAGTGATGTTATACTCATGGCAACTATAGTTAATAACAATTTAGTTTATATTTGAAAATTGTTGAGAGTAGATTTTTTGTCATCACACACATATGAAATAAATATGCTCTTTAAAAAAAGGATAGAGAAAAATAACGTTTTGTTTTTCTTTTTCATTTTTATACTAGTCCCAGAAACAAGGCCATCCTCAAGCAAAAGAGGGCAAATGTGGGTTTTATAGAGAATTCTGGAAGCAGGCATAAGTCCTAGCCACTTCCAAGGTGAGCTAAGATTCCACAAGCTCAATTACTACAGACACAGCCTCTCCCTTATTTATTCATGCTTATGCTATTCTCCTGAACTCCTTGGGCTAGCTGGTTGCATGGTCATCCCAGGCTTGCAGTGGCCAGCCACCCCTGCCCAGAGAGGCCCTTGAGTCCACAAGAAAGGTAAATTACTCCCAGCACCTTAGCAGGCCAAGGCAGGAGGATGCTTGAGCCCAGGAGTTCTAGACCATCCTAGGCCACATATCTAAACTCTGTTTCTACCAAAAAAAAAAATAGCTGGGTGCGGTGGCATGTGCCTTTGGTCCCAGTTATTTGGGAAGCTGAGGTGGGAGGATCCCTTGAGCCTGGGACATAGAGGCTGCAGTGAACCATGATCATGTCACTGCACTCATGCCTGGGCAACAGAGTGAAACTCTATTTAATAATAATAATAATAATAAAAGGAAAGAGAGAGAGAAGTAAAAAAAGAAAAGAAAACAGAAAAGAAAATAAGGTAGATTGGTTAGACTGATGGGGACGGGGTCATGATGGGGTCATTCCCCACTTGAGTTGAGCATGAATTCAGGCTTCTCAGTGACATCTGACCTCTCACCACTCTAGCCAGTGGGTGGAGTTATGGGACATAGGTCCTTATTTCTCTCCACTCTCTATACTCTCTATATTTCACACTCTGTTTGACCTCCTAAGACTCTGCAATCATCAGGCTCTGTATTAATTGTGTGTTTCTGATGCTCTGTCATCTGGGGTTTTGCTGACCCCGGGAAAACTACCCCTCCCAAAGCTAGATAATCACTAGAGATAGCAAACTACACACCTGTGAGTGCAGCTTGCATATGCAAACCAATCAATCCAGAGACCACACCCTAACCACCTCCTTTATTGGGCTGTCTCATTCCAAGTCACTATCCTCTAGCCTTAACTATCCCAGGGTCAGGTAACATACAACTAGGGACAGCCCCATGTGCTCCAGAGCCTGCTGACATTTTTCAAAATACTCAATTCTAAGCCTCGCCTGTTTCTTCCCATAGAAACTACAAAAAAAGGTGCTTGCCCACACTTTCTTCCTATCTCTCTGCTTCCTAACCAAACCTGGTGCTTCCCTCTGTGGCCCTGCATGATGTGTTGTACTCTGTCCTGGTAACTGAGTAACAAACTATCTTTTTAATGGCAGTCATCTGCTGATCACTTGGCCTAACCATACAGGCATGCAATGAAACTGTAAATGAGACCTCAAGCTCTCATAACATGGACCCCCTGTGACTGATAGAGATCCGCAAATTTACAAAACAGAACCAAGCAACCATGGCAGGAGGAGAGAACAGCTGTCAAATGCTGTTTGTTCTCAGAGCAGTATCTCTTGACAAACAACTTGCCAGAGACTTCCAGTTTGGGGCTTGGAAATCACCCAATCAGGGCTCAACTATTTGGACCAGTCAGAACTAAACATATTTGAATTCCTAATTTGTGTAAATAGACTTGATTGGGAACCAGTGCAGGAACTGTCTCTACTTCCTTTGTTCTTCAGAGAGCACTTTTTACTTGCACTGAAGGCTATGTCCACCTAATCTGGAAACGGTTTTCTTTTTTTTTTTTTTAAATGGAAAATACAGCTCCCCCTTTATCCTCCACAGATCTCATGGACTTTTGTTAACAATGAAATATAATAATAAAACCTACATTTTTAAACAGGGGAGCCCAAGGGAGCCCTGAATTTTAGAACTCCTTCCGTTCTTCTCCCATGTTACTGGACCTTCCTGGGTCTGGACTTGTCCTGTGTGCCATTCACTTCATTCTGACCAGTGCCTCCAACTGTTTTACTAATAACTTTCTCTAATATGGGAGCTCATTCTTTGGATGAAACTTTCAAATCCTGCAAGCTCGTCATCATTTCCATCCTCAAGGGGAACTCATACTCTGACAAAGCGTCTGGTGGTCACACACCTGCAAAATTACTTGCTCTCACTATGAAAATAATTTCATAGTGGGTGGATTATTCCAACACAGAACAGACATTGAAAAAAGGTCACTACTCTGGTGTGTTTACAGAAGCAGCCAAGACCACAGCTGTCCCCTCCAAAACGAGGATCAGCAGCCCGTTGAGTCTGCCCAGCCCACCAGGTCTTAGAGAGTAGGTATTGCTTAGTGCTGATATAATCTCCCTACTTTTCAGGCAATGCAGCTAAGATCCCACCTAGCTTTGTGGCTGAGCCCTCCCGAATGACAGGTGACCATGGGCATGGTCATGGACACCAACCTGCTGACCATCACTTATGGAGTCCCACCTCCCCACTGAGGCATTTTATGATGCAGAGGTACAAGAGTGCCTGTCTTTCATTTGGTTTGGGATGCAAGGGAAGGACCACTGAAACCTCCTGCCAATTATTCTTACACCTCCTGGGGCAATTTTAAAGTGCCTTCCATTTCTCTCTGATGCCTCAATAAAAGAGATTAGTTTATCTGAAAACAAAGGCATGATAAATCCCTGCCATGTAGTTCCACAACATGCAATTACAACACTTTTGGATGTGAGCAAATCTCATTTGGCCATCCATTGAGAGAAATAGCTTTTGTCTAAAAACAAGAGCTAGCTAACAAATGAGCAGCCAGCATTGAGAGCTGATTCCAGGAAATGTAGAAGAAAAATGTGCATGAATGTCTGGTGCAGGGGCAAAGTTCAAAGATGCTCTGAAATGGCATAGGGTGTGAAGGAACCTAAGGATTTATATAAATGGGATTCCCAGAAGGAGAATGGGTTCCTTCAAGGACATAACCCTTTTGGAATAAATAACCCATGGTGTCCCTCATTTTCCACTTCCAGCAAAATTCATTATGAAATTATGAAAACCTATGACTTCAAGTGCTAAGCTTATCAAAGAAGTAAACAATTGCCCTAGGCTCAGAGTCTCTGTGAACCTCTGGAATACCTCCAACATTTGGGAGATAAAGCAGTACAAAGAAAGTACAGCTAAGTGCTAGCAGCATAAATCATTTTGCATTATCGAAATGAAGGCAAAACACTCATAGACACACATACACACAATCCTCTGATCAGAATCCAGGGGTGAAGATACATTTGTGTTGAGAGAGAAGGAAAGAGAAAGGAGAAAAAGATGCTCTTTTGTCCAGGTTGTGATTCTCTGGTTTTATTTTCTTCTGTAACCTAGAAACTGTTCTGTCATTCAGAGAAAGCAGATGGTCAATTTAGGAAGCCAGCTGCTCTTTGAATGTCTGTCTCAGGATTCCAAGTATAAACCATTTTTATGGGCTGAAATGTGTCCCCCCAAATTTATATATTAAAGTCCTAACCCCCAGGAACTCAGAATATGACTGGAGATAGGATCTTCACCAAGGTGACTAAGGTTAAATGAGGTCAATAGGATGGTCTCTAATCTGATAAAACTGGTATCTTTATAAGAAGAGATTAGAACCCAGACAAACAGAAGTTGGACCATGTATGACATAGGAAGAAGACGGCAACTACACGCCAAGGAGAGAGGCCTCAGAAGGAACTAATCTTGCCAACACCTTGATCTTGGACTTCCAAAATCTGCAATTGTGAGAAAATAACTATCTGTTACTTAAACTGCCCAGTTAGTGGTACTTTGTCATGGCAGCCCAAGCTGATTAACACAACCCTGGGTCTAGGTTCAAGTCAAAGAAGCACCTGATTAGCACTTAGAAGACTATAACCAGATCTCTGACCAAGCTGGGTTTACCTTTGCAAGCTGGTAAAAGGGCAAGGGGGATTTACAGACCACGTCTCATATCCACTCTGCCCTCAGATGGTGGTTGAAGGCATTTGTATTGGAGCCAACTGAAAAAAGTGAGAGTCTCTCTTATGGAATATTTCAAACCTGGGTTATTCTCCATCGAAAGGACTTATTAGATGTTTCCATGGCTCCATTAAAATCTCACATCCATTCTAGTTCCTCACTTCCTGTCCCTGCAAAGAAACATGCTTAGATTTAAGATTTCAGATGACTCCTCTCATCCTACCAATTCCTTATTTTCTGAGTTTCTGGTTGTGCCTAAAGTAAGACTCCAGTAACTTTCTCCTACACTCTGGTTGAAGTGTAGATTGGGTACACATGGACATAAAGATAGGAAAAATGGATACTTGGGGCTACTAGAGGAGACAGGGAGGGGTAGCAAGGGCTGAAAAATCCACCTATTGGATGCTATGCTCACTACCTGGGTAATGGGATCATTTGTGACCCAAACCTCAGCATCATACAATATACCCATGTGAGAAACCTGCACATGTTCCCTCCTGCATCTAAAATAAAAGCTGAAATTATAAAAATAAACACTTCTTCAAGCAAAAAAAAATTCCCCAAATTTGTTGTAAATATTTCTCCTAACGTGTTTATGTTTTGTACCTCATGCTGTTTTAATGTATTGTAATATTGCTAGCCAATAAAATAAAAATTGACCCAAAAAAGAGTAGATGCTTAAAAATCTTACGTGTGGAAACTTTTGTCCAAGTAACGAAAGGCTTTGGTTTTCCTATTGCCTCACACGGGAACACAGCGTCCGTTTCAGCAGTGACAGACACAGTCTGTGGGGACTTGGTGAGGATTTGGGGCTTTTCCCCAAGAGGCCAGAATTTGGATGCAGGCGGTCCTCCTGCAAAGAACTTTGAGCCGCTTTGGTGGATGCTTCCTGAGGACTGGACAGAAGATGTTATAAAGGAGACAGAACTCTGGGTGGAAGAGACCATAGGGATATTCTGTAAGTTAGTTGAGGGTGATCTCGTGGTCTGCGGAGTGTGCAACAACGGAGGTGCCGGAGGGCCAAAGTCCAGATGGAAGGTGCTATGGGAATATATCCTATTGTGGGAACCTGGATTAACTTTTCTCTCTCTCATTACTGGGACAGGAGAAGAGGGTATCTGGGGTCTCCGGGTGATTCCCAACTGTGGAAAAGAAAGAGTCCTGTTGGTAAAGAAAGGGAGTCTTCCATTGGAATAATGAGAAATTCTTGGACTGAGAGGCTTCCCAACTGAGTTTCTTGCCTCAGGGATGTTGCTATTTCCAAACACTTTGTAGGAGCCATTGGATTGGTCAGTTCTTAGGTCAGCAAACTTACTAGAAATGCTGGGTTTGGACATGTGTGATAGGAGAGGAGTTGTACTTGCTACTCTTGGAGTTGTAAACTGTTTGCTCTCTGGCAAAGCCCTAGAAGGATATGTAGTTATTTCTGGTTTGTTGGTCCTGTGATGAGGTGGCTGGAAAGTTACAAAGGATCTGGAAGTGCTTTGTGTGGACATTTCAGGCAGCCTCACTGTTCCTGTTGGTAGGATGGGTTTGGCAGGGATTCTGGTTAGTTGATGAGAAGTATGAACTCTTCCATCCTGGTGGTGGCTATCTGGGCCACGTGTTAGACTCCTACTATCAAATACTTGCTTTTCCAATTCTAGCTTTGTAGACAAGTTAAATGCATCCTGGTCAGAAGATGGTGTTGATAATTCATTTGGCCCTGATATACACTGTGTTCCTTCATTGTTCACTGGGGTTGCTTCTGTTTCTGGATTCCCCATGTAATTCAAGAAAACATTTTCCTTGGAATCTTTACATATTTGAGATGTTCTTGGACTGAGAAGTTCTGGCTTAGTGGTGGTGGTTTGTCCCAAAGTCAGGAGAATCATAGGAGGGGAAAAGGATGTTGGCTCCTTCATGCGGGCAGCAGTAGGGATGTGATTCTGTGGTCTAGTTTCAGAGTGGAGAATAGCCACAGTGGTTTCATGATGATCTTGACCAAGGGTGGTAGTTTCTACCTGACTTGAAGCCATCTCCACTTTTATGCTTGAGAGAATTGTGGAAAAACCAGCTTCTTCCTGGTGAAATGGTGTGGAGACTGTCACAGAGGACAAAAACTCAGAAGTAAAATCCACATCCTCAAGCTCGTTAACAAGGGGAGGGTCTGTAGGGGTTTCCCCAGAAGTGGTAACATGTATGTCTGTCTGTAGCCTCCCAGGCTGAGCTGTCCTTGAGGGATTCCAGGTTGGAATTTCTGGAAAGCCCACAGGAGAGGATTCTTCCTTAAATTCTCCCATAGTGGAGACCAAGGAGCAAGAAGTTGGTGTGACGTTAGTAATTGACTCACCAGGGACTAAAATGTCACTTTTATGTTTGTCAACATTTGTGGCAACATCATCCTGAATTTCTTTTCTATCTGATGTGGGTTTATACATGACTGGAAGTGTGTCTTGGACTTTATGGTAAGATGAATGTATTTTTCTGGTGGTTGTCGTGTAACCTAAGGAATCATAAACGCCCTCAGTTTTCAGAGAAACATTTCTAGGCAAAAGTGTAGTTTCTGAACTGGGAGTAACAATGTTTCTATGTTTATTTTCTGGAGAAGGGCTGGGCTTGGATGCAGATGCTCTTGAGCTCACTGTAGAAGGGGTATATCAATGTTTGTTTGGCCTCTTCCCGTGTTTTCTCCGTGGAGTTCCCTTTGATATGAGCTCCACATTATTCTCCATTTCCAGCTGTTTGGGGGTATTAACTGTGTTAATCTCCCAAGACGTAGGAACCAGGGAACTCTCCATTTGATTTGAAATCTTAATGTCAGTTGCTTGAGTTGGTTGAGTAGAAAAAGTCTCTAATGGGGCAAAAGTTGTGGGTGGGGTTTGCTTGTGCCGGTGGTGGAATTTGTGAGGGTGTAATTTTCTCCCATTGGGTCTCCTTCGAGAAGGGTGAGTGCTCATGGTGGATGATGAAGCCACTTTTTGCCTTGGAGTTGTTTCTGTTGTGGTGTCTTTGTGTAGCAGGGTGACTTCTTAACTGGAGACGTACTGCTCATTATACCCAGTGTGGAGTCAGGTAAAGTGATGGATTTGCTCTCTTGGCCCTCATTCTCAGAACTTCTGGAGTGTGTAGGGTCTCCCTCTAGCATATTTCCTCCCTGTAGTGTCTGAGACATCTCTTTCATACCCTTTTTAATCAGTAAGGTGTCTTGAGTGCTTAAACTACTTTTCACAAGCTGGATGTTCTCTGTCGGTCCTTGTAGATGTGATTTGCCTGGGACACCTTGTTCCCCTACAGTAGAATCCTCAAATGACAGTGATGTACTAGAGTCATTAACCCAGATGGTGGTGGTTGGAGTAAGGTGTGCAAAACTGTATTCTTTTATGTTATCCTCATGTGGTTGTGAATTAGTCTCCAAATCTGGGTCAAAGTATTGCACAGGCTCAGACTCAGCCAAGGAGACAACAACCAATGGAAGCTCATACTCACTGGGTGTGGGATCTGGTGAGGATCCAACATCTGCTGCAGACCAACCCTCTGTTTCCGTCTCTTCATGGGTGGGCTCTTCATAGACTGTGTCTAAGGTGTGCAGAGTAGGAGATGGTTCATAAGGCTCAGATATAAGTGTAGAGGCTGCAGTCCCCTTCAGGTCGCCTTCAGTGGAAGTTATCTCCTCAGTCTTCTTGGAATACTCATCAACAACTTCTTCCAGAGGTGTGCTTGTTACTTCAGGTTCAACAAGAATAACTCCATTGTTGTGGTGTTCTAGTCCCATGCTGGCTGAGGAAATGGTACTCAAAATGTGCTTTCCTTCGCTGAGTAGAGGTACATCTGCTGAGGATTCTTCAGCACTTGTTGCTGTCTGTATTGGAGATGCCAAGGGGGGAGAAACAGCAGGCAAAGGTGGTTGACTGCTAGGCTCAAGAATGGAGAACTTGTGGTTTTAATAATTGGGGATACTTCTGTGCCTATAGGGAGATTTTTCCCAAGGACTTTGGCTAAAATATCAGCCCAGTGCTCCGGATTAATCTGTTTGTTTGCCATGTTTATCCTTCGTCTTGATTCAAACACTCTGAGACCTTCTGCAACACTGGTCTCTGGTTCTTTTTCTGAATGCTTCCAGAGTTTCGGCTTTCTTCTCCCTTTCTTGGCTTTCTTATCTCCATTGATGGCATCATCCTTTGTTTTGAGGAACACCTCTTGGTGCTTTGGATGTAGAAGTCTCCTTGAAGTGTTCTCTTCATCTCCCGTGCCTGAGACCCCTTCAACCTCCACGATGTCTTCTCTCACTCTGGAAAGAGCCTTTGGACCTGGGCATCTGCCTCTTTTGGATGGCGAGCCAGAACCTTTCTTGGTCACTGTGATTCCCACCGTGATATGGTCTGCCCCATGCTGGTTGACAGCCACACATCTGTAGTAACCGCTATCACTGACTTGGATCTTTGGGATGGAAAGAGTTCCATTTGGCAGCATGTATACATGTGATGTGTTAGCCAAATCATTAATTATCCTTCTGTTTGGAAGAATCCAGCTAAGGTGGGCTTCGGGTATAGCTAAAGCATTGCAAGGCAACATCACTGGCTCCCCTGGGTTCTTGCCAATTGTCACTGTGTCTTTCTCAGCTGGCTGAGTGGAGGGAGACTGCACAAGTACCCTATATACCATGCGGTCCATTTCATCCCTCACTTGAGCAAGCCCGAGTCAGATGGCTCCATGGACTTGATCCTCAGCCAGCCACTGCTGAGAATGGAGAACTTGCTGTCTGGGTCATCCACAGGCACTTTCAGGATGGAGCCATCTGGAAGCACCCAGAAGATAGATGGACTCTCAGAAGCTTTCACATTGCAGCTCAACTGGCATGGACCCCCTTCCAGGACAGTCTGATCTTTTTGCACAGCTCTACTAGGCTCAATCATTACCCAGCTTCTGCCCCGAGCCTGCCTTGTATCTTTCGTGGCTATTGTTTGAGAATACTGGTTGTAGTAGGAAAGTAGCACCTTCTTGGCCGTACTCTGAGGTCGGTTCAGCTGGATATCTATGGATGGCTGCATGACCCATTCTGGTTCTGCAAGAATCTGGGCTCTCACACCTGTGTAGTAAAGAGCTTCTTCATCAGCATCCTGCCTGTACTGGTAGCTGACTCTGGGGTGTTTGCTGAGCATGAGCTCTCTATGTAGCTTCATGGGAACTTCACTGTAGTATGCTATCAATTTCCATAGATTTTCATAGTTTTCCTGGGTCATTGGACACTCAAAGTCCAAGGCAACCATTGCATTTATGTCAATATCTGGAGGATCTGTTTGGTTCAAGTGAATTTTGTACACATCCATTGGTTTCTTGATGTCACACACCAAGTTCACCATGTTCCCGTGCTCATCAGTCATATTCAAAGAGATGCTCCACTGGGGAAGTTGGATTTTCTCCAGGATGAGCTGGCTGTCACCATCCTCTTCCTGTTCTTGCTCCTCCTCAATACTCCTGCTCCTGTTCTGTCTCAGAGGAGACTCTATGGAAGGCTTCAGACAAGTCAGGTCCTTCAGCTTGTGAATCTCATGTTTGTACAACTTCTTTGGACTGAAGCACATTGCACACAACTGACCGCCTTCATAAGCTTTGTCCTTTTTACACTTCAGAATTCCTAAAACAAATAAGCAAATAGACACTCAATAGGGTAAGGAGCCAAAGAATGGCACGCCTTGTACATGGCCAGAGGATAAAGCCTATGTTTGCGTCTTTATCACCCAGCTGTAATCCCATAAACAAGGAATCCTATACATGAGTTGCCTTTAAGGCTTCATGTTAAACCACAGTTTTAGTACACTGTGTGGTAACTAATGGATGCTTTATAACTGCTTAACCATTAATAATAATTTTTACTTAAAAATATCTTAAAATACTTACTAACAGGTATTTAAAAAACATTTCTAAGTTAAAGAAAACAGCTTCACTCATATACATTATACAATGTACCTTCTGTGAAAGTTTAGAAGAATCTGTATAAATAACTACAAACTGGGGAAGCATTTCTAGGTAAAAGGATGAATCTTTGCATGTATCACATCATATCTATTTTTTGTTGTTTTTCATCTTGATATATATACCTATATATATAAAAAATCTTTATATATATCTATCTCAATATATACAAATATGTATCTATCTTAATAGATATATATTTACATTATATATACCTATATAATATATAGATATATAGATCTATATATCTATATATCTATATATAATATATAGATATAATATAGAGATCTATTATATATCTATAGAATATATAGAATATATATAATTCTATACATTATATATAATATATAATATATAAATATAGATATTATATATCTATATATAGATTAAATATATATTATAAAGATATATATCTGTATAATATATAATAAATAAGATATATATCTATTGATATATCAGTATGTTTATATATCATGATAGATATGTAACTATTTATTATATTTTATATTATATTATATTATATATATTATATTTTATATTATATTTTATATATAATATATAATATAATATATTATATAGATATATATCTATCATGATATATAAACATATATTGATATATCAATAAATATATGTAGATATATAGACATATAATCAATGTATATTCATATCTAAATATATATAAATATATATAAATATATATGGATATAAATATATAAACCCGTGAAAGCATTTTCAGGTAAAAGGAAGAATCTTTGGCATGTATCACATCATATTTACTTTTTAAAATTGTGATATAACAATATATAAATTTATAGATAAACGTATTTATAAGTAATATATAATCAATATCCTTATATTATAAATATATTATATATAAATCAATATATTTATATTATAAATCATTTATAAATTTAAATGATAAATTTAAATTCTAAATTTAAAATATATAATTTATATATTTATATATAAATATATAATTGATATGTATGTATCTAGGTAACTATATATAACTATGTATTTATAAATTTATAATATATAATTTATATATAATCAATATGTATCTATCTAGGAACTATTTATAACTATATTTATAATATTTAATTTATATATAATCAATATGTATATTTCTAGGTAAATATATCTATATTTATAACTCTCTCTATAAAGTTATAATATATAATTTATATATAATCAATATGTATGTATCTAGGTAACTATATCTATATTTATAACTCTATAAATTTATAATATATAATTTATATATAGTCAATATGTATGTATCTAGGTAACTATATCTATATTTATAACTATAAGTTTATAATATATAATTTATATATAATCAGTATGTATGTATCTAGGTAACTATATAACTCTATATAAATTCATAATATATGATTTGTATATAATCAATATGTATGTATCTAGGTAACTATATCTATATTTATAACTATATTTATAAATTTATAGTATGTAATTTATATATAATCAATATGTGTCTATCTAGGAACTATATATTTATAAATATATTTATAAATTTTCAAATATATAATCAATATGTATGTATCTAGGTAACTATATCTATATTTATAACTATATTTATAAATTTATAATATATAATTTATATATAATCAATATGTATGTATCTAGGTAACTATATCTATATTTATATGTATAAATTTTTAATATATAATGTATATATAATCAATTTGTATGTATCTGGGTAACTATGTATTTATAACTCTATTTATAAATTCATAACAATTTATATATAATCAATGTGTAGATATCTAGGTAACTATATATTTATAACTCTATATTTATAAATTTATAATATACAATGTATATATAATCAATATGTATGTATCTAGGTAACTATATCTATATTTATAACTCTCTCTGTATTTATAGTAAACACTTCATGTAGTGTTTGCTTTTGAGTTCACATTATCCTCTTGGTCTCCTGGATATGAAATCCTCTGGAATTTTCTCCACCTTTCCAGCCATAACTTGGTCTCAGTCACTGCTTCCTCCTCCTCCTCTGCCTGAATCTTTGCTGACTGGGTCCTCCTTGACTTGGTCCTAAGCCCCTTTCCTTCCTGGTTGGCTTCAGAGTCAATGGCCTCTCCCACATGCGTGGTTCCAATTACCACCCACCTGCCAGTGATGACTACCATATGTGCTTCTCTAGTCCAAATACATTCCCTGAGTTCCATACCCCATCTGTATTTACGGCCACTCCCCATTTCTGGCATTACTGTCTGAGCTCCACCTCCTGTCAGATCAGTGACAGCATTAGATTCTCATAGAAGCACAAACCCTATTCTGAACTGTGTATGCAAGGGATCTAGGTTGTGCACTCCTTATGAGAATCTAATGCCTGATGATCTGTCACTGTCTCCTGTCACCCTCAGATGGAACTGTCTAGTTGAAGGAAAATAAACTCAGGGGTCCCACTGATTCTACACTATGGTGAGTTGTAGATTTATTTCATTATATATTACAATGCAATGATAAAAGAAATAAAGTGCACAACAATGTAATGCATTTGAGTCATCCCAAAACCACCCCCTCCCCAACCCTGTCTGTGGAAAAATTGTCTTCCATGAAATTGGTCCCTGGTGCCAAAAAGGCTGGGGACTGCTGATCTATTGTATGACTCCATGTATATTAAATGTATATTGTATGATTCCATATATATGAAATGTTCACAATAGTCAAATTCATAGATACAGGAAAGAAAGTGGTAGTCCCCAAAGGCTGGAGGAGGAGAGGGAGTAGAGCGTGACTGCTTAACAGATATGAGATCTCCTTTTTGGGTGTTAAAAATGTTTGGAACAAGATAGAGATGATGTATACACAATAGTATGAATGTACTAAATGGCACTGAATTTTAGCGTCTACAATAATGAATGCCATGCCATTTGAATTTTACTTTAAAAAATTGCAAAAGCATTGTGCAGGTCAGCTTTATATGTGCCTTCAGGATGTAGCTGGCTCTGAAAACAAGCTCTAATGCTTTTAGAGATGGAGAAATGAAAGGAAAAATAAGGGAGGTGCTGTTTGAAATGCCCTCAATATGAAACGATGTCTGCTACAGATTCTATGTGCATGGATTCATCTTGCAATGCAGTCACAGCTATAATTTGAGCTTTGTGGGTCTGCAAGTTACTATTCTGAGTGGGTCAACCAAATAGGAAAGGGCTCAGCTCTGTTAGCAAGAAGGATGACTAGAAGGGTAAAAATAATGAAAAAGATCATTTCAGGTAATCGTGAATTTCATAAGGAAATAATTAAAGGACAGGAAGGAGAGTAGAGGGGTTTGGTGGGTCAATGCCTGTGGCAGAGCTCTCTGGGGAGGTGAGATTTGAAGCAGGGCTTCAGAAGCAAAGGGGTGTGACCATGTACAGGTCTCTTGGGGAAAGGCATTCCCAATGGAGGAAGACACCCAGAGATTTTCATTGCTTTATACAAAAGCTCACTGTTTGTTTTGTTGATCCTGATTAGGAACTTGGTTTTGGGTGCAGCTTCAGTGTTTCACTCCATTATTGGTTGACTTACTATTCATTTGGTTTCTTAACTCTCTGTTCCAAGATGCCTCATCTTATTTCCAGAGATTCATTATTGGTCCACTTGGGCAGGGCCTCATCATTTTAGAAGAATATTCCATGGTGGACAATTAGTTACCTCTCTGGTATTTTGCTGTTTGCCATAAAGTTCAGAGTTATTGGCCATCTTTCTATTCCTTAGACTCACCAAGCTTGCCTGCTTTATAGCATGGCCATTGATTTGTTCTCTATAGAGATGATGCTCAACATCCTGTAATGCACACGATGGCCCCTACAACCCAGATTGATTCAGTCCTAAACATCAAGATTGCAGAAATTTGGTAACCTTACCTTAGCATGTGCAAATTTGTCTACCTGTCTCTCTGTCTGTATCTATCTACCTAACTACCTACCTACCTATCATCTATCAATCTATCTATAATCCTATCTCTCATCATCCTATCATCTGTCAAGCATCTATTATCTATCATCTATATATCAATCATATATCTATTCATCCATTACATCTATTTATCTATCATCTATTATCCATCCATCACATCCATCTTTCTATCAATCATATATCTATCATCCATCACATGTATCTATCTATCTATCTATCTATCTATCTATCTATCTATCTATCTACTATCTATCTACCATCTATTACCTATCTATCCATTGCATCCAGCTCTGTATCTGGGTATCTATCTATCCATCTATCTATCATCTATCTATGTACCTATATCTATTGCATCTATCTATCATCCTATCATGTACCTACCAATATACCTACCTTTCGTCTATCTCTATCATCTATCAGCTATCATTCTATCATCTGCTTATTATCATGTTTCCGTTATCTATCTATCTTATATCTATTCATCCACCACATCTATCTATCTATCTATCTATCTATCTATCTATCTATCTATCTATCTATGTATCTATCTATCTATTTTTCCATCCATCTATGCATCTAATATCTATGGCATCTATGTATCTAATATCTATGTATCCTATCTATCTATCTTCTATTATCTATCCATCCATCACATCTATCTGTCATCTACCTATCACCTTTCTACATATGTATATCTATTCTATCTATCATCCAATCACCTACCTATCAACATACCTACCTTTTATCTATCTCTATCACCTATCAGTTTATCATCCTATCCAGTATCAGTCTATCATCTATCTTATCTATCATCTAATATCCTATTATCTATCAACCTATCTATCATCTATCTTTATCATTCTATCTATCAATCATTCTATCATCTGTCTGTCTCTCTGTCTGTCTCTCTGTCTCCCTGTTTGTCTGTCTATTGTCTATCTGTGGCAGCAGTTCTCAACCAGAGAAAAGTTTGTTTCTAGGGAACATTTGTCATCATGTGTAGAGATTTTTGGTGATCACAAATATGGAAGCAGGTGCTACTGGCATCTAATGGGTGAAGGTCAGGGAAGTTGCTCAACATTTTACAATGCACATGACAGCAACATAAAACAAAGAATGATCCTATCCAAAATGATAATAGTGACCCAATGTCAGTTATGCTGAGGTGAGGAAATCCTGCTCTAATCCTAGGTAATCTTTGGGCAGATGTGTTGTGTTTATTATTATTTAGGATTTTAGAACAAATCTGTCTGGAATGGTGAACACACAAAAGGGAATTGATGTCAGCGCCAAAATCCTTTTCCAGGCTGCGTGTAGGTGGCTCATGCCTGTAATCTCAGCACTTTGCGAGGCCAAGGTGGGTGGATCACTTGAGGTAAGGAGTTACCTTGGGAGACCAAGGCAGAAGAATTGCTTGAACCCAGGAGTTGGAGCTTGCAGTGAGCCAAGATAGCAGCACTGCACTCCAGCCTGGCAACAAAGTGAGACTCCATCTTAAAAAAAAATCATTTTCCATTTCTTGGATGCTGAGATTTCTCTAGATACAGCAAGCAGGGGAAATAATGGTATCAGGTGAGTAGGTGAGATTGTCTGCAACCAGGTTACCTAAGAGCTGAGAAGACATGGGAAGGACTATGTTTTATTTACACCAAGTGCAAAAGGGAGTGATTGGAGGGTTTAAGGAAGGGAGTGACATGAATTGAAGTATGTGTTAAAACAGCAATGTTGGCCACTACCTGGAGAACGTGTCAGAGCTGGGCAAGAGAGGGAGGCAGAAATGAGGTGAATCCTGCAGAGAAATTGAGGGATGCTGGATTCACAACCAGGCAGTAAATATGAAAGCATACAGAACATTTCCAAATGTACTTAGAGGAAGAGCCAGCAGAAATTGCTGAGTGGTGGGAGTGGGAATGAGGACAAACTTGGAGGGGAGGATTCTCCATGTGGGGGGATGCTATCATTTGCTGGATGGCAAAGGCTGAGAGAGACAGGTGTTGGGGAAAGAATTCAAAGCTGTATTTACCATGCGATGGTTGAGAATTTTGTAAGCATCTAAGGGGCGAATAGGGATCAAGACCACGATGGAGATCCACGATGCACATTCAGAGGAGACTAGCCAACCAACCAATGGAACAGAGCCCTGGGAGTAAATAATCTGAACAGAGCCCACGGGAGGCAGATCTTCAGACAGAGAAGGTAGGGTTCTGAGGCTCAGTCTCCGAAACGGGTCAGAAACAGCTGGATGTTCCTCAGCACATTTTACTTCAAGAGTGTGCTATGTTCTCATTCCGTAGTTGTGGTCACCAAAAAGGTCTCCAGATGTTGCCAAATGTTCTCCAGGGGCAAACTCATCCATTGTTGATAACTACTATCATAGATAGATAATACATACATACATAGGCAGACAAATAATAGATAAATAGATAGATAGACAGATAGATAGATAGAATGGATAGATGATATTGATTGATTGATAGAGATGATAGGTAGGTAGATTATTGATAAATAGACGATGGAGAATAGATAGGTAGCTTGATTAATAGATGATAGATAGGATAGAGAGATCAATAGATAGATGAAGGAAATAATTAAAGGACAGGAAGGAGAGTAGAGGGGTTTGGTGGGCCAAACCCCTAGAGATAGGTGATAGGTAGGTGATAGGCAGACAGATGAAACAAAGATTGACTGATAGATGATGGGTAGGTAGAGAGATAGATTGGCTGATTGAGGATAGAGATAGAGGTTAGGTAGGTAGATAGGTGACAAGCAGATAGATAGGTAGGTAGGTAGATAGATAGATAGACAGATATTGAGAAAAACAGACAGAATGACTCATATTAAAGCCATGGATAGCTGAATGTCAAAAGTAACCTAAGAATTTTGGTGACAACTATTAAGGTGGAGAAGAAGGGAAAATAGGAACAAAGGATCAATACTGGTTGATTTCCCTTCACATCTGAATAATTCCCCCTATTTGGGAAGGCACCCAAAGTCTGGGACAGGCTCCATATCAGCTCAGAAACGTGCCTGACTGTCATCTTCCCCTGATTGTTTTTAATGGGCATTAGAGAGCTTGCAGATGCAGATTCCAAGGGTGCCAGATGTGAGAATGGGGGAGGGGGGCGGTTATTCTGGAACAGACAAAAGCCTGGAGAATCACTTGAATACCCCCTTTCAGAACCCGAGGGTATACATGTCCCCTTTTTGCATCCTTCTAAAAATCAGTAGACAGTCTGGGAAACTGGAGACTGGGATGACCCTGTACAAAGTGCAGTTCCGTGGCTTATTAGCCCCTTGGCTTACATTCCAGACTATCTTCATCACCTATTGATTGACAATCACTGAATATATAACTGACTCTGTGAAATGTTTATGGCAGACAATATTTGCAAAATTATGTTATAGGTTCTGGTTAATATCACAAGGCAGAACTTAAAATAAAACGGATGAGTATGGGCATTGTCAAAGTTGCAGAAAGTCATAATCAAAACCAGTCTTTTAATCGAGGGAAAAAATATTTAAGAGTCTGTAAATCCATCTCTAGGTGGATGCTACATTGTTGGTTCCTGAAAAAAAAAATATTTGGAAAGCAATTTTCAGAAATGCTTTTAGTCTGTCCAAGCAGGAAAGACCAATGCTGACAAAGAATCCTAAAAACAGCTGTGTGGGAATAGGTTTCATTGGCACTTGGCCAACAATTCCTCATTCCTTGAGAGTCTTATATTTTCTCCAGACCACTAAAACACAAATCAATCTCTGAGTTTTATCAGTTAGACATTGCTCTTGCTTCAGGTTTTTTCCCCAACAAAGTCCAAGATGCTGGACTCATTACCTAATTTGAGATTGATTTTTCTGAAACAATGCTATTATAATATTATTAGTGATGTTTTTCCAATAGTATATTAGTTGCTATTACAGATTAAACCAGATGGAAGGCATAGATGTTGATGCAGTGAAGTAATTCTCTAGGGTCTTAAAATTTTTCTTTTCTTTTTAATATTATAGAAAACTATCTCTAGATATTACTGGCATCAATAGGAAAAAGAAACATTAACATGTTGATATGTCTGTTTTATTCCCCCATTAAAGTCAATCTTTATTGTGAGTTGTTTAAAATGAAACCATCAGAAATGGTGTTGTAATTTAGAGGTTAGTTATGTTTTGCACTTACAAAGTACTTCAGTTTAAAAATGAACAGGAAGAAAAGCATCCCAGAAACTGTAAATGAGATGCAAACAACTTCAGAAGTAATAGTCTTATTGGTGCTCTAAGTCTCTGGCCATTAAACAAATCACCTCTTTGGGGAGGTTGTATGCTGGGACTGTCCCCACCCTCATTTCCAGCCTGATATCCCCCTTCCCAACACACAACACAAACACACAAACCTGCTGTGCAGGAAGCACCGCCATATATATATATATATATATATATATATATATATATACACACACACACACACACACACACACACACACACACACACATACACATACACACACACACACACACACATATATCTGCATCAGCCCCACACTTTTTTAGAAGGCTCCACCAAGGCCTGGCTGATGGTACCCCCAGCATGGGACCTGCCAAGGTGCTAGGTTTGAAAGATGAGGTGGTTAATCCCAGCAAGTGGGACCATGTGTTAAAATGGTTCATGTATAAAAAACAATTCCTAGACAGAGCCATTTTGCACACCAAGGGTGGAAGAAAAAGAAGTTACAGTTAAAGCTTCACTTTCAAATATCACATGCGCTATCTCTCAGGATTCAAAGGAGCTTTAGCAGTCAAGGAACCAACCCAAATATTCATCAATGATAGACTGGATAAAGAGAATGTGGTACATATAAACCATGGAATACTATGCCGCTGTAAAAAGGAATGAGATCTTGTTATTTTCAGGGACCTGGATGAAGCTGGAAGCCATCATCCTCGGTGAATTAACAAGGGGAAGAGAAAACTAAATGCGGCATGTTCTCACTCGTAAGTGGGAGTTGAACATTGAGAACACAGGAGCACAGGGAGGGGAACAACATACACCAGGTCCTGCTGGGGGGTGGGGGTTGAGGGGAGGGAACTTAGAGGTTGGGTCAATAGGTGCAGAAAACCACCATGGCACACATATACCTATGTAACAACCTGTACACTCTGCACATGTACCGTGGAACTTAAAGTTAAATAAATAAATAAATAAATAAATAAATAAATAAATAAAACAAATGGGCTTTAGCACCTATTCTGTTTTTCTTACTTCATTATACAAGAAATGTGTCCTGATAAATTACAAGACTGTAAAAAGGGAAGCTGGCTTACATGTTACTATTCCCTCCTCTGCCAACGCCAAGCTGTTTTCCCCAATGAGCTATCATCGTTGTGGTTGGATGTTCAGGTGGTCAACTCATAAACTCTAACAGCATTTCATTGAGAAAGCTATTTAATGGTCTGTTGCCATGGGTTAGGGAAATTATCATCTTATTCCCTCAATGTTTCATTGTCTAATTCTACCACTGTCAATAGGGAAGTTTCCTCCTTACTCCCTCAACGTTTCATTCTCTGACTCTACCACTGTCGATAGAGAAATTTCCATCTTATTATCTCAGTGTTTCATTCTCTTTTTCTACCACTGTCAATAGAGGAAAGTTTTTTTTTAACTTTGTTCTATAAGATGTCCACGTACATTTACAGTTATTTTGCATTGGCTCAAATCTGGCCATTTTATTTTTACTAAAACATCTCCATGGTGGATATTTCTCAGACACTAATTTAATCAGTTGTTCTGGGGATAGATGCCAGAAAGTAGCTAATACATTTTGTTGAAGTACTCCAAATGATTGTTGACTATTAAAATTGCAGTTGAGCACCTGTAGTTCATAGCACCTAACACTTAGGTCCACACAACCTTCGTGCGTATAAAATGAAACCAATATATTAAAATTCTACCTGGCACACTACATCAAAATATGTTTTAAAAAAGATGTTGACATTTTTAATAGCCAAAATCTGCAGGAATTCTTTTCCTGCCTTAAAGTCACAATTCTATCATCTACATGACTTATAAAATGGCACAGATGTTCTGCTTATTTTTATTATTCTTAAATCGTTGCTGAAGTCTATTTAAATCATCTTCGTATGTTTAAGTGTGTTTCTCATGCATTCACCTCTACAATATATTAAAGAAATGCTATCAAGGCAATTTCTCAACAGACTCTAAAGTTGTTCATGCTGCTCGTTAATAGACCTTACAGCAATGGCAGCTGATGGATATATTGAGATAATCATCGAAAAAGCTGCATTTAGCATAACTAAAACTTTTTTCTCTATTCTGCCCATCTGCAGCTCCATAATTCTCGACAGAGCTACACAGAGGAAATGCACATATGAAGTTAAGTAAATGCACATACACACATGCAAAACCAGATCAAGACGCACGCACTGACAGTGGGAAGGTTCGGGAAGAAAGTGGTACAAACCCCAAATTGATTCTTTCCACGTGTTTAGCAATGCCAGCGGGCACGGAAGCCAGGGATCGGAACGTGCAGTGGACCTCGCTGGGGACGTATCAGGCACAAGGATGCGGGCAGGCCAGCGCCACTCGCGGATGGCCCCAAAGCAGGATCAGCACCACGGAGAGGGCCCCCCAGTGCGCGCGCTTGGGCATCTTGTCGGGGTGCCTGATTCTCGGATACCTGAGGTAGAACAACGAAGAGATGCGCTTATTCACAGGTAGCACCGACGAACTGTGGGCAATTTTTAAATTTGAATTGTGCATCACGGTTTCAAGCTTCCCAGGACTTCACACGATGTGTTGTAGTGACGCTTAAACCGTGGGAATTGAGAAAGATGAAACATGGTTTTTTTCTAAACTTTTCACCATTCACTTTAATCATGACTATAGAATATAGTCTTGATTCTTGGCTTGGATACTATGATTTGGAAATCTGTCTTGCATTCTGTAATTGTGGGTATGAAATTGGCGGGGGGTGGTGGGGGAGACAGACAGAGAGAGAACAAGAAAAAGAGAGGTTTGTATTTATGTTTCCATAATAAAAGAAATAATAAAATGTTGTGTTTCTGCATCCAACAACAACTGAGCCATTATATATTTATATACACAACAAACACACGCCTGTCCATTCGCCCAGGTTCTGAAGGAGGGCGAACTGCTGATTAAAAACTCTAAAACCCAGGCTGGGCGCGGTGGCTCACGCCTGTCATCCCAGCATTTCGGGAAGCCGAGGCGGGCGGATCACCTGATGTCGGTAGGTAAAGACCAGTCTGACCAACACGGAGAAATCCCGTCTGTACTAAAAAATACAAAATTACTTCCCAAGAAAACTATTTATTTTGATTCTTTCCTTTAATGATATTTCTCAAACCTTTAATTCTAGCTTCTTGAAGAGCTTAAAGAGGTATTCACTAGAAGAAGATTCATCCTGTTATTTCTGGGTGTATTTACTATCCTTATTTTTTTGTCTTGGAAAAGCTAGAGAGTTTTCTGGATGATACAGAGTTGCTGTTAATCGGGGAGGAATTCTGGGGGAACCTCTGATCATTCAATAAACAGGAAGGGATTGCTAATGAAACACATTCAGGCAAACAGAAAAAAAATGGAGTCACTAAAAAAATGGAAAACCTAGATTGCATCAGCTACTTCATTTAGAAGTGATCATTTTCTTCGTGCCCTGGCAATGTCTATGTCATCTAACATTTTTGTCATCTCTTGAATGGCGTTTACTTAAAAACAGTGGCACACATGGAAAGTAAATAGGGATGCACAACAAACGACAGCCTGCCCATTCGCCCAGGTTCTGAACGACCACGAACTACTAACTAAAAGTTCCAAGACCCAGGCCTGGCGCGGTGGCTCAAGCCGGCCATCCCAGCATTTTGGGAGGCAGAGGTGGGCGGATCACCTGAGGTCGGGAGTTCGATACCAGCCTGACCAATAAGTGTAAGCTCCGTCTTTACTAAAAATACAAAATTTGCCAGTCGTGGTGGTGCATGCCTGTAATCCCAGCTACTCGGGAAGCTGAGGCAGGAGAATCGCTTGAACCCGGGAGATGGAGGTTGCAGTGAGCCGAGATCGCGCCATTGCACTCCAGCCTGGGCAACAAGAGCGAAACTTGGTCTCAAAAATAATAATAAGAGTAAATAAAAATTCTAAAACCCTTTCTATAAGAGAGGAGCATCCAGACCTGTAGCTTTCCCTGCCTGTAAGTGACCTAGGAAAGGTTATTCTCTTAAGCCCGGGGGCTCGTCTCCCTTCAGTTGCCCATCAAGGACTGATGGTGCACTGGTAGCTTTACAAAAAAGCAAGTCCGGCTTCGCCTCTGAGGGCTGGAACAAACTGACTCCCGCAGCTCTGCAAGTCCTCGGACTTTTCTCTCTCGTCAGAGCCCAGGTTGTCCCCGCCCCTGCCAGCGCGCCCGACCTTGGTGCTGGGTTGGTCCCAAGGGCAGCCGAGGGCGCCGGTCCCCAGCGTCCTGTGCCTGCGGGCGGACTTGGCCCAGGCGTTCCAGAGGACTCCTCAGCCCCCGCTCCCCGTCCACCCTCCCACCCCGGCACCAACCTCCCGGGGGACCCGGGAAACTCGCCCCCAGACAACCCTAATCCCCGGGACGCGGGGTCAAGTCTCTGCCGCAGAGAAAGCGGCCCTGCGCCAGCTAGGCCGCCGGATACGGTCTGCGAACCCTGCAGGGAAGCAGGGGTGGTGAGGCAGTCTGCTTTCTTCTTGGCCCTGGGCGGATAACCTAGAGTGGCCGCGCTGGCGGCCCTGCGCCCCTGGCCGGCTTCCAGAGTACGTTGGGTTGCGTCGAGCTGGCTGAGGGGTGAACTACGCGCTTTCCTGGAAGGCGGATGGGGTGGCCCCGCGAGTCGTCGCCGCTCGGGACTCGGACATCAAACCCCTTCTCTCTGCGGTGATGACTGTCCCTTTTTTTTTTTTTTTTTTTGCATGGCTCAGATCACTCTAGGCGTTGGGTTGTCCCCTTTCCAGGAAAAGCCTGGGTAATAGTAGGAGGAAAGAGGCAAGGAAGGAGCTGGGGAAGAGAGGAGGAATAGGTGACATGAAGTAGTCGCAGCCTGAGCAACTTCAAAAGAGGCCCCTCAAGCGTCCTTTCCCCCACCGATTGCAAGAGCACAGTGGGCTTCATTCAGGAATTCCGTCCGCAGCTTCCTAGAAACGCCGGATGGCGGGATTGTAGGTCTCCAGAGAGAGAGACAGAGGGATGAGGGGCGAGTTGGGAAGCGGGAGGAAAGGAGGCATGGGTTGTCTGGGCTTAATTAGACCTGCATGCATCCTCCTTCAAGATCCGGCTGTCCTCCCTAACTGATCCTCAGCTACTTAAAATTGCAGGAATTCAGGTATCCTGATTTCTTAGCAACTTCAAACAGTGCTGGGGAACAGTGCAATCTGCCTGCATGCAGGCCCTTTACCCCCAGTGTTTCCCTTGGGTGTCTCTCAAATCCCGTCACCCCCTGCAAGCAGACACAGCAGCCCACGGGCACCCTGGCCACCCTGGATCCTCACCTATCCTTGGGAAGCCGCCGCACACGGGAGCGGAGAGCGCGGATCGTCCACCGTGCCGTGGTGCTCAAGTCAAGGCCAGGAGTCTGCCGGGGCCATGCCCTTTTCCGGGCCGGGGGTGAGGCAGCTCGGCTTCCCAGCGCGGCACAGCGCCCCGGCGCCCTTTTATTCAGGCGCTGCTAGGCTTCCCCAAGTCCACCCCTCTTCACACCCCCACCCTGCCCCACCCCGGGGAGACGGGGCGCGGGCCCGAGCCAAGGGACCCTGGCCGCGCCGCTCTGAGCTCAGCCTTCCTGTCGCGTCTTCATTGCGCCTGGGCCCGGGTGGGCATGCCTCACCCACTCCAGCTGCAAGAACCGCAGGCGGCTCTGGGAAGGAGGGCTCTGTGTCAGAGAGAAGTCCCGGGACGCAGGAGGAAAGGGCGAGATGCAGGGAGCGCGGTGGGAGCCGCAACAGAGTCCGCGCTTGGAGAACGCCTAAGCAGCGCTGGCAACGTTTCCGTTCCTTTCAGGGGACAGAGAAGGAGCAGAGTTTGCGCTTCTCCGGGTCAGATGGCGTTTTCTCTGGCAGCTCTTCCTAGCCCTTGTGCAGGCAGGAGCGGACTGGCCTTGCAAGCATACCGGGAGCTGCCTGCAGGGCTGCAACGTGAGAGCCGCCGCCACGCCCTCCCGCCTCTCCAGGACTCCCGGGCGCACGCCTCCCTCCCGCTGCCAGTCTTCCTGCCGGAAAGGTGGAACGGCTGCCCTCCGGCGTGGAGAGCCTTCGAGGGGAAGGGCGAGGGCTGGGAAGTTGGGAGAGTCTAATGGTCTAATGGTATTATCTGGGGAGGGTGTGGGGGTGGCAGTGACCTGGAGACAAGGCAAAAAGTAGAGGGTACAGAGGGTAGTTCCCTATTCCAGGAGGCAGAGGACGAGGAGGAGGTGGCTGCCTGGCTTCCTGGATAAGTCAGACCTGGAATGGTGGGGAGAGGTCAGGAAAGGATCGTCGGTCAGCAGAGCCCACCTGCGGTAAAAACATGGAGCTCAGACCAGTGTGCAGGGCCCGGAAAGGCACCACGGCACCAGCTTCTTGCAGGGTGCACCAGCGACTGCTTTTGGCTCTTCCTCTGGTTAGTCGCAATCCTCTTCCTGACCCAGCATTTTGATAACATATCCTTAGGGACAGTGTTTGCCTGTTGTGTTCTTTGATCTACAAAAGACATCTGTGAGTATAAAAAGAAAAAAAATTTTTTACAAGCCCAATGGTATCATGTACTTGTACAACCAATCCTGTCTGCTGAGATGCCCCTGAAGCAGGTAAGCGGCTTTTATTTTTATTTATTTATTTATTTATTTATTTAAGATGGAGCTTCCCTCTGTTGCCTAGGCTGGAGTGCCGGTGGTGTAATCTTGGCTCACTGTAACCTCCGCCTCCAAGACAGAAGCGATTCTCCCACCTCAGTCCCCCATGTAGCTACGACTACAGGCATTTGCCACCATGCTGGGCTAATTTTTATATTATTATTATTGTTGTTATTATTTTTGTACAAACAGGGTCTCACTATGTTGTTCAGGCTGGACTCGAACTCTTAGCCTCAAGGATCTACCCCCCTCAGCCTCCCAAAGTGCTGGGTGTCAGGCCTCTGAGCACAAGCTAAGCCATCATATCCCCTGTGACCTGCACATATAAATCCAGATGGCCTGAAGCAACTAAGAAACCACAAAAGAACCCCGGAGGCAGAGGTTATGGTGAGCCGGTGCCATTGCACTCCAGCCTGGATAACAAGAGCAAAACTCCAACTCAAAAAAAAACAAAACAAAACAAAACAAAAACGAGAAGTGAAAATAGCCAGTTCCTGCCTTAACTGAGGACATTCCACCATTGTGATTTGTTCCTGCCCCACCCTAACTGATCAGTTAACCTTGTGGCATTCCTTCTTCTGGAAAATGAGTCTCATTATCTCCCCATCGAGTACCTTGTGACCCCTGCCCCTGCCTGCAAGAGAACAACCCCCTTTAACTGTAATTTTCCTCTACTTTCCCAAATCCTATAAAACTGTCCCACCCCTATCTCCCTGTGCTGACTCCTTTTTCAGATTCAGCCCACCTGAACCCAGGTGATTAAAGAGCTTTATTGCTCACACAAAGCCTGTTTGGTGGTCTCTTCATACGGACTCATGTAACACTAGGATTACAGGCATGAGCCACCACACCCAGCAGGCATGCAGTTTTTAAAAGACAATGCATGGAAAAAGTATAATTGAGAAGTGCCTGCTGTTTAGATTTGATGCCCTGCCCTACATCCAGCACTTTCTCAGGGGCTGTCAGGAAGAAGGAAGGAATAAGCCTAAGAAATAAGTTGCTTCCCCTGCATGGAGCATGGACTGTCTTAGTTCCTCCTAAGAAACACAATGTTTAGGAATTCCTCACCACCTGCCGCCAACACCTAGGGTGGCTTCCACAGAGTTGATAGTCAGGAAACACTGGTTCATAAATGGGAATTCATTCCTTCTCTAGCTTTAGTTTTCAGCATGTGTTGACATAGTTCCAGGGATTAGTCAAATAATGCCCTTAGGCCTTTTCTTGGGCATGCCCCAAACCCATTGATTAAATTACAAAACAAAACAAAAAACAGCTGTCTCTTGAACATCTCTTTATCCTTGTTAATGATGTTGCCACCCATCTAGTCAGTAAAGTAGAAACTCAAGCCATCCTTGCCTTCTGCCTATCCTTCACACCTTCCTCATAGTCACCTGGTTGCCAAGTTTAGTTCCTGATGCCTAACAATCTCTGGGCCCAATGTGCTCTTCTCTCTGCCTCTCTCTCTACAGTTGCATGGGTATGTCTTAGATTTTGACAACTTCTTCCTCCATCAATGCCTTAATTTGTCCCTTCCAGCTGATAACTGAGATTTAGAGGGGTGCTATCATCCTCAAACCCAAGGCTGAAGTTTTCTATGGGTGGCCGGTGACACGCCTTGTGCTTCCCAGCCTGTCACTGGGCTCTACCTTTTACTGATATGTCTGGCTTGTCAAGAACAGGTAGCACATCCGTGATTTTTGTTGTTGTTGGTTTATGCCACTGTTTTGACAAACTTCTCCTCAATCTCCATTGTACAGCATTACCTTGCCTCTGTGCCCATTGCTAATGTGGGCTTTTTCCTGCATTGTGGACAATCGCTCACCTTCTTTTTATGCTGTCATAGCTTCTTGACACCTGGAGTATAGCACAGAGCTTGGCATACACCAAGTGTTCAATTGAATAAATGAATAGATGTATGAATGAATGAAAGAATACATGACTAAGGTTGAATTCTATTAAGAAATGTCTAGATTTGGCCAGGTGCAGTGGCTCATGCCTGTAATCCCAGCACTTTGAGAGGCTGAGGTGGGAAGACTGCTTAAGTCCAGGAGTTTGAGACTAGCCTAGGCAACATGGGAAAACCCTATCTCTACACACACACACGCACCAAACAAACAAACAAACAAACAAAAAAACTAGCCAGGCATAGTGGCATATGCCTGTAGTTCCAGTTACATACTGGGGGTTGAAATGTGAGAATCACTTGAGACAGTGAGCCAAGATTGCACCAGCGCACTCCAGACAGGGTGACAGAGCGAGACCCTGCCTCAAAAAAAAAAAAAAAAAAAGTCAGGATTTCCCTGCAGTAGGGAAATCTATTTATACTAGCTTATTCAGAGGGAATATTATTGGCTCACTTAATAGATAATATATATTAATACCTCTAAATACTTGTGCTACCTGGACAATCTGCACCCCAAAAATGGTTTATCGAAGTGCGGTGAAAGACAGAGGTTTACGGAAATTAGATAGGTAACTCAAATATAATGGTTTTAATTCCCTACAAGTCTGAAGTAAATAAAATATCAGGTCAACTAATTCAATTCTGCTTTGAAAATTTCATGCATTGGATGACGGTGAGTGAGCAGTGGAAAGAAACCTCTGGGTGGGTGCAGAATTTTAGCTTGGGGCAACAAAAATCCGGAACTACGCGCAGGTGATGGCTGCACAACACTGAGATGTATGAAATGCCATTACATTATTACTTTAACATGGTTTACTTTATGATGTGAATTTAACCTCAATAAATTATTTTTTAATTACACACATACTAATAAACAAGAAATGCCTAGAGTAGAAAAGTCCCAGGATGTAACTTGTACAATATATCCACAAAGAAAGTATTATGGAATCTCGTCATTCCATCCTTTTTGTTAAGTAAAATGCATAGTTGGCTGTATTTAGTCTTTTTTATTTTGACATTTGTCCTGCTAATGTTGCCTGCTTGCTTGGTGATGTGTTCCTAGAGCAGGGACCATGTTTGATTAATTGTTGAATCCCTTGAAGTGCCAAGAGAGTTCCTTAAATACAGGAGGTTTGCAGTACATGTCAGTTAAATTAAATTCATCTGTTTGCTAATAATTCCACCATGTGGAGGGTGAGGAAGGATGATCAAATGAAGGGCAGGTCAGTCCTTGTAGCTACAGAATGTACTTCAAGCAAAAGAATGATACTGAGCTCAGTGATTAACAAAAGATTGGAGCCCTCCTAATCGCTAAATGCCATGGAACCTGATGGATTGTGGCTTGTTGCAGATGAACCAGTGACTTACTAGCCACTGCTTTTTACTGTTCCTCTGGTTAGCAGCATTTCTCTCCCTGAACCAGCATTTTGACAACATGTCCTTATTATCAACATTTGCCTGTTTTGTCTTTGATCTACAAAAGACATCAGTGAATATAAAAGAAAACAGTTTTTTTTTTGTTTTTTTTTTTTTTTTTTTTACAAGCCTAATGGTACCATTTCCTTGTGTAACAAATCCTGTTTGCTGAGATGCTCCTGAAGCAGGCTGATGGCATCCCAGTTTTAAAAAGTGATGCGTGGAAAAGACATGATTGAGAAGTGCCAGCCCTTTAAATTCAACCCCCTAGACTCATGCATTCAGAAGGAAATCCAGACAGGTTTGCTAGCTCACTTCCCATCACCCAACCCTGATCCTCCATTGAGACCCCCTTTCCTTTAGAAATGTGGAGGTAGGGAAACTTGCAGCCCAGGAGACCCAGGAGGCCCTTACCACTGGGGAGCCATCATCCCTCTGCCTCCGTCATAAGATCTTTAAAATCCACTTTTCTTGCCAGCCTTTGACCAACAGCAGAGCCATAGGTGATCGAGTCAGACAGATAGTAGAACTCAAACCACCTCCTCCTACTACTTGCCATTTCTTGGCCAGAGGGCCTAGAACACACTATTCTCCCTTCCTAAAACCAGATTTCTCAAGGGTACAATAAGGGTAGTTTTACTTCTTGGAGGTGTCATAAGGACAGAATGCAATGTTGTACAGAGAGAAGTGAACATACTACATGCACCATGTCTGCAGTGAATATTTATACATAGGATCCAGAGAACCTACAGTCATTTTTTTCAACTTTATTGCTGTCTTTCATCTTCATATCCATCTTTTACCCGAAGGCAAGGTCTCTGGAAGTACACTGGCTGTTTCATGTATGAACTGCAGTTCCTGGAGTTTCTGGTTTCAATGTGAAACTCTAATATTCTAAAGGACTCTGTAGAGCACTATGTAATTTTCTTAACAGGGATTGTAAAAGTAACTTTCTGAGTCACATGACTGCAAACCCTACTGCTTCGCAAGCTCTATAATCAAGAGAAAGGCTGACCTAGTGAATACCCTTGGATGACTGGAGGGAAAAAAAAAATTGACACAGGAAATCTCTACTTCAAACTCATGGGCTTGCATAGCTCAGAAATCCCAGGGGCAGACTAATAGCTAGTGGGGTTGTATCTTTATTTCAGCAGAAACAGACTTTTAGGAATTTTCCATGGGAACTTGCCCTCATCTGTGTAGGGTAAACCTTCAATGAAAATACGGGCTACTGGCCACCTCAATGAAAATGAGGGGGTATTTTTGTTTTGCTTCTTATCCTCATAGCACAGTCGGTAGGAGTACTCTGTTCTCTTGCATGTACTAAAATGCTTCCAGATTTTCTCAACAGCATACTTTAAAATAGAACAGCAGCGTGGAAAATAAGTAAATAAATACAAAGAACACGTCAGAGAAACCCTCTAGCTCTCCTGAGCACAGTTGAGTTATCTCTGCAGATTAGGCTGGAGAAAATTCTGCTTAGCATGGTGCGTATCAACCTGCAGAGAAAACACATCGTGGAGAAGTGAACTAGCCTGACCCAGCTTGGGCAGATGTGCTGATGGGGATTTCTGGGCAAAATGAAAGCTGTTTATCTACTACTGTGACTTACCCGAACCAGCGGCACCTAGAACGGTGGAACTCACAGACACAGCCTTCTCCTCTCTGGATCCCTAAAATTTCAGTCGGTAGAAAACCAGCTGCAGGCCAGACAAGGTAGCTCAGGCCTGTAATCCCAGCACTTTGGGAGGCCAAGGCCGGCGGATCACCTGAGGTCAGGAGATCGAGACCATCCTGTCTAATACAGTGAACCCCAATCTCTACTAAAAACACAAAAAATTAGCCGGCCGTGGTCGCGGGAGCCTGTAGTCCCAGCTACTCGGGAGAGGCAGGAGAATGGTGTGAACCCGGGAGGCGGAGCTTGCAGTGAGCCAAGACCGCGCCACTGCACTCCCTCCAACCTGGGCAACAGAGCAAAACTCCGTCTTAAAAAAAAAAAAAAAGAAAGAAAAAGAAAAAAGAAAACCAGCTGCAGAAGATGAGATCATGGAAGGTATGGAAGGTTACCCGCTTCCTCCCTGACCCAGACCACACAGGCCAGTGAATTGCCGACAGGGAAAGGCAAGAAAATGTCAGCAATCATTAATTAATCCCTTCAAAGACCTCAATCCTAGATGGGCAATTCAGGAGAAACCGAGACCTAGCTCACTTTTTTGTAGGGGGATGAAGTCTCACTCTGTTGTCCAGGCTGGAGTGCAATGATGGAATCCTGGCACGCTGCAACCTCCACCTCCCGGGTTCAAGCGATTCTCCTGCCTCAGACTCCCGAGTAGCTGGCACTGCAGGTGTGCACCACCACGCCTTGCTAATTTTTGTATTTTTAGTAGAGATGGGGTTTCACCATGTTGGCCAGGCTGATCTCAAATTCCTGACCTCAGGTCATCCATCCATCTCGCCCTCCCAAAGTGCTGGGATGACAGGCATGAGCCACCACATTCGGCCCATCTCACTTTTGAAAATAAAAATGGCACATTTTCAACATGAAACTGTTCATTTCAGAAAGATGTTCTATAAATGATAAATACTCATAATTCTGGAGTTCATATCAAGAGGGAACCCTAATGAAAACTACGGACTTTGGGTGACTTTGATGTCTCCGTGTGAGTTCATCTGTTGTAACAAATGTCTCACTCTGCTGAGAGATATTGATCATGGAAGAGGGTGTGTGTGTGTGTGTGGGAAAGGGATATATAAAAATTTATGTGCCTTCTGCTCAATTTCGCAGCTTAGACTGCTCTAAAAATAAAGTCTAGTTTTAAAAATTCTATATTTAAAGAGTCAAAACCCTTTTTCTTCCTCCAGACTGTTTTGGCTTACATTTTTGCTGACTTGTCTTCTTTCAGAAGCGGCCTCTTGGAATAAAAACCAAATGGCTTCTAGGGGATTCCACATGGAAGCTGCTCTAGAAGCTTGTGACGAAGGAGGATAGAATGTCATTGAAACTAGTTCTGAGCACTACTGGCTGGTGGAGACGTTGCCCTCAAGTGGCATGGTCTAGAAATCTCCTAGGTCATCGGTCCCTAATCTTTCTCGCACCAGGGACCAGTTTCATGGAAGACAGTTTTTCCATGTAGCAGGATGGGGGTGGGATATGTGGTTTTGGGATGATTCAAGCACATTACATTTATTGTGCCCTTTATGTATATTATTATTCCACTGTAATATGTAATGAAATAATTATACAACTCACCACGATGTAGAATCCATGGGAGCCCCGTGCTTGTTCTGCTGCAGCTAGACAGTCCCATCTGGGGGTGATGGGAGAGACAGTGACAAATCATCAGGCATTAGATTCTCATAAGGAGCCTGCAGCCTAGATCCCTCGTATGTGCAGTTCACAATAGGGTTTCTGCTCCAGTAGGAATCTAATGCTGCTGCTGATCTGACAGGAGGTGGAGCTCAGGATGGGAAGCAGCTATAAATACAGATGAAGCCTCACTCACTGCCCTGCTGCTCACCTCCTGCTTTGCAACCTGGTTTCTAACAGGCAGGTAGCAGTTCATGGCCCCTGGGGTTGCAAACCCCTGTCCTAGGACATTCTTCTTACATGTGGATAGATTCCAACACCCACCTTACTTTTCAAAATAAAAATGGCAAATGGTCTCTCCTTCAGCATGAAACTATTCATTTCAGAAAGACTTCCTATAAAGATGAATACTCAAAATTCTATAGGACACCATGTGAAGTGCTTTCCCTTTGGGTAAGATGTCTCTTTCATGAATTAGAAGAAGCCGCCTTAGTTAACAGACCCGGGGTGACTCATGGAACAAGTTTTAAGTTATTCTTAAAATACAGAAGAGGAAATTAGTTCTTAAACCCAGTGATCTTTGATTCCCTGTGTAATCATGAGATCGAAACATACTGAGATTTACTTGATTATAAATATAGGTGTGTGTTTGTAAGTGGACAAGCTTAGAAATTCACTAAAACTCAGACTAAATTCAAAGGAGCACTAATGTATTTTAAAGAAGTATTATAACACTTTGGAACATGCTCTTTAAAGATATAAATATAACTATCTTATGAATAAAGTGAAGGAAACAAATAACTCAAAGCCATTAGAAAGCCTGGATCAGAAAATTCAGCCTCTAAATGTTGCCCTGAGTAACTTACAAGGAAGAAAAGGGCAAAGAATACTTAGTTTAAACAGAAACTGTGTGGTTTGGTAATGATTCCTAATTAGCCTTCAAACATGGGTGCAATCTGGACTGCCACACAAATCACCACTAACTGAGTGTCTTAAAACAACAGAAATTTATGCTCGCCCAGTTCTGGAGGCCAGAAGTCTGAGATCAAGGTGTGGGCAGGGCTGCACTCTCTCTGGAGGCTCTAGGGGAGGATCCTTCCTGCCTCTCCCAGCTCCTGGGGGCTCCAGGCATTCCTGAGCTTGTGGCCGCATCACTCCAGTCTCTGCCTCTGTCTCCACGTGGCCTTCTCCTTTGTGTGTGTACCATCTCCTCTTCCGTCTCTTAGAAGGACACCTCTCATTGCATTTAGGGTTGACTCTACTCCAGGATGATCTCATCTCAAGATCCTTAACTAAATGTTTTTACATCCTCTTTCCCAGAAGCTATGAAAATTTTACCTTATAGGGCAATAGGGGAATCAAAGTTGGAGGGAAAATGAAGTTTGCTCATCAGCTGATCCTAAAATGAGGAGATTATTCTGGGTTATCCAAGTAATTGCAAGGGCTCTTAAAAATAGAAGAGGGAGGCAGAAATGGAGGTTAGAATGATGAGATGTGAGATGGTCTCTGCTGTTGTTGCTGGTTTTGAAGATGAAGAGGGAAACCACATGCCAAGGCATGGCAGCCTATAGGAGGTACAAATTGCAAGGAAATGGATTGTTTCCTGCATCCTCCAGAAGGAATCAACCTGGCCGACACTTTGATTTTAGCCCCAGGAGACCCATTTAGGACTTCTTATTTCTAGAGCTGCACATGAATAAATGGGTATTGTTTTCACCTAGCATTTTTGGTATTTGTTTTAGCAGCCACAGGAAACTCATACAGAGCTCTTGCACAGTCACGTTAAATCTCAAGGCATAGTCTCAACTCATTAGTTAGAATGTCTGATGTCAAGATGACTGGATTCTGATCTTCACCCCGTGGCAGAATGCCCTCCCTTCATGTTAAGATCTCTCCTTGGCTGCTGTTAGTTTTCGTTCTGACTTCTTTCTCATTCACTGTGGCTGTCACTTTGACTTATGTTGTTTCAACTATCTCTGTGGCTACAGAAATGAAAGGAAATACACATGTAAGAAATCAGCTTGGAAGGACCCATAGACACACTGGATATGAGAATAAAGATGATGGCAGCCCTGGGATAGTTCTCAAATTCCTGATTGGGAAAACAAGAGGATGAGATTGGAATGTATGATTTAGGGACTTTAGGGAGGAGAGAGAGATTTAGAGAGTGGGGTGAATATCATTCATGTTGAATTTCTGGTATGTCATGATTCCCAGCATGACATACTGGTTTTGGGGCCAAATTTTGGGGGTAAGACTCCCAGGTACGCCATTAGCTGCATAATCACAGGCCGGTAAATTGATTGTACGGGCTGGTAAATTGATTGTACTGTGCCTCAGTTTCTTCTTTGATGTACTGAGAATAATAATACAGTTATTATGATAATGAAATGAGCTAATTTGTGTAAAGCACTTAACAGTCTCTCGCATAGCATAAGTGCTCAATACACGTTAGTGGTCTCTATCATTATTATTAAATAGAAATGGCAATTTCTAGTTCAGGTGTGGTGGCTCACACCTGTAATCCTAGTACTTTGGGAGGCTGAGGGAGGTAGACCACTTGGGGTCAGGGGTTCGAGACCACACTGGCCAACATGGTGAAACCTTGTCTCTACTAAAATACAAAAATTAGCTGGGCATGGTGGCACATGCCTGTAATCCCAGCTAGTCAGGAGGCTGAGGTTCAGGAGAGTCACTTGAACCTGGGAGGCGGAGGTTGCAGTGAGCTGAGATTGTGCCACTGCACTCCAGTCTGGGTGACAGACCAGGACTCTCTGTCTCAAATTAAAATAATAAAAAATAAATGGCAATTTCTTATTGACATTCTCATGGAGCTGCTTGTAACAGAGGTAGTAAAACAAAAGGGAATTTTCAGTATTAACCTGGTGGTGATGGTGGGACTTCTTAGCTTTCATAATTATGGAAGGACCTACGATGATTGAAGCTTGAGGCAGGAATGGGATTGTGCAGAAGAAGTCTGGAGAATTAGAAGAACAAAAGGTCCATGATGGATTTCTGTTGGTGTTTCCATGAAGAGCTGAATGAAAGGGGACTTGAGACAGCTAAGAAGAAGTAAGCAGGAAGAAATGAGGTCACATTTCACTATGGAACCAAGTGTGAAGGAATTCGAAGAAGTGGGTTGACTTTGTCAAATGCAATAGAACATCCAGAAAGCTAAAAAGCAAACATTAAAGGAAACCACTTTTGTTATTATATAACTTCTACTATACTTTACAACTGCAAGCAAAATTTGCACACAGGCAAAATTATTTTTTTCCATTAATGTTAATCTGTTTTAGAAAATTTACAGATTTTGTTTATCTTTTAGTCTCTTAGGTATGGTATATTATTCAATGGAAATAGAGTGGCATGGTTTTCTCTTCTTAACTATTTTCATTTCTATCTCAAAGCTTGGAGGCAGATGGCAGGCAATTGCTTTGCCTTTGAAAATATTAATTTTGCATGAATTTGGAAATATTTCAAGATAAAGTTCGCTTTAGACAAAGTACCTTCTGATGCATTCTGCTGGATTCCAAAGCAACTTTTCCAGTAAGCTCTGTAAAAAGTGGTTGACAACTAGTGGGAACACCCCTGTATCATGAACAGATTGGTTTTAATGGAATAAATATTATCTGTGCTTTGACTCGATGACACTCTGAAGACCAGATGCAGAGCTGAGGTCGCAAAGGAGCAGCAAGCCACATGACTGCTGAGCTACCTCTTTGTAATGGTGCCCATGATCTGCTACTACATGTTTTGGGTGATGACAAACTCATTACAAAGTACCATGCCAAGGTTCCTCCCAGTTGCACATCCAGCTATCTATCTACCTGTCTGTCTGTCTATCTATCTATCTATCTATCTATCTATCTATCTATCTATCTGTCTATCTATCTATCTGAGACAGGGTCTTACTTTGTCACCCAGGCTGGAACGTAGTGGTGCAAACATGGCTCATTGTAGCCTATACCTCCTGGGCTCAAGCAATCCTCCTGCCTGAGCCTCCCAAGTAGCTGGGACTACAGGTGTGAGCCACCACAACTGACTAATTTTTATTTTTTGTTTTTGTAGAGACAAGGTTCTCCCACGTTGCCCAGGCTGGTCTTCAACTCCTGGGCTAGAGAGATCCACCCACCTCAGCCCCCCAAATTGCTAGGATTACATCTGTGAGTCACCACACCCCACCACATACCTATTTTTTAGTGTCGCTATATATGTGTGTATATATATATGTTTGTGTGTGTGTGTGTGGTGTCTTGTGTGTGTATACATAAATATAATACTATATATTAATAAAATTTGAAATTTCCCCATTATAAAACTTACCATTTTAAATATACATTTCAGGGGCTTTAAGGACATTTACATGTTGTGCAACCATCACCACCATCCATCCCAGAATTTTTTCACCTTCCTCACTGAAACTCTGTCCACAATAGACACTAACTCTTCATTCCTCCTTCCTCAATCCCCTGGAACCCCCATTCTACTTTCTCTATGACTTTGATTATTCTTGTTACTTCATATAAATAGAATCATGCACTATTTGTGTTTTTTGTTTTTTGTTTTTCTGAAACAAGATCTTAGTCTGTTGCCCAGGCTGGGATGCAGTGATGTGATCATAGCTTACTGCAGCCTCAATCTCCTGGGCTCAAATGATCCTCCTGCCTCAGCCTCCTAAGTAGGTGGGATCACAGGCATACACGACCACACCCAGCTAATTTTTTTATTTTTTATAAAGATGGGATCTCACTCTGTTGCCCAGATTGATCTCGAACTCCTGATCTCAAGGCATCCCCTCACCTTGGCCTCCCAATATGCTGGGATTATAGGCATGAGCCACTGCACCCCACCACTATTTGTCTTTTTGTTTCTGGCCTATTTTACATAGCAAAACATCTTTGAAATTCATTCATGTTGTACCACTTACTAGATTTTCCTTCCTTTTTAAGGCTAAATATTCCTTTTTTGTATATAAGACATTTCCTGTTTGGCTATTTTTTTTTTTTTTTTTTTTTTTTTTTGGAGAAGCAGGGTTTTACCACGTTGAAATTCACCTGTTGATGGACACCTGGGTTGCTTCTGCCTTTTGGCTGTGGAGAATAAAGCTGCTATGAACATGATTGTGCGGTCTACTACACATGTATTTCAAGGGGAAAATAAAAGGGAGACACACACTAGATACATTCCATAATCAGAGGAGAAAGAAAGAGGCCTTTATCTATAAATTTAAAAAGAAAGCTATTACCAGCTTTAGACTTCTTATCAGAAAGACACAATGTATCAGAAAGTATGAAGCAGAGTTTTCAAACATCTGAAGGAATATTACTTTATAATAAAACTACTTGGAATTAGAAAGATGCACGTTCGGGCCAGGCACGGCGGCTCACGCTTGAAATCCCAGCGCTTTGAGAGGCTGAGGTGGGCAGGTCACGAGGTCAGGAGATCGAGACCATCCTGGGTAACACGGTGAAACCTCATCTCTACTAAAAATACAAAAAATTAGGCGAGCATGGTGGCCGGCGCCCATAGTCCCAGCTACTCGGGAGGCTGAAGCAGGAGAATGGCTTGAACCCAGGAGGAGGAGCTTGCAGTGAGCCCAGATCGCGCCACTGGACTGCAGCCTGGGCGATGGAGCGAGACGGCGTCTCAAAAAAAAAAAAAAGAAAGAAAGAAAAGAAAAGGAAAGAAAGATCCATGTTTGCCAAAATTTTTATCCCAAGCATGCTTACTGGAAAAAATAAACACACAATGACACAGTCCTCGAAAAACAAAGAATATCTGGGGAGAATAAAACAGAATAAAAAGAGCAGTAGAAATAATCAAGGATGCATTGAGAAGAAATGTTCCCCTAGGCAACAGCCCTGGAAAGAAACAATTCCAGATAATAGTGCAAGGACCCAGGGCTCTGCAGAGAACGTCTTCTTGCTTGAAATGAAGTGAGGGCGATGTGTATTTTCCTGATGGATACTAGACTGGTGAAAAATAATTGGAAACTTAAAGAAAACAATAGCTGTCCAAAAATGTTGTAGCTATCTCACTCCACTTTTTAAAAAATCTGTGTTCCTGAATCACAGGGCCCTTCTCTTTACTAAAAGCGATGGGTCTATCATCTGTCCTCATAACTGATGCATGACTTGTGAGCTGACTCCCTGCGCAGCCATGTGGTTGCTGAAGGGAAGATTCAACACCTCTTAAATTACCAAATCCACTACTCCTCTGATAAGAAACTATAAGAAAGAAGGAAGAACCAACATATAAAGGTAAGTTTTGCTTCGTATTTATTATTATGTTATACTGTATTTTTATTATGAGACAGAGTATTTTACCCATGGATTTTTATTTTGAAAATTATTAGATCACATTATTACTATTATCTAATAATATAATATTCTTATCTAATGATATTAGATAAGACTAAATTATTATAAGATAATTGTTTATGATCAGTCTTTCCTCATTTATTTCTCAGACATAATCATTGTAAAGATAGGTTTAATTAAGTATGAGTGTTATTCATCCATTATGTAAAATATTTTAAATGGCACACATCAATATTTATTAATAGATGATTCACTGTATATAAAAATTCAGGGAAGTTAAAATAAATTCCTAAAGGCCACTTTGTGTTTAAGACTGGAAAAAGAGAGAAGGGATAGACAAAATCTTAGTATTAATTTTTTTTTTACTCTATGCATTTTTGGTTTTATATGCAAAAGAGCGATTTGTTTGGTTTAGAAAGAATGCCTTCTGATTTTTATGTTTAAAAGGACCACTAAATGTTTTATTGCCTTGACGTTTAAACTTAAAGCCATTAAGGAATATGAGGTTAACCTAGTTAAACTCCCAAAACACCCAGGGCACATAGTGCTTTTCATCTCCTCGTTTTTCTTTTTTTCTTCTTTAACTCTAAAATATTTTTTTTTGATGGAGTCTCACTCTGTTGCCCAGGCTGGAGTGCAGTGGCATGATGTTGGCTCACTGTAACCTCCACCTCCCAGGTTCAAGCAATTCTCCTGCCTCAGACTCCCAAGTAGCTGGGACTATAGGCGCCCACCACCATGCCTGGCAATTTTTTGTATTTTTAGCAGAGACAGGATTTCACCATATTAGTCAGTCTGGTCTTGAACTCCTGACCTTGTGACCACCTGCCTCGACCTCCCAAAATGCTGGGATTATAGGCATGGGCCACAACAGCCAGCCGAAATAATCTGTTAAAAAGAAATATTTCTCATTTAAATAAAATGCATCTGAACCTTAGTAATTTCATGAGTTTCACTTTTTATTTTGGGATAAAACTCATATAACATAAAATGGACTATTTTAACCATTTGGAAGTACGATTCAGTGGCATTTGGTGCAGTGGTACCCAACCTGTGTGACTCCAGGGACTGATTTAGTGGAAGACAATTGTTCCACTGATGGTGGTGGTGGGGTTGAGGAGGTTGGTTCCAGGATGATTCGAGTACGACATTTATTGTGCAATTTCCTTCTATTATTATTCCCTTGTAATACATGAGGAAATAATTCCACAACTCACCATCATGTAGAATCAGTGGGAGCAACTAGATAGTCCCATCTGGAGGTGATGGGAGACAGTGACACATCATCAGGCATCCTTAGATTCTCATAAGGAGCATGCAATCTAGATCCTTCACATGTGTAGTTCACAGGAGGGTTTCCTCTCATATAAGAATCTAACGCCACCACTGATCTGAGAGGAGGTGGAGCTCAGGTGGTAATGTGAGCCATGGGGAGCAGCTCTAAATACAGATGAAGCTTTGCTGGTCACCTGCCGCTCACCTCCTGGGGTGTAGCCTGGTTCCTAACAAGCCACAGACAGGAGCCAGTCCATGACCTAGGAGTTAGAAACCCCTGATATAGTGCAATTATCATCACTATCTAGTTCCTAAACATTTTAAAACACCAAAAGGAAATCCTATATTCATTAAGCAGTCACTCTCTATTCTCCTTTTCTTTTTTTTCTTTTTTATTATTATTATACTTTAAGTTTTAGGGTACATGTGCACAATGTGCAGGTTTGTTATGTATGCATACATGTGCAACGTTGGTGTGCTGCACCCATTAACTTGTCATTTAGAATTAGGTATATCTCCTAATGCTATCCATCCCCCCCTCCCCCCACCCCTCGACAGTCCTCAGAGTGTGATGTTCCCCTTCCTGTGTCCATGTGTTCTCACTGTTCAATTCCCACCTATGAGTGATAACATGCAGTGTTTGGTTTTTTGTCCTTGCAATAGTTTGCTGAAAATGATGGTTTCCAGTTTTATCCATGTCCCTACAGAGGACATGAACTCTTCATTTTTTATGGCTGCATAGTATTCCATGGTGTGTATGTGCCACATTTTCTTAATCCAGTCTATCATTGTTGGACATTTGGGTTGGTTACAAGTCTTTGCTATTGTGGATAGTGCCACAATAAACATGCATGTTCATGTGTCTTTATAGCAGCATGATTTATAATCCTTTGGGTATATACCCAGTGATGGGATGGCTGGGTCAAATGGTATTTCTAGTTCTAGATCCCTGAGGAATTGCCACACTGACTTCCACAGTGGTTGAACTAGTTTATAGTCCCACCAACAGTGTAAAAGTATTCCTATTTCTCCACATCCTCTCCAGGACCTGTTGTTTCCTGACTTTTTAATGATGGCCGTTGTAACTGGTGTGAGATGGTATCTCATTGTGGTTTTGATTTGCATTTCTCTGATGGCAAGTGATGACGAGCATTTTTTCATGTGTTTTTTGGCTGCATAAATGTCTTCTTTTGAGAAGTGTCTGTTCATATCCTTCGCTCACTTTTTGATGGGGTTGTTTTTTTTTTCTTGTAAATTTGTCTGAGTTCATTGTAGATTCTGGATATTAGCCCTTTGTCAGATGAGTAGATTGCAAAAATTTTCTCCATTTTGTAGGTTGCCTGTTCACTCTGATGGTAGTTTCTTTTGCTGTGCAGAAGCTCTTTAGTTTAATTAGATCCTATTTGTCAATTTTGTCTTTTGTTGCCATTGCTTTTGGTGTTTTAGACATGAAGTCCTTGACCATGCCTATGTCCTGAATGGTATTGCCTAGGTTTTCTTCTAGGGTTTTTATGGCTTTAGGTCTAACATGTAAGTCTTTAATCCACCTTGAATTAATTTTTGTATAAGGTGTAAGGAAGAGATCCAGTTTCAGCTTTCTACATATGACCAGCCAGTTTTCCCAGCACCATTTATTAAATAGGGACTCCTTTCCCCATTGCTTGTTTTTCTCAGGTTTGTCAAAGATCAGATAGTTGTAGATATGAGGCATTATTTCTGAGGGCTTTGCTCTGTTCCATTGATCTATATCTCTGTTTTGGTACCAGTACCATGCTGTTTTGGTTACTGTAGCCTTGTAGTACAGTTTGAAGTCAGGTAGCATGATGCCTCCAGCTTTGTTCTTTTGGCTTAGGATTGACTTGGCGATGCGGGCTCTTTTTTGGTTCCATATGAACTGTAAAGTAGTTTTTTCCAATTCTGTGAAGAAAGTCATTGGTAGCTTGATGGGAATGGCATTGAATCTATAAATTACCTTGGGCAGTATGGCCATTTTCACGATAATGATTCTTCCTACCCATGAGCATGGAATGTTCTTCCATTTGTTTGTATCCTCTTTTATTTCCTTGAGCAGTGGTTTGTAGTTCTCCTTGAAGAGGTCCTTTACATCCCTTGTAAGCTGGATTCTTAGGTATTTTATTCTCTTTGAAGCAATTGTAAATGGGAGTTCACTCATGATTTGGCTTTCTGTCTGTTATTGGTGTAAAAGAATGCTTGTGATTTTTGTAGATTGATTTTGTATCCTGAGACTTTGCTGAAGTTGCTTATCAGCTTCAGGAGATTTTGGGCTGAGACGATAGGGTTTTCTAGATATACAATTATGTCATCTGCAAACACGGACAATTTGACTTCCTCTTTTCCTAATTGAATACCCTTTATTTCCTTCTCCTGCCTAATTGCCCTGGCCAGAACTTACAACACTATGTTGAATAGGAGTGGTGAGAGAGGGCATCCCTCTCTTGTGCCAGTTTTCAAAAGGAATGCTTCCAGTTTTTGCCCATTCAGTATGATATTGGCTCTGGGTTTGTCATAGATAGTTCTTATTATTTTGAGATACGTCCCATCAATACCTAATTTATTGAGAGTTTTTAGCATGAAGGGCTGTTGAATTTTGTCAAAGGCGTTTTCTGCATCTACTGAGATAATCATGTGATTTTTTCTTTGGTTCTGTTTATATGCTGGATTACATTTATTGATTTATGCACGTTGATCCAGCCTTGCATCCCAGGGATGAAGCCCACTTGATCATGGTGGATAAGCTTTTTGATGTGCTGCTGGATTCTGTTTGCCAGTATTTTAATGAGGATTTTTGCATCAATGTTCATCAAGGATATTGGTCTAAAATTCTCTTTTTTGGTTGTGTCTCTGCCAGGCTTTGGTATCAGGATGATGCTGGCCTCATAAAAAGAGTTAGGGAGGATTCCCTGTTTTTCTATTGATTGGAATAGTTTCAGAAAGAATGGTACCAGCCCCTCCTTGTACTTCTGGTAGCATTTGGCTGTGAATCCATCTGGTCCTGGACTTTTTTTGGTTGGTAAGCTATTGATTATTGCCACAATTTCAGAGCCTGTTATTGATCTATTCAGAGAGTCATCTTCTTCCTGGTTTAGTCTTGGGAGGGTGTATGTGTCCAGGAAAGTATCCATTTCTTCTAGATTTTCTAGTTTATTTGCATAGAGGTGTTTGTAGTATTCTCTGACGGTAGTTTGTATTTCTGTGGGATCGGTGGTGATATCCCCTTTATCATTTTTTATTGCATCTATTTGATTCTTCTCTCTTTTCTTCTTTATTAGTCTTGCTAGTGGTCTATCGATTTTGTTGATCTTTTCAAAAAACCAGATCCTGGATTCATTAATTTTTTGAAGGGTTTTTTGTGTCTCTATCTCCTTCAGTTCTGCTCTGATTTTAGTCATTTCTTGCCTTCTACTAGCTTTTGAATGTGCTTGCTCTTGCTTTTCTAGTTCTTTTAATTGTAACATTAGGGTGTTGATTTTGGATCTTTCCTGCTTTCTCTTGTGGGCATTTAGTGCTATAAATTTCCCTCTACACATTGCTTTGAATGTGTCCCAGAGATTCTGGCATGTTGTGTCTTTGTTCTCGTTGGTTTCAAAGAACATCTTTATTTCTGCCTTCTTTTCGTTATGTACCCAGTAGTCATTCAGGAGCATGTTGTTCAGTTTCCATGTAGTTGAGCAGTTTTGAGTGAGTTTCTTAGTCCTGAGTTCTAGTTTGATTGCACTGTGGTCTGAGAGATAGTTTGTTATTATTTCTGTTCTTTTACATTTGCTGAGGAGTGTGTTACTTTCCATTCTTCTTTTCTCCTCGTCTCCTCTCCTTTCCTTTTCTCCTCATCCTCGTCCCTGGAAACCAGTTATTTTCTGTTTTCTGTCCATAGATTTAGCTATTCTTGAAATTTAATATAAACAGAATGATACACTGGCTTCATTCACTAAGCATGGTGTTTTCAAGATTCGTACATATAATAGCCTGTATTAGACCTTCATTCCATTTCATAAATGAATTATATTAGACTGTATGAATTGAACATATTGAACATATTTTGTTTATTCCTTGATCCTTGGATGGGTAGGTAAAATTATATGTAATATTTTTTTTTTCTTGAGATGGAGTCTCTGTCACCCAGGCTGGAGTGCAGTGGTGCCACCTGGGCTCACTGCAACCTCCACCTCCCAGGGTTAAGCAATTCTCCTGCCTCAGCCTCCTAAGTAGCTGGGACTATAAGTGCACACCACCATGTCCGGCTAGTTTTTTGTATGTTACTAGAGATGGGGTTTCACCATGTTGGCCAGGCTGGTCTCAAACTCATGACCTCAAGTGATCCTCCTGCCTCAGCCTCCCAAAGTGCTGGAATTACAGATGTGAGCCACCATGCCCAGCCTGTAATACTTTTTAGAAAAAAGCCAAAGATGTTAACATTCATTTTCGGTCTAGTGAAATAAGCACAGAATCTGCATATCATGAAATGAGCACCCATGAATATGACGTGAAGAACATCTGAAAGCCACCGTGAAACCACTCTTCCCATGTTTCTCCAGGGGTGTTATGACAGAGACCTTATATGGACCATACTTGCACGGCAAGCACAGACTTCTTATTTACGAACTTTCAGCATACTCTATTTTTTTCTTAATGGGTAAACTTATCTATCCATCCTCTATCTATCCATCTATATTTCTATCAATCTATAAATTGTGTATGCATATCTATGTACCTAACCTCTATCAGTTGTCTAATTTATCACCTATTGATTATTTATCCTCTATCCCATGGTTCCCAACCCCCAGGCCTGGAGTGGTACCAGTCAGTGACCTGTTAGGAACTGGCACATCTGAAAGCAGTAGGAAGTGAGCGGTAGGTGAGAGAGCGAAGCTTCATCTGTATTGACAGCTGCTCCCCATCGCTTGCATTACTGCTTGAGCTCCAACTCCTGTCAAATTAGTGGCCACATTAGATTCTCAAAGGAGCAAGAACCCTATTGTGAACTGTGCATGTGAGGGATCTAGAGTTTGCTGCGTGCTCCTTATGAGAATCTAATGCTTGATGATCTGTCACAGTCTCCCATTACCCCTAGATGGGACCATCTAGTTGCAAGAAAACAAGCTCAGGGCTCCACTGATTCTACATAATGGTGAGTTGTATAATTATTTCATTATATATTATAATGTAATTGTAATAGAAATAAAGTATACAATAAATGCAATGCCCTTGAATCATCCTAAAACCATCTCCCCACCAAGTCCATGGAAAAATTGTCTTCCATGAAACTGATTCCTTATGCCAAAAAAGTTGAGGACTGCTGGTCTGTCCATCATCTATCATCTCTATTGTCTATCTTTCTATCTATTTTCTATCTATCTTTGTATCCACCTACCTATAATTGAGAACAAGTTTAAATTTATCTCGTTTTAAATTTATCTTCATTTTTTAAGTTTAATTTTATTATTTATTTTCATTTAATTTTAAATTTATCTTCTTTTTTATTAATTTCATAAAAATATAGGCTTCTTCAAATGTTAGCTTAGAATCATGTTTGATCATTTTTTTCCTTCCATAGAATAAAATGCAGTTGTAATAAAATACAGTCTAAATTCTTTAAAAAGTGACTTTATTGTCATCCTTTCATTTATTTTTTTTCTCTTGGCAAGTGTGTAAGATTTTCCTAAAACACTATATAAACTTTTTGCATGTACGTATGTCTGGTTTTTGTTATTGTTGTTTGTGCTGCAGTATCAAAGAACTAATCAAAGAACAAAAATATTTGTTTCATTCTCATCATGCAGGCTTTATATGATTCTTGGGACTTAATTGATGAGTGACATATTGGAGATGTCTAGAAAAATGGTGATTTCCAGTTCTTTCTTTTAGTCAATCCTTCAAAGTCCGTACATTCTCCTGTTTCCTAAGGGGCAGGGTGTTAAGAAAAATAAAAAACTTGACTTGAAAGTGCTTGTACAATTTAAATACTGTGTTTGTTTGGCAGAAATAGTGTTTTAACAAGAGCACCATTTGTTTCTCCCTCATTTATAAGAATTCTCGAGATGGAAAACCCAGGGATGAAGTTCTGGGATGCCAGCACCTTCTTCCTTTAGCACGTGGACTCCCACGTTTAACAAAAGCTGCTGGCCAGGCATGGTGGCTCATGCCTGTCATCCCAGCACTTCAGGAAGCCAACACAGGCAGATCAGTTGAGGTCAGGAGTTCGAGACCAGCCTGGCCAACATGGCGAAATTCCATCTCTACTAAAAACACAAAAATTAGCCAGGCATGGTGGCACATGCCTGTAATCCCAGCTAGTCAGGAGGCTGAGGCAGGAGAATCACTTAAACCTGGGAGGAGGATGTTGCAGTGACCTGAGATTGTGCCGTTGCACTCCAGCCTGGACAGACCTAGATTCTGTCTCCAAAACAAAAACAAAAACAAACTGCTGACTCTTCAGCCACCCCGTCTGTATTCCAGACATAAATCAGGAGAACAGGAGGAAGGAAGAAAAGCAAACAAAACAAGACCCCCTCCAGGAGCTCCTAGCATCACTGAACTTACAAAGCGTCAATTTGAAGAGTGTTCAGAAAACAATAGATTTTTCTGTTGAGCATATTGCATAGTGTGTGGGTATGTGAGTGTTTTTCCCCTACAGCTGCTGTAACCAATTACCACACATTTAGTGGATTATAACAACACAAATGTATTATCTTATAGTTCTGGAGCTCAGAAGTCCAAAATTAAGGTGCTGGCAAGACTGTGTTCCTTCTGGAGGCTCTTGGGTGAAATCCGTGGTCCCTTTCTGTATGTTCAAAGCCAGCTGCCTAGTGTCTTCCAATCTTTCTCTTTCTGACCCTCCTCCTTCCCTCTTCTACGGACCCTGTGATTACATCAGGGTGCACCTGGACAACCCAGGCTCATCTCCCCATCTCAGGATGTTTAACTTAATTATAAGCTTGCTGCAAAAGCAATTGCGGTTTTTGCCGTTAATATTAGGTTGGTGCCAAAGTAATCGCAGTTTTTGCCATTATTTTTGCACCAACCTAATACATCTGCAAAGTCATTTGTTTCCACATGAAATAACATATTGATGGGCTCCAGGGATTAGGATGTGGACATCTCTGGGCACCTGTATGCAGCCTGTTACACTCAGTAAAGAAGTAAGGGAAAATGAGTGTCACGTAGGTATCTGACTATCTCAGCCACAGTGAAATGGGAAAAGTTCCCTCATCTCCCTCACAGGGCGTGCGATGGAGGTGTGGCTCACCCCTTCAGTGCCCCACTGCGCAAACCCCTCAGAGGTGCAGGCAGACCGGGAGGTTGTGGGGCTCCGACCCCTCGGCAGCATCTAGGGGTGAATGTTTATAGCTCCTGAAGCCCCGGTGGGCGTGTGTTACAGAGTGCTCTTTTAGTTTAGCCATCCATAAGCGGCTTGTGTTACTCAGCTCAATTAGACCCCCTGCCTTATCACAAAGATGGAGGGTTTTCTGTATCCCCGGTTTCTTGTCTTTGTGTACCAGAAGAATCAGACCACACGTGGGCTTGGAGAATGAGTGCAAGGTTTTATTGAGTGGAGGTAGCTCTCAGCAGATAGGGGAGGCAGAAGGGAGATGGTTTTCCCCTGGAGTTGCTGGCTGCTCAGCAGCCCAGGCTTTTTTCCTCTGACCTCTCCTGCCAAACTCCATGCCATTCTGCCAGTCAATGGCCCGCCAGCCTGCCAGTGTCTGCCAGTGCACTCTTCCACTGGCATGCTCCCCTCAAGGTCCAGCTGCTTGTGTCGTCTCCGCTTATGTGTTCCTCTCAATGTCCAGGTAATTGTGTGTCTGCCTGCTACAGTCTCGAGGTTTTTATAAGCACAGATTGGAGGCAGAGCAGGCCAGAAAGGTCTTGGAAAATGCAACATTTGGGCAGGAAAACAGGAGTGCCTGTCCTCATTTAGGTCCGTGGGCACAGGCCCACAGGTGGAGCCCTAGCCAGGGACCACACCCTCCTCTACCCAGCAGTTCCCTGCCCCCCTTCCATATGAACAGTGCTGTAAATGAAAAAGTAGATGACTGATTTTTATGTAGATTCATGGAGTACACTCAGCCTAGACCTATCTGAACCTCTATGTGCATACCAAATTTTATGGTAGATCTTAACATGTAAGCACTTTTTGTTGGTTTATTTTTAAGACAGTCTTGCTCTGCTGCCCAGGCTGGAGTGCAGTGGCATGATCTGGGCTCACCGCAACCTCCACCTTCCGGGTTCAAGTGATTCTTCTGCCTCAGCCTCCAGAATAGTTGGGATTACAGGCATGCACCACCACATCTGGCTAATTTTTGTATTTTTAGTAAAGATGGGGTATTGCCATGTTGGCCAGGCTAGTCTTGAACTCCTAACCTTAAGTGATCCACCTGCCTCAGCCTCCCAAATTTCTGGGATTACAGGCATGAGCCATCCTGCATGGCCTCATGTGAGCACTTTGATTGCCACTAGAAGATATGATGGGCTGTGATTTTGTTTCATGGTAAAGTGAACCACACAGCAAAGTACATTTAAACACGTTTTAGCAAGATAGATATTACATACCATGAGATTTCATCCTACTCCAGTCAGAATGGCTATTATTGAAAAAACAACAGATGTTGGTGAGGATGCAGAGAAAAGGGAATACTTATACATTGTTCTTGGGAATGTAGATTAGTACAATCTGATGAAAAAGGGTGTGGAGAATTCTCAAAGAACCAAAAATAGAACTATCATTCCATCCAGCAACCCACTACTGGATATCTACCCAAAGGAAAAGAAATTATTATATCAAAAAGATACATGCACTGGCCTGCCATGGTGGCTTATGCCTATAATCCCAGCACTTTGAGAGACTGAGGCAGGTGGATCACAACAGGTCAGGAGCTTGAGACCAGCCTGGCTAACATGGTGAAACCCTGTATCTAGTAAAAATACAAAAATTAGCCAGTGGTGGTGGCACATTCCTGTAGCCCCAACTACTCTGGAGACTGAGGCAAGAGAATCATTTGAACCCGGGAGGCAGAGGTTGCAGTGAGTCAAGATGGTGCCTCTGCACTGCAGGCTAGGAGACAGAGTGAGACTCCATCTAAAAATGAAAAGAAAAGACACCTGTACTGGAAGCCCTATTTACAATAGCAAAGATATGGAATCAACCTAAGTGTCCATCAATGGATGATGGGATAAAGAAAATGTGGTATATGTACACAGTGGAACACTATTCAACCACAAAAAGGAATGCAACCATATCTTTTGCAGCAACATGGAAGGAAGTGGTGGTTATTTTCTTAAGTAAAACAACTCAGAAATAAAAAGACAAACAGTGCATGTTCTTATTTATAAGTAGGAGCTAAATAATGTTACCACATAGGAGTAAAGTCCGGAATCATAGACATTGCTGACTGGGAAGGGTAGGAGGGTGCTGAGGGATAACAAGTTACTTAATGGGCACAAATGCATTATGCCAGTGATGGATACAGAAGCCAAGACTTCACCACTGCACAATCTGTCTAGGTTACATAATCACATGTGTACCCCATAAATTAACATACATTTTTTAAAAAACCAATTACACTGCTTCTAAAAGTCATCATTTAAAAAGTCAAGCAATAAAAAAATTCATTTATTGATTTCATCATTTGTCTAGTTAATAAATCCAAAAATATTGAGTGTATTGATATAGCTCGAACTCCACAAGGGCCTAAATTGTGTTAATCCCACTTGCTGGATTCCACATCTCAGCAGGGAACAGTGTGTGCTGTCTTGCCTGTCTGCTTTTAACAGGTCTGTACCAACCTGTCTGAAGTGCAAATAGAGAACCGGTCTGGGGATGTGTGTGGGCTGAGCAGAGAAAACCACTTAGAGAAATCACTGATGTCTGCCAAGGGCTGGGAGAAAGGAGGACACAGGGACATTCAATTAGCACACCTGCCCTCATCAGTCTGAATGCTATGTCAGTGCAAACTCTTACTGCATTGTGTCTTAGTTCATTTCATGCTGCTGATAAAGACATACCCAAGACTGGGAAGAAAAAGAGGTTTCATTGTGCTTACAGTTCCACATGGCTGGGGAGGCCTCAGTATGATGGCAGGAGGCAAAAAGCACTTCTTACATGGTGGCAGCAACAAAAAATGAGGAAGATGCAAAAGAGAAACCCTCATAAAACCATCAGATTTCATGAGACCCACCCACTACCATGAGAACAGTATGGGGGAAACTGCCCCCATGATTCAAATTATCTCCCACTGGGTCCCTCCCACAACACATGGGAATTACAAAGAGTACAATTCAAGATGAGATTTCGGTGGGGACACAGCCAAACCATATCACATTGGTAACATGCTTGCCTGTGTAGTTTTAGGAATGTGCTTCTCCAGCTTACTAAAACCTAATTTTAACACAGAATATCTTACTTTAATTTTTAAAGATTTTTCTAACAGCTTTTTCCAGGAAAAAACCTTTCTGTCAATTTATTTCCTGAAATAAAGATAATAGATTCTTTTGTAAATATCTCCTAATTAAGCAATATGGAAACCTTAAAGGAAAGTGAACATCTTTTTCTGTTGTTGTTGTTTTGTTTTGTTTTGTTTGTTTTTTTAGACAGGGTCTCAATCTGTCACTCAGGCTGCAGTGCAGTGGTACTATTATGGCTCACTGTAGCCTTGACCTCCTGGCCTAGGTAATCCTTCTGCCTCAGCCTCCTGAGTAGCTGGGACTACAGGTATGCACCACCATGCCCAGCTAACATTTATATTTTTTGTGGAGACAAGATTTCATTATGTTGCCCAGGCTGGTCTCAAACTCCTGGGCTCGAGCGATCCTCCTGCCTCAGCCTCATAAAATGCTGGAATTACGGGCATGAGCCACCATGCCTGGCCCTCATTTTCAACATCTTATAACAACTATAAGAGATTTCTTGATTTCCAGGCACATCGTGTTGTATCATTGGTTTCTTTAAAACTTATTAAAGCAATTTTATCTTGTGTATATTTGTTAATAATTGTATTACAAATGATTTAATGTAGTAATTATAATATTTATGGTTAATAATGCAAATAGTATATAGTATATAAATATATGGGTCTGTAAGTATATTTCATAAATTATTGGGTATATAAGATATACATTATATGGGTATATAAGCTATATTATAAAATTATATCATATTAATAAAATACACACTATATTCTATTATATATAATATATGGCACATAAGTTGCATGTGGTGGCTTATGCCTGTAATCCCAGCACTTTGGGAGGTGAAGGCAGGCAGATCACAAGGTCAGGAGATTGAAACCATCCTGGCCAACATAGTGAAACCCTATCTCTACTAAAAATACAAAAATTAGCTGGGTGTGGGGCACCCTTGTAATCCCAGCTACTCGGGTGGCTGAGGCAGGAGAATCACTTAACTCAGAAGGCAGAGGTTGCAGTGAAGCCGAGATCTCGCAATTGCACTCCAGCCTGGGCAATGCAGTGAGACACCATCTGAAAAAAAAAAAAAAGTTACATATGAATATGTAACAGACATCATAATATAAATATCTTTCTATATTATGTAATATTTGTTATAATGATATATTCATTCCATTATGTATTTATAATACATTTATATATTATATATTATATTTATATATTTGTATATTATATATGATACATTCATTTAAAAATATCTAATGTTTACCTAATCAAGTTATCTAATTAACTTATAACATCTAATTAAAATTTGTTTATATAAATTATATATTTATATTTTATAATATATCAATACATTTAAATGTGTCATCAATATAATGTATGTTATAAAATATTTATGTATTACAATACAATAAATTGATATTCATTAAAACATGTATAAAGTTATGCAGTTAAATATGTATGAATATCTTATGCAGATTTCAATATGAATTAGATAAGTATACAAACATTTTCCCTTTGCCTTTAGGGAGTTCGTTATTCTTTATAAGTTTTCTTTCTTTTTCAACTGGAAAAAAACATAAATAAACGAGTTAAAATCTAAATGTTTGATCTGTTTATTCAAACATTTCTTACACTTAGTTTATCTGTCTATGGCTCATACAACTTACATGGATTGCTTGAAAGAGTTATTGGTAGGGTTATGGTAGGGTTATTGGGGTAGGGGTTTAAGCAGAATTAAATGTAGGAAACTGAGTTCCCCCTAGAAGCACAAGCAGAGACTAGGATTTGAGGATAAGGTGTTTATGGGGAGGTGATACCAGGAAGGACCCATCGGAGAACCAGAAAATGAGACAGTGGAGGCCCCATTCCAGAAACCTTCATTGAGCTAATCCGAGCGTTTGACCTGGGGCTGCACATTTTTGGCGAACACCCGAGTTGTTTCTGAAGCGAGTAGAATATGGATCGTGCATCTCCCAGAGGATACTCTGATTTGAAGGAATCTCCTGTTTACACTGGCTCATTGGCTTTTTTGAGTGATAACCCTGACGGGGCCCGTGACAGGTCAATTTCACCTTGAGAAAGAGTAGTTCAGGGACACTGGCTCTTCTGTTAACCTTCCTAGTTACTCACAAGGGGGCCCAATGGCTCACAGGTGAGAAGACCAAGGTACAGCAGGGGGGGATCGGCAGTCAATTCCTACCACTAGAAATGACTCACGTTGTGGCCCAGTAATTCCTGATGTACAGTGCATTATTACTGGATAAATGGCTGCCTCCTGGGAAGATAGAGAGTTCACAGGCCCTCACCCATTTGCCAACTTATTAATTTTCTGTGGCTGTTGTCACAAATTGCTATAAACTTAGTTGCTTAAATGATGCAAATTTATTTTCTTACACTTCTACAGTTCAGTAATTCTGGAGGTGAGAAGTTCAACAAGAGCTTCATTGGGCTAAAATCAAGATGTCGGTAGGCTCAGCGTCACGCAACGTAACAATGTAATAAACCTGCACATGTACCCCTTAATCACAAGTACAAGTTCACATTATTTTAAAAAGTAAACACCTTTGCCAAGAAAGAAAAATCCTTGTGAATTTCCTTCTGGAATCTATTTTGAACAGAAGCATGGTGTATGCATTTTTTAAACCTGATCTTTGGTCTGATACAAATGTAGATTTTTTTTTCCTGGTTTTTTATATTAAGTTACTCATTAAAGTGATAATTACAAAAGTGAAAAAAAAGGTTATCAGTAGGGCTGCATTTTAATAGAGAAGATGTTAGGAAGAATTCATTTCCTTGCTTTTCAGGGATGGTGACAGAATTGTTTCCTGTGGTTGTAGAATTGAGGTCTCCCTTTCCGGCTGACTATAAACAGGAAACTTCATTTCCAGCTTCCAGAGACAACCATACTTATCTCTGATTCTTCTGCTGTTTTTTATTTTTTTGAGACAGGGTCTTACTCTGTAGCCCAGGCTGGAGTGCAGTGGTGTCCTTACAGCTTCAACTTCCTGGGATCAAGCGATCCTCCTGCCTCAGCCTCCCAAAGTGCTGGGATTACAGGCATAAGCCACTGCTCCCAGCTTTTTAAATTTTTTGAGATAGAGTCCTGCTCTATCATCCAGGCTGGAGTGCAGCACCACGGTCATAGCTCACTACAGCCTTCAACTCCTGGGATCAAGCATTTCTCTAGCCTCAGCATCCGGAATAGCTGATATTACAGGTGTGCGCCTCCATATCTGGCTTCTTTTTTTCCTTTTTTTTCTTTTTAGTAGAGACAATGTCTTGCTATGATGCCCAGGCTGGCCTTGAATTTTCTCTACTTTTAAGGACTCTAAGGACAGTTTAAACTACTACAGGTGTACTTAGTTCCCTCTGGAGGCTCTAGGGGAGGACCCTTCCTGCCTCTCCCAGGTCCTGGGGGCTCCAGGTATCTCTAGGCTTGTGGCCCCATCATTCCAGTCTCTGCCTCTGTCTCCGAGTGGCCTTCTCCTCTGTGTCTGTGTCTCCTTTTCTGTCTCTTACAAGTACACCTGTCATGGCATTTAGGGTCCTGAATCCAGCCTGACTTCTCGCAATTAGATTGGGCCCAGCCTGAATAATCAAAAACAATCTCCTAGTTTTAAGGTCGAGTGAGTTAGCCACCTTAATTCTATCTGCAACCTGTATTCCCTTTCTCCATTGCAGGGTACCATATTCATAGGAGATTGGGATGTGGCCCTCTTTCAGAGGCCATTATCTTGCCTCCTCTGCCTTTCTCTCTTCGACTCTGGCTCGTGTCTGCCATGGAAACTTGTCTCCCCCTGATAGCCCAGAACTGCCTCAAATGCTGACCAATTTTGACACGCAGAATTCTCAATAGGCTCAGCTCCTCAGCTGATAGGCACTGAATCCAAGCACATCTGACAGCCACACCAAGGCCATGGTGCTCCAAAGGAGAGTTCAAAACTCCTTCAGTGTACACCACAACACTCTCCACACAGTGTCTGAGCATGGCTCATGGGCCTGGAGTCAGTGCTGACCCAAACTCTTGGTCAGTGTGCTAACCAACCTGATATTCCTCATTGATTTGGGTGTTGCTGCTAAACTGAACAGTATTAGTTTGGTACAGCTGCTGTAAAAAAATTACCTCCTCTTGCTCTGTCACCTGCTTCTGCGGCACGGGGCGCAAGTGGTTTACTGCACCGTGAAGACAGATTTCAGATGCAGGGAACTCGCACCTCCAATCCCAGATGCTATATCCAGCAAAGGATCCATGGTTCTGGCCCACAGTGGTGGCCTGGACACCTCCTGCATGCTTGTGTGGCTGAAGGAACAAGGACATGATGTCACTGCCTACCTGGCCAACATTGGCCAGAAGGAAGACTTTGAGAAAGACAGGAAGAAGGCATGCAAGCTTGGGGCCAAAAAGGTGTTCATTGAGGATGTCAGCAGGGAGTTTGTGGAGGAGTTCATCTGGCCGGCCATCCAGTCCAGCACCCTGTATGAGGACTACTACCTCCTGGGCACCTCTCTGGCTAGGCTCTGCATCGCCCACAAACAAGTGGAAATCACCCAGCAGGAGGGGGCCAAGTACGTATCCTATGGCATCATGGGAAAGGAGAACGATCATGTCCAGTTTGAGCTCACCTGCTCACTGGCCCTCAGATTAAGGTCATTGCTCCCTGGAGGATGCCCGAGTTCTACTACTGGCTCAACGGCTGCAATGATCTGATGGAATACACAAAGCAACATCGGATTCCCATCCCAGTCACTCTCAAGAACCCGTGGAGCATGGACGAGAACCTCATGTGTATCAGCTATGAGGCTGGAATCCTGGAGAAACACAAGTACCATAAGCACCTCCCGGTCTCTACACAAAGACTAAGGACCTGACCAAAGCCCCCAACACCCCTGACATTCTCTAGATTGAGTTCAAAAAAGAGGTCCCCATGAAGGTGACCAACGTCAAGGATGGCGCCACCCACCAGACCTCCTAGGAGCTCTGCGTGTACCTGAACGAAGCTGCAAGCAAGCATGGCCTGGGCCATATTGACATCATGGAGAACCATTTCATTGCAATGAAGTCCTGAGGCATCTATGAGACCCCAGCAGGCACCATCCTTTACCATGCTCATTTACACATCCAGGCCTTCACCATGAATCAGGAAGAGTGCAAAATCAAACAAGGCCTGGGCTTGAAATTTGCTGCGCTGGTGTACACCAGTTTCTGGCACAGCCCTGAATGTGAATTTGTCCACCACTGCATCACCAAGTCCCAGGAGTGAGTGGAAGGGAAAGTGCAGGTGTCTGTCTTCAAGAGCCAGGTGGACATCCTCAGACAGGAGTCCCCACTGTCTCTCTAAAATGAGGAGCTGGTGAGCATGAATGTGCAGGGCGATTAGGAGCCAATTAATGCCACCAGGTTCATCTACATCAATTCCATCAGGCTGAAGGAATATCATTGTCTCTAAAGCAAGCTCCCTGCCAAATGGGCCCCTACATGAGGGGGAGCTGGGGCCTCCTCACTTTGCACACTTTGCAGATACCCCAAGAACAGACACTAATTATTGTGATAATTCGTAATTGTGACTTGTTCTCCCCGGCTGGCAGTATAGTGGGGCTGCCAGGCCCCAACTTTTTCCCTGGTACCGCTGAAGCCTGCAAAAGTGATCATCAAAGGGAAGGGTGGGGGGCAGCTGCAGTGGGGAGCTATAAAATGACAATTTTTTTTTTTGAGACACTTACTCTGTCACCCAGGCTGGGGTGCAGTGGCTTGATCTCCGCTCACTCAATCTCCACCTCCTGGGTACAAATGATTCTCATCCCTCAGCCTCTCAAGTAGCAGAGATTACAGGTATGTGCCACCATGCCTCTCTAATTTTTGTGTTTTTAGTAGAGAGGAGGTTTCACCATGTTGGCCAGGATGGTCACGAACTCCTGACCTCACGTTATTTGCCTGCCTCCACCTCCCAGAGTGCTGGGATTACAGGCGTGAGTCACCGTGCCTGTCCAAAAATGACAATTAAAAAAAGATTAGAAAAAATTACCTCCTACTGGGTGGCTGAAAGCAACATAAATGTATTACCTCCCAGTTCTGTTTTTTTCAGAATTTGTTATTGATAATTTTTGTGGCTACAGAGGAGGTGTATATGTTTATGGGATATCTGTAATGTTTTGATACAGGCATGCAATACATAACAATCACATCACAGAGAATGGGGTATCCAGCCCCTCAAGCATTTACCCTTTGTGTTGCCAATAATCCAATTATACTCTTTTAGTTATTTTTAAATGTAAAAGTAAGTTATTTTTGATCTCCTAGTTCTCTTGTTGGCCTCTCCCTAGCTTCCAGTAGCCAGCAGCAATCCTTGGCATTCCTGGACCTTGGGTGAATCATTGCAGTCCCTGCCTACATATCCATGTGAACCTCTCCTCTGTGTCTGTGTCTCTTCTTATGTCTCATAGAAGGACATCTGACATTGCATTTAGGGCCCAACCTATTCCAGGATGAATTCACCTTGAGATTCTTGACTTGGTTCTATCTCCAAATGCCGTGTTTCCAAATAAGGTCCCATTCACATGTTCTGGGGTCAGGATGTGGACATATCTTTTTGGGAGACTATGGTTCAATCGACTATAGTTGTATTCAGTTCCTTCTGGAGGCTCTAGGAAGAGCATCCTTCCTGCCTCTTCCAGATCTTAGAGGCTCCAGGAACCCCTGGGCTTGTGGCACAGTTTAAGCCACTACAGGTGTACTTAGTTCCCTCTGGAGGCTCTAGGGGAGGATCCTTCCTGCCTCTCCCAGGTCCTGGGGTTTCCAGGTGTCCCTAGGCTTGTGGCTGCATCACTCCAGTCTCTGCCTCTGTTTCCAGGTGGCCTTCTCCTCTGTGTCTGTGTCTCCGCTTCTGTCTCTTACAAGTACACCTGTCATTGCATTTAGGGTCCTGAATCCAGCATGACTTCATCTTGACATCCCATACTAATTCCATTTAGAAAGACTGAATTTCCAAATAAGGTCCTATTTCAAAGTTTCGAGCGGACATGGAATTTTTTTAGTGGGGAAGGTGGGGAGAAGACACAGAATACCTGTTGTGTTCCCCACATCCTCTGGCTCCTGCTGCTTTCTCCTAGCCAGTGGGATCCTGGTCTCTCACATCTAGCCATTACCTGGAGTCTTGCCTGCAGGGAGCTACCCCAACCCCCTGCCCTGACTGGCTCCGATTGGATTATGTATTCCCCGTCTAATTGTATCACCACAATTATCACAACGTATATCTCATGATCATCAGCCCCAGTTTAGGGACTTTACTTTCCACCATCCTTTCATTAAAATGGTTTATTAAGATGCTTACTGCAAGTTAGACTATGTAAGTGGATACATTTTAAAAATACCTGAATTGAACAACATAATTTGACCTCCTACTCTCTGTTTGTCCTAGAAAAAAGCAGTAAGTACACATGAATTAGAGTCTTAAAATATGAGAGCTTTTCAGGTTGGGCGCGGTGGCTCACGCCTGTGATCCCAACTCTTGGGGAGGCCAAGGCAGGAGGAGCACTTGAGCCCAGGATTTCAAGACCAGGTGGGCAACATGATGAGACCCCTGTCTCTACAAAAAATACAAAAAAATTAGCCGGTGTGGTAGCATGCACCTGTAGTTCCAGCTACTCGGGAGGCTAAGGTGGGAGGATCACTTGAGCTCAGGAGGTGGAGGCTGCAGTGAGCTATAATCAGACAACTGCATTCCAGCCTGGGCAATAGAGCAACACCCTGTCTCAAAATAAAATAAATAAAATAAAATAATTTTATCTCCTACCTTGTGTCTGTCCTAGGAAAAAGCACTAGTGCCCTTGAATTCAAATCTTTAAATATGAGACCTTTGTTCTAAATGAACCACCCACAGTTTCCATACCTGTTATGAAGAAGTAACAAAAAGGAGCTGATTTTGTTTACTTAGCAGAATCCCCTATATTCCTAAGTGACTCACAGCCTGTTGCTGTTATGTAACAGCTTGCTAGAGAGACTAAACATATCATGATTGTTAAGGGAATAAAATGCAAGTAACATGTTCCTACAGAAACATTGCCACTGGCTGTGAACACCTATGAGACACTTGGAAAATGATATCATTTTTGTTTGTTTGTTTTGCAGGAAGACAGATACACTTTGCATATTGTCCACACATGGAAACAATAGTCCAAGCATATAAGCTGGGTGGCCAAATTAATGGCAAACAAAGATACAGTAGCAATAATAGAGTGTAACCTTCATAGAAGGAGAATGAACAGATCCACAATAGGTCAGAAGATCTGAAGTTGCATCCACCTTATTCATTAGGAAGGCTATAAAAAGCAGGAAACAATAGCTAATGAGCTTAACTCATTTTTAAGAATAATTAACGTAACAGATATCAGTATGTTTTCAAAAGAAATAAAATTCAATGGCTGCAGTTTCCTGTCTGGTTATATAATTGCCATGTAGTTGTATAGCCCAATTGATGACTAAGTTAAACCTGCAACACCCTTGCGAAGGCCTGCCCAGCCTCCAGCAATAGGCATGATATTTCAATTCATTTAGTGTAGGTTTGTTCTACATTCCACCAGCTATATTGTGTGGGTTTTCCTTTTCGGGAGACAAAAATCCCCCTTTAGGTAAGTTTCATGGATCACAGGTACATCCCTAGGGACCCTGTAGAATGTCTGTGATATTTCAACTACACAGCAGCCCTTCAAATCTTAAATGGCATACACACAAAAATTATCGTGCTTCCTGTCTCTTAATTTGGTTTAGAATAAATATGCACTCATGCATGTTGAGGTTATGAGTCTGCTATGGTCTGCATGTGTATGTCCCACCCCAAACTCATATACTGAAATCCTCACCTGAAAGGTGATGTTGTTGGGAGGTAGGGCCTTTGGGAGGTGATGAGGTCATAAGGTGGAGCCTGATGAATGGGATCAGTGCCCTTAGGAAAAGGACCTGAGAGAGTTCCCTCGCCCCTTCCACCATATAAGGACACAGCGAGAAGGCTCCATCTTAATCCAGGAAGCGGGTCCTAACAAGACACTGAATGTGCCCCACCTTGAGCTTGGACTCCCAGCTTCCAGAAGTATCAAAAGTAAATGTCTGCTGTTTGTGAGTCCCCCAGGCTATGGTATTTTGCTGAAGAAGTCTGAGTGGACTAGAATACGGTTCCTTACACCAACCTTCGCTTTTCTATATTTCTTCAAATTCAAGCACTCAGTGCCAGGAGTATCTGGATGAGACCAGGTTGCGAGTCTTCACTAGAAACTGAATCTGCCATTCCTTGATATTAGACTCCCAGCCCCAGGACTATGGGAAATCAATGTCTGCTGTTTGTAAGCCATGCAATCTAAGGTATTTTGTTGCAGAAGTCTGAATTGACTGGGATACAGTTTCTTATAGCAACATTCACTCTACTATATGCCTTCAAAATGGAGCATTCCACACTGTGGCTATCCAGGGAGACCAGATTGGGATGAGTGTTGGTGCCTACACCTCAGCTGATTGGAGCTGAATATATCAGCACATTGTTTGATTTGGACAGGTATTTGTCAGTCTTGGTTTACATTCAACCAGTTGTAGACATTCCTAAACATTTTTCAAGCCACTCTGTCATCTCTGCTCATCAGGTATAGCTTGGAGAGGTTCAGAACACCTGCCTTATCCAGGTGGGTCTGCTCTCATCACAGAGAACCTTACAAAAGGGAAGTGGAAGAGTCAAAGCTACAGAAAAGACACAGGCTGCAGGAAGTAGGGGTTGGCATGATGTAATCTGAAGATACAGGAAGATGTCATGAGCCAAGGAATGCAGGCAGCCTCTAAAAGCCAGAAACAGAAATAAATTGTTTTTCTCCTAAAATACTCAGAAGAAACACAGCTCTGCAGACATCTTTATTTTATTCTGATGTTCAAAACTGTAACAGAATAAATGGGTGTTGTTTTAAGCTGTGGCATCGGTGATAATTTGTGACTGCAGTCACAGACTCACACACTAATCATCCTGCTGTTCAACCTTCCCTGAATGACAAATTTAACCCCAGGCCCCTTGCCCCTGCTAGCCCCTCTGCTTGGAAGCTTCCAACTCGAAATATTGAATGATTTATTCCAACACCACCTCCTCAGAGTGGCTTTTCACCTACCCCTTTCCATAATCACCTTCTCCTTTCCTTTTGCTCTGATTCACTTTTGGAAACAGTTCTTATGTGACTTTGGTGTTGATTTTACTGCATATGACTCTCTCACTAGAATGTGAGCTGCATGGCAGCTTCAACATTCTCACTCATGGCCCTGTCTAGGGTTAGGGTTAGGATTAGGCAATCTGGAGCCATCAATAGCTATTGAATGAATGACCATGGCCAGGTCTATGTTTATAGGGTCAACTTCTGGACAGGGACATAATATCTTCTTAAGCAGTGAGGAAGTCAGCAAGAGCCATCAAGCTGTCATAGGGGAAGAGTAGAAGCACACCTACTGTGAGTGAAAATCAGTTAGGAGCTCTCCATGGGTCTCTCTGATTCTGAGACACCTGACTGCATGGTGAGACATTGTATTAGTCTGTTTTCACACTGCTGACAAAGATATGGCTGAGACTGGGAAATTTACAAAGGAAAGAGGTTTAATAGACTTGCAGTTCCACGTGGCTGGGGAGGCCTCAGAATCATGGCAGAAAGCAAGGAGGAACAAATCATGTCTTTCATGGATGGCAACAGGCAAAGAGAGAACTTGTGCAGGGAAACTCCCCTTTATAAAACCATCAGATCTCATGAGACTTATTCACCATCACAAGAACAGCGTAAGAAAGACCTGTCCCCATGATTCAATTACCTCCCACTGGGTCCCTCCCACAACACATGGGAATTCAAGATGAGACTTGGGTGAGGACACAACCAAACCATATCAGACTTCTTCTATGAGTGGTTTTGGCTCCAGATACACAGTGAAGCCACCTGTGATGGCCATTAAGGTGACTTTTGAAGTCACCTGTGAGCTACCAAAAACACCTGCACCTATGGTTCTAACTGCATAGATTTGACTTCACTGGAACTGGGTGTAGTCTGAATTCTGGGAGTGCAAATGTTCTTCTTGTGAGTCTAACAACCTGTAAATGGATACGATGATGCCTAGACCCCAAGAGAGAAACAAATGTGTAGTGAACATCAAATTGGTTTGGGATGTGGGAGGCAGACGATGTCATGGGTCAGGGAAAATGGGAGATCCTGAATTTGCCAATCTTTCTTATAAAGAAGGTCATATTTTCTTCAGAAGAGTAAATCAAACCCAATTTTAAACTTGATTTAGACTAAACATGTGTCTACACATGGGTGTCTATCCCTTAGGATTTGAGAGTCATTGTACTATCCATTTATATTTATGACATAAATATAGTTCTCTACAGGGAGAAAAATGCCACAGTTTTCTTTTCTTTGAGGCTAAGTCTTCTTTTTTTGGCCATGTGTTCAGCCATAATTGGAACTGGCCATATTTTAATTTTCCAAGAGTATCATAAAGAATAGAAATGGAAAGTAATAAAGAGAAAGTGATTGAGTGGGCAATATTTTCCTTTTAGCTCCCAAAGAAAATGGCCAATATTTTTCGACCCTAAGGAATGCCTGTCATTCATTCTCAGAAGCAGTGTAGGAATTCATGGAATTCCCCAAGAGACGCCATGAGAACAAAAGTGTAGACCCATAACAAAGGTAGGTAGTGCCAGCACACAATGTATGATGCAATTTGAAGACCAGGGGGGAGTTGAAGGGATACAAGAAGGAACATTGTGTCTCCTATATAGAATTACATAGGGGAAAGGATGTGCAATGTGCCAAGTGAGTGTTTTCCAATTGGCAGTAGACATCAAATCTTCTACTGAGAAATAGTATGGGGGAAAGAGAAAGAAAAGGCTGGAGGTATGCTGCCTCTCTATTAAAACAACTCTTTGAAAAATATGTATAGAAGACTTCTAAGTATCCCAAGACCACAGACATATAGGATGTAGATTTGGCCATGGACCTTTGGCCATGGAACATTTGCACACCCAGAATCCAGACTACACCCAGGATCAATGAAGTTCAATGCCTATAGGCAGAACCATTGGCTCAGGTATTTCTGGATGCTCATAGGTGACTACCAAAGTCACCTTAAAGGCCATCACAGGTAACTTCACTGTGTAGTTGGGGTCCAGAACCACTCAAGGAAGGAGGCTTACGATATAGGCAGGTGTCTCAGAATCTGAGAGACCCAGGTAGTGTCCCCTAACTCTGATTTTCCACTGGTAATAGGTATGTTTCTACTCTTTTCTTATGACAGCCTGATGGCCCTTGCTGTCCTCCTCACTGCTTAATGTAGACCTGGCCATGCTCATTCATTCATTCAAAAGCTATTGATGGCTCCAGGATGCCTAATCCTAACCCTAACCCTAACCCTAACTCTACCTCTACCCCTAACCCTAGACAGGGCCATGAGTAGGACCACTGAAGTTTCCATTGAGTTCACGTTCTAGACAGAGAGTCAGACACAGTACAATAACACTAAATTCACATAGGAACTGTTTCCAAAACTGAATCAGGGCAAAGAGGAAGGAGAAGGTAATTTTGGAAAGGGAGATGAAGAGTCATTCTGAGGAGGTGGTTTTGGAATAAATCATTCAGTATTTGGAGAAAGAAGCTTCCAAGCAGAGAGGCCAGAAGGTGCAAAGGGCCCAGGGGCATTTGTCTTGTAGGGAAATTTGAACAGCAGGATGATGAGTGTGTGAATCTCCTGTGGCTACTGTCACATGGGTCTGTAGGGTGATAAAATGAGAACATTTTAGTCAAATAGTTCAGTGCCCCATTTGAGGACAGTAGGTTGATAAACCAGCCAGGAATATTCCAGGCTTTCTCTCATCCATTTGCAAGACTGAAACTGGCCTTGTCTGTACCATGTTTCAATAACAGGCTGCCTTATTAACATGTTCTCCTATAGAATAGGAAAAACACTGACTTGATGATAACACTGCCTGAAAAAAATGCAACAAAACATGTTTTTCCTCTTTCTCTCTGTCTTCTTATTCCTCCTCCCTCTCCTCTAATTGTATAAAGTGATATCTTATTATCTTCATTTTTATTTCTCACTACATTTTGATTTTGGCATCTCCTCATACTCATTGAATGAGTTTTCTAGGGATGCTACAATGCAGTCTCACAAGTTCAGTGGTTTAAAACAACACACATTGAGTATCTTCCAGATGTGAAAGTCAGAGTCCAAAATGAGTCTCCCTGGGATAAAACTGATGTATTGGCAGGACCCCATTCCTTCTGGTGGCTCTATACAGGGACAATCTATTTTCTTGCCATTTCCAGCTTTTAGGAGTGTCAACTAAAAATAAAATTCTAATGCTTCCTCCCCACCCCCCACTCCCTGCCCCCCGGTTATCTGAACGGACCCCTCCTCTCAGCCAAGGGCACTCCAAAGTTAACCTGAAAAACTGCTTCAGGCCATGATGGGAAGTGGAAGCTGGACATGCCTCATCATGCCCTCCTCCCTTTTGGAATCACTGATAGAACAGACTCTCTAACTCTGATAAGAAACATTTACAATCTATTCTCTCTGGAGCCTGCTACCTGGATGCTTCATCTTCATCATAAAACCTTGGTCTCTACAACCCTTATCATAACCCAGACATTCCTTTCTACTGATAATAACTCTTTCAACCAATTGGAAGCCCCTCTGCCTGCCACTTTGAGTTGTCCTGCTTTTCTGGACCAAACAAATATACATCCTACATGTATTGATTGATGTGTCATGTCTCCCTAAAATACATAAAACCAAGCTGTACTCCAGCCAGCTTAGGCAGATGTCATCAGGACCTCCTGGGGCTGTGTCATGGGCACACCCTTAACCTTGGCAAAATAAACTTTCTGAACTGATTGAAATCTCTCTCAGTTACTTTTGGTTTAATGGGAGCTACCAACGTTTCTTGACTCATGGCCCATTTCTCCATCTGCAAAGCCAGCCACAGCCACTGGGTCTAGTCTTTCTCAAGTTGCCACCTCTTTAGTTCTCCCTCCCTACAATCTTTTAAGGACCTTAGTGGTCACAAGGGACCACCTGTGTTACTCAGGATACTCCCCTTATTTTAAGATCAACTGATAAGAGAAAATTTAATTCCATCTACAACCTGAATTTCCTACTGCCATGGTGCATAACACATGTATAGGTTCTGGGAAGTAGGACATGACATCTTTAGGATGGGAGAGATCACCCTGTCTGCTATATGCATTCAAACTATTCGAGTTTCTTCTTCTAAGAATTATTATTTCTACCCATTTTGCCTTTCTTCTTGGATTTTATATTCATCTTAATAGGCATACTGGCCAGGAGCAGTGCCTCATGCCTGTAATGCCAGTACTTTGGGAGACTGAGGTAGAAGGATTGCTTGAGCCCAGGAGTTTGAGACCAGCCTGGCCAACATGGCAAAACCCCATCTCTGCTAAAAATACAAAAAATTAGCTGGGTGTGGTGGTGCACGCCTGTAATCCCAACTACTTAGGAGGGTGAGGCACAAGAACCACTTGAACCCAGGAGGCAGAGGTTGCAGTGAGCCAAGATAGCACCACTGAACTCCAGCCTAAGTGACAGAGTGAGGCTCTGTCTCAAAAAAAAAAGGGGGTAGAAAGATTATTTTTAAAAAATAGGCATACTTTGTATCGTTTAGGTATTAGCCCCTCATCTGTTTGATACTGTGTGTGTATGTGCGTGTGTGTGTGCGTGTGCCCGTGTGTACATGTGTATGTGTGTGTGTGCGTGTATGTGCATGTGTGTATGTGCGTGTGTGTATGTCTAGGTGTATGTGTGTGTTTGTGTGTGTATGTGTTTGTGTGTGTGTGCGTGTGTATTGCGTGTGTGTGTGTGCACTTTTCGGACAGGTATTTCTAAGGCATTTTTCTTTCTTCTCACAATTCAAATACTTAACCGGAATACATCTAGTTGCTATTTTTCTTTCTATAACTTTCATCTGAGACTAGTTAAGAAACAGCCAGAAAGGTCCTATGAATTATTATTTTAAGAATAAAGATGATGTTATTTTGTAGATGTTACAGAAATACAATGAACTGATTTCCAAGAACACTGTGCATTCTTTTTTGTTTGTTTTTAATGTCTCCAAGAATTCATCTTGTAGGTAACCTATACTCACAGAAGCACTCAGGGCAGAAGAGGAGACTGAGGTTTCTGTGCAATTATTTATTTGGAGTTGGAGCCCATTCCCTCCCTGGAGCAAGAGCTCAGGAAGTGGAGGGAAGGACATGAAACAGGAAAAGAAAAAAAGCCCATTTGAGGATTTATGATTGGGTTTGCCGCCAAAGTGGCAACTGACATTTGACCCTGGAAGACCTTGTGAGGATTTTAGGATAACTGTAAGGCTGCACCAGGGAGATGAGAAAGGAAGCCATTTCTCCATCTCCTTCCGTGCTCTATGGGTGAACGATGGCTCTTTCTCTCTTGTGATCCTGAGTGCTGGAAAGCTGAAGGAATTCTTCCAAGAATTGAGTGAGTTCAGCCAGCCTGGATTCCCTGGAATTCTGGTGAAGCCTGACTGGGGAAAGAACAAAGACTGAGAAGGTTTGACTTGGTAGACAACCAGTACCTCATGAATACATATCCTGTAACATAAAGTAATGATAATACTAATAATACTTATCATTATTATTAACAATAATGCTGCAGGTTTTTCATTACTGCCTATGTATATTTTTCCAGGATGAAAAAACTTCCTGCACACTCTGGGACAGAATTTTGCTCCATGAGTAGGTAGTCCACAGAATCCTAACCTCACAGGATGGTTCTTTCAAAACAGATTCAATGATAAAACACACTTTAGAAAGGTTAAATATATATTATCCTTGGTAGTGACTCATAACAACAACCAAAAAAACCCATATAACCATATTAAAATATGCACAAAAATCATGAACACACAATCTTCAAAAGAAGACATATAAACGGCCAACAAGCATATGAAAATTTACTCAACATGACCAGTCATCAGAGAAAAGCAAATTGAAACCATAATTACATATCTTCTTATTCCAATCAGACTAGCTATTTTTTTTTTTTTTTGAGACAGAGTCCCGCTCTGTCACTCAGGCTGGAGATAACTTGATTATTACTGCCATGCCTTGGTATTTGTGTTTCAAGAGCTGCCAGCAACTGCTGTCAAATGATGCATTGATAAACATCCTTGTGAAATTGATTACTGAGTCAGATCCTGAAATACCTGGAAAGGCTGTGTCCACTTTATATATCTCTCCTCTATATATAGGAAGTCCCAAGAAAATGGGAGTCCAGAATCAAAAAAGGATTTGCTTCTTAAATAGCACCACTCTTTCTTCTGTTTAATATTGAAAACTGTCAAGGACTATGTTCTTTCTTTATTTGGACTGCCAGAAAGTACAGACACATCACCATCTGTGTACATCCGTGTAATTTCATTGTCAGCCCTCACTATCATATCACCCTGGTTTTCTATCACTCATTTATAATCTGTATTCCTTATAACCTATTTTCAGTTGCATTTTGTATATCTTATGTTATTCTGTTTCTTCTTGCCTGAAGCCTCCTCCTTCTTTTCAAAGGACAAGGCAAGACCAGACATTATTGTTCATGCCTGTAGTTCTAGCATTTTGGGAGGCTGGGGTGGAAGGATTGCTTGAGCCTAAGAGTTTAAAGATCAGTCTGGGCAACATGGCAAGACACCTTGTCTATAAAAAATCAAAAAATTAGCCTGGCATGGTGGTGCACACCTGTGTTCCCAGCTACCTGGGAGGCTGAGGTGGGAGAATCACTTGATCCCAGGAGGTCAAGGCAGCAGTGAGCTATGATTGCACCACTGCGCTCTAGCCTGGGAGACAGAGCAAGACCCTGTCTGAAAGAAAAAAAGAAAGAAGGAAGGAAGGAAAGAAAGAAAGAGAGAGAAGGAAAGAAGAAAGAAAGAAAAAGAAAGGAAGAAAGAAAGAAAGAAGGAAAGAAAGAAAGAAAGAAAAAAGAGAGACAAGGCATGGCCTGTAAGTTGACAACCAACAAAAGAATCACTACAATCACAAACTGCCCTCCAATTTGGAACAGTTTTGGTGGCTCAGACCATTTGGTTACTTACCTGGGTTTCTACTAACTTTGACAGTGTGAGGTTTTCCATATACATGTACAACCCAGCTTCTCAGAGCTCTGAAAATGGTTTCCTTTTACAGTTTGCACTCTCTGCTCATAAGTTTTATAACAGACATAAATGTTCATGTCCTATGTGGCATGGTCAACAATTGTGCAATGTGTAATTTCACCACTTGCAAGGATACTCAGTGAGTGGAAATGCGAATTTATACTATTAATGTGCATTGCACCTGTTGCCTGATGTATTACTCAGGATAAAACAGAACTAATAGAATGTGTTTGTGTGTGCATGTAGTTGACCCTTGAACAACACAGGTTTGAACTTATATGTGAATTTTCTTCCACCTCTGCCATCCCTGAGACAGCAAGACCAACCCCTCCTTTTCCTCCTCCTGCTCCTCAACATGAAGACAACGAGAATGGAGACCTTTAGGATGATCCATTGAAAATGAAAGTTTAAAAAAAGAATATACTTGCTAACGCCATAAATAAATAACTAGTAAATATATTTTCTCTTCCTAATGATTTTCTTACATGACGTTTTCTTTTCTCTAGCTTACTGTGTTGTAAGAATACAGTATTGAGGGCGGGCATGGGGGCTCATGCCTGTAATCCCAGCACTTTGGGAGGACAAGGCAGGTAATCACTTGACATCAGGAGTACGAGACCAGCCTAGTTAACATGGCAAAAACCATCTCTACTAAAAATACAAAATTAGCTGGGCATGGTCGCACATGCCTTTAATCCCAGCTACTTGGGATGCTAATGCAGAAGAATCACTTGAACCTGGGAGGTGAAGGTTGCACTGAGCCAAGATCATACCATTGCACTCCAGCCTAGGTGACAGGGTAACACTCCATCTCAAAAAAAAAAAAAAATACAGTATTGAATACATATAATGTAAAAAAAAATTATGTAAATTAACTGTTTACGTTACCATTAAAGCTTCTGGTGGACATTAGGCTGTTAGTAGTTAAGTCGTGGAGGAGTCAAAAGTTACAGGTGGATTTTTTCTTTTTTTGAGACAGATTCTCACTGTGTCACCCAGGCTGGAATGCAGTGGCGTGATCTCAGCTCACTGCAGCCTCTGCCTCCCCAGCTCAAGTGATTCTCCTGCCTCAGCCCCCTGAGTAGCTGGGACCACAGATGTGCACACCACACCAGCTAATTTTGTACTTTAGTAGAGACAAAGTTTCACCATCTTGCCCTGGCTGGTTTTGAATTCCTGAGCTCAAGAGATCTGCCTGCCTTGGCCTCCCAACGTGCTGGGATTACAGGCATGAGCCACCATGCCCAACTGAGTTATAGGTGGATTTTTTACTGTGCTGCGGGGAGTCAGTGCCTCTAACCTCTGTGTTGTTCAAAGGTCAACTGTATATATAGTTATATATACTTTTATATAAGTATACATATACATATACAAATGTTTATACTAGTATACATATTTTACATATATATGTTTATATGTATAACTATATAAACAGTTACATATATAAATATATATGTGTTGTGTGTATATGTATATAAATAAGTATATATGTCTTTGTGTATATATAAATAAATATATATGCATGTAAATATAAATATATACATATAAATATATAAATACATGTATATACATATATTTATATTTACATATACATACACTTACATACGTTTACATATACATACACATATATACTATATATGATATATACACACATATACTATATATGCACATAAATGCACACATACATATTTTATACACACACACATATATATTTATTTACACACATGTACACAGAGTTTTGAAGAAACTGGCTTATGTGATTAAAGAGACTTGGTAAGTCCAATGTCTGCAGGGTAGACCAGCAGCAGGCTGGAGACCCAGGGAAAAACTGATGCTGCAGCTCAAGACCAAAGTCCTCTGTGTGGAGGCAAAATTCCTTTCTCCTCCAGGGCCCACAGTCTTTTCTTGTCCTTCGGTCTTCAGCTGATTGGACAAGGCCCACATACCTCATGGTGGGCAATCTGCTTTACTCAAAGTCTATGGATTTCAGCATTAATCTCATCTAGAAAATACCTGCATGACAATGCCTAGACTAGTGATTGACCAAATACTTGGGTTCCATGAGCTCACCACACTGTTACATCAATTTAACCCTTGCTCTAAATTTTAAAATGTTTTGTATTGCAAACGTGCAATTTCTTTGCTTGTATATATGCCTCTATGTAGGACACCTGTGCTCCACACTCAATCCTGTGAACTGCACCTTGTACTCCAATGCCACCATGGCCAGTTGCCTGCAGCTTCTGCTATGTTTCTCAGGTGTCTCGTGGCTGGCCTGTCTCGGGTGTCTGGGTGGCACCTTCTCCTCCTGCCACCTTCCTTCTCTGCAGATTTTGCAACCAAGCAAGAAAGACACAGAAGAGAAGAGCCTGAGATGGAGTAAGGACCCCTCTTTTTGGAGCCTGTGGGATTCCCCAGACATGGAAATGAAGGAAAATCTTGAGTTCCTTGGAGGGAAATTCCAGGCATCTAGCTGGCTCTGAGAAGTCAATGAGCAGCCTGATAAGCAAGAAGGTAATCGTAGCTTAAAACAATTGCCAAGGAAGAAGTTAGAGTCACAAGATGCTTGGCTCCCCTACAAGAACTAAATATAACATCTTAGCATGTGTCTCTGAGTTGTGTTTCCAGAAACCCAGACCCCCACCCAATAGATCTACCACCCTCTCTCCAGACTTCAAATAAGGGGAACTGGGGTTTACACTCTGAACACCATTCCTTGTTCTCAATTTCTTCCCGAAGGGCCTGGGTGTCACAGCCCTGGGTTAGGATGAACTGTCTTTCCTGTTGATCCCAAATTTTAAGACAAAGTTTTTCCTGATTCATGAATTACAATCAGAGAGGCTTTAAATCCACCTAAGACCCATAGGCCTCTGCTTTGGGGTTTCTCATCATTTTAGGTCAAACCAATATATAACCTCCATGCATTGACTTATGACTTTGCCTGTAACCTCTGCCTCCGTGAATTAAAGAATTCATACCTTGAAGCCATCATGAAGGCCAGGGTTTAATCAAGAGCTGCCCAATTCTCCTTGTTTTGTGCCCTGCAAATAAACACCCTCCTTTCTCCCACTGCAAACCTCACTGTATACATCTGGTCTTACTGCATTGGGTGAGCAGACCTCAGTTCAGTTCCAAAACAAGGTGATACAGCCTCCGCACCTTGAGAATTGCAGTGAACATCTGATAAGCCAAAATAATTGGGAATTAAAGAATGCAATGTCTTGCACAGTGAAGAATGTGAGACCCAAAGTAAGGTGTTAGCTGTGAGACCAGCCATGACATGATTGTGAAATATTGGAGCTTGTGGTCTGCACTCAGAGGGGATTTGCAGCTTATATGGAAATAAAATTCACAATACGGTAGGGTCAGAATAGGTGGAGCATTTTGGATCATGGGGTATATGTGTATGTATGTATGTGTATGTGTGTATATATGCACATGCATGTGTATGTGTGTATATATGCATATATGTGTATATGTGTGTACATGTATATATATGAATTAGCATGTGTATTTCTACCCTACTAGGTTACAAACTTCTTGAAGCAAAATTCATTTTCACATATACAGAGCAGAAATATTATTCTCCCCCCACAAAGTCACCCACAGAATTCAACATTGCTCAAATATTGTGACCGTACCTTATCCAATTTTATTATTCACATAAGTTGGTTCACGCACTTCTATAAAGCAGTTCAAATCCTTAATGAATATCTACGTCTACACAAAGCTATACATATACACACACGCATACATGCATCTACATCTAGACAGGCATAAATGCATGCACATATATCACAGATAGATGATAGACAAGTAATAGGTATATAGATAATAGATAAATGAATAATAAATAGATAATAGATTGATACACAGATGATGTAATGGATACATAATACCTACATGAATGCATGATAGATAAAAAATGATAGCTAGGTAGATAGGTAGATGAATGGATAGATAGATGATGGATAATACATAGAAAGATAGATAACAAATGAATGGATGGATGGAAGATAGATGGAATAAATATATAACAGATAGCTTGATAGATGGATGAGATAGATACTTAGAAGATGGATAGATAGATAATAGATAAATAAATACATGATAGAATAGATACACTATAGCTAGATGGATAGATGATAGATAGTAGATAGATGATTGATAAATAGATACATAATAGACAGATAAGTAGGTAATAAATAGATGGATAGATGAATAGATGATACATAGATAGTGGATGAATGAATGGATGAAAGATGGATACATAGGTAGATGGAATGATAATGGATAGATAGATGATAGATAAATGGTAGATAATAGATGAGTAAATGGATGATAGAACAGTTATAGCTATAATAGCTAGATAGATGGATGATAAATAGCAGATAAACAGATGATATGTAGTCAGAGAGATAGATGATAGGTAGATAATAGATAAATGGATAGATAGATGAATAAATAATACCTAGATAGATAGATAGATAATAGATAGATGAATGGATGATAAAATGTAGATAGATAAATAATAGACAAAAGATAGATACATATTAAAATAAAATGCAATGTTATGTGCCAAATACTTAATGCAAAGAAGTGCGGGAGACAAAAGTGTCTCCTTGTTGGACTTCTGGGCTCTGTGTATATCAGATATTCTCTAAATTATGGGAGGGGGTGACCCAATTTCATATTAACTCACTCCTCATATGTTAATGCTTCCTACTCTCCACTCAAATTCATCTACCTATCTGCCTATTATCTACCTAACTATTTATCATCCATCTATTTATCTACTCTCTATCATCTATCATCCATCCAGCCATTAGGGTATCTATTCTGTCTATCTATCATCCTTTTAGATGTGTGAGACAAGGGAAAAGGGAAGAAGACAGCAATCGTAAGCCCAACAAAACTCAATAAGAGCATGTTTGCAATAGTGGAAGCCATTCATAAGAAATTTTTTTAACTTTGTTTTTCTAAATAAGCAAATGCATGAAGAGCACTAGATTGCTGAGGCAAGGCAGGTGACAAAAGGAAAGGCCTGCTTAGAAAGAAAAGGTAGACAGAAAAAAATAGGGCTGCAGGACACCCAGAGATAAACTAGTCAAGACGCACTTGTCCTTAGGAATCAAGAAACACTCATTAATTTATTCTACAGCGACTGTTTCTCTAGCAAGTGGAGAGACAGCCATGATCCGCTGAACATGGCTCCAGTAGCAAGCCCAGCTCTGGGCCAAGTGACCAGGTAGGCAAAAGTTCCCAGAATGTCTACCTCGTCCTTTATGGGGACAGCCGGTTCCTCCACACCAAGCCTGTTCCTGCAGTTCTAAGTCTCCAACTACTCATCTCTCCTCCCAGGCATGTGCCGTCCTATACACACCTGCTGTTCCTTTCTTTTTCTCTCTCTTTCCTTTTTCTTTCTTTCTTTCTTTTTCTTTCTTTCTTCTTTCTTTCTTTCTTTGTTTCTTTCTCTCTCTTTCTTACTTTCTTTCTCCTTCCTTCCTTCCTCCCTCCCTCCTTCCCTTTTCCTTCTTTCTTTCTCTTATTTCTTTCTTTTCTTTCCTTCTTCCTTCCTCCCTCCCTTCCTCCCTTCCTTCCTTTTCTTTTCTTCTTTCTTTCTTTCTCTCTTTCTCTCTCTCTTTCTTCCTTCCTTCCTTCCTTCCTTTCTTTCTCTCTCTCTCTCTCTTTCTCTTTCTTTCTTTCTTTCTTTCTTTCTTTTCTTTCTCTCCTTCAACAGAATCTAGCTGTGTCATCAGGCTGGAGTGCAGTGGCACAATCTTGGTTCAATGCAGCCTTTGCCACCCAGGTTCAAGCAATTCTCCTGCCTTAGCCTCCTGAGTAGCAGGGATTACAGGTGTGCACCACCACACCAGGCTAATTTTTTTTGGATTTTTAATAGAGATGGAGTTTTGCCATGCTGGCCAGGCTGGTCTTGAACTCGTGACCTCAGGTGATCCACCCACTTTGACCTCCCAAAGTACTGGGATTACAGGCATGAGCCACCTTGCTTTCCAACACCTGCCTTCTGAGGCATTGAAGATTCACCATTGCCTGTATGTATTAGAGTTGCAGGACTAAATATAAGACTTCAGTTTAACTTAGGATTTATGATAAAAAATAATTTAAAAAATATATTGTAAGTACATCCTATATATTTAATAAGTTCTACTAAAAATAATCCACCATTAATCTGAAACTCACTTTTAATTGAACATTCTGTATTTTCATTTACTAGACCTGACTATCTTAATATAGAGCATTTTCATTTTGAGAAGTAAAAGATACATGGATTCCTATGACTCCAAATATCTGCCCCTTTAGCATCTATATGTGTGTGTGTGTGCATGTATGTATACATATATGTGTGTCTGTGTGTCTATGCATCTAGCTATTGTGTATCTATTCTATCATGTATTTCTTTATCTATTATCTACCTGTCATCTATCTATCCATTTTCTATTTATCTATCATCTATGTATCTATTGCATCCATCTACCAAGCTATCCATTATATATTTATTCCACCTCTTCAGCTATCTTCCATGCATCCATTCATGTATTATCTATCTTTCTATCTATATATCATTCATCATCTATTTATCCATTCATCTATTTTTTCTCTACCTATCCTCTATTTTTCTATCATGTATTCTGTTATATCATGTGTGTATCGATCTATCATCTATTATCAATTTATTTATCTATCATCTATATACCTATTACTTCTCTATCCACCATCTATCGGTCATGTATGTGCATGCATTTATACTTGTCTAGATGTAGATGCACGTATGCATGTGTGTGTATGTATAGATATATGTAGCTGTAGATATTCATTAAAGACTTGAACTGCTTTATAGAAGTGTGTGAACCAACTTATGTGAATAATAAAATTGGATAGGTAGGGTCAAAATATTTGAACAGTATATATTACTGGGATGACTTTCCTGTTTTCTTCAAATCCCACTTTGTTAGGAACTGCTAACAAGGTCAAGTGAGATTCCTGAGCTTTAGCCATGAGCTGCGTCTTCCTTCTTCCCTGGGTCAGAAGATTCACAGATGATCCCTTGTGCCCACAGGAAACAGAAGATTTTATTTGAAATTAGAAATGCAGACAGAATGTATTTTTAGAAATTCATCAACATATGGTATGCTAAAGTATTAATCTTATCCTCCTTTGATCACTTGCAGGTTCATGTTTTCTGGTGGTTTTGGAATACATTTCTTTGCATTTGCAAACTATTACATGACTCACATTTGGGAAATAAAAGTGACATTAGTTCAAAAGATTCAAACTTCCTTATTTTGACTGTGAAGTCAGAAGTAACCTTTGGTGATCTATAAACCCTCTGGATTTTTATCCAACTATATACCAAGGGGAAAAAATTGACATTTTTAAAGATGTTTTTATTTGAACTCTTCTTACAGAAGAAAAATCTGCATTTATTTTACTATAACAGAATATGCCATCAGTGCAAGCATATAGCATTTTAACTGAGTAGGCAAATGATGCATGGTTATTCCAAAGGGAAGAGAGGTGAATGGAAAAGAAGATAAACATGATTTATAGTATGTCAGTGCCTAAGACTGTTATCTTCTTAAAGTAACCAATAAAGAAGAGCAAGTGTACCTACTTACATAATTTTAGCGAAGACCTTGAAAACTGCAACAATTTAGAGCAAATGCATATTTGAGCTGTCATTACGCAGGTAGATTAAAAGAAGAAAATAGTGGTGGTTAAACACAAATATTGTGATCAGAAGCGTTTAAAATTGAATGAAGCACGTGACAAGCAGCCATCATTCTGCCGCTCCACATCTAGAAAGAAAAATGCCAAAATAAGGAAACCAATTTCAAAAATAAAAAAATAAAGCTTTTGCTGAAAGAACGTCTCCATTTTTCTTCATTCTTTGTGGGTTATGCCTACTCTTCCAGTTACTGGTCATCTGGGAATCTGTGGTTGCAAATTGTTAACCTATAATTTCTTTCTAAGATACCACATGGTGCCCCTGGAATTAGAGGAGACATTCTTTGGGGGCTTAGCTTTGGTTTAGAATTAACAGCAACAACAAAAAATGATGAGCAGGTGGAGAATTTACTTTAAAGGAGGTTTAAGTTTCCTTTTTGGCTCCAAATTTATCCAGCATTAAATTAAAGGCCTATGAGAGCAAGTAGCCACTAAATAAATCTTTTTTCAAACATTAAGTGTGTATGTCATATTTAGGCACACGAAGAGTTTCTGAGGTGAATGTGTTTCATGGATGGATTGCCTGGGAAGGGTGTCCTAATATAAAATTTATACTTTCTAATTTCAGTATGTATGGCTTTATTCATAAAGAAAAAGCAAACTAGAAAGACATGAGACATCACCCACAACCAATGCTTCAGAAACTTCAATGTATATATGGATCTTGTTAAAATGAAGATTCTGGTGTGGGAGGTTGGGGCTGGGACCCAAAATTCTGCATTTCCAACAGCTCCCACGTGGTGCTGATGCTATGAGCCTATGGACCACACTGAGGGGCTGTGCCCCAGCCCACCGCACATAAGTCACAATCTCCAGGAGCAGAACCTGCCACTGGATTCTTTTTTAAACCCTCCAGAGGATGCTACCATGCAGTCAGTGGGGATTACAATTCAACAAGAGATTTGAATGGGGACATAGATCCAAACCATATCATACACCAAAACTCTTCTCCAGATAGATAGCTACAAGGAAAATTCCAATGAGAAAGCTTCTTTCACCAGGTAGAAGCTTGTTTCACCAGGTAGAAGCTGACTTACTTGCATTTGGAAGAATTTTTTATTTTTTCTGTGTGTGGTAAGTTTTTGAAATCCAGTGACATTTTAGGAAAAAGCATCTAACTACGTTTTCAAAAAGAAACGAACTAAAATACAATATTGTGGGGGGTTTTTTTGCCTTTATAATTTTTTAAATTCAGGTGGTGCATGTTTGTGTTTCTTTTATGGATATATTATGCAATGGTGAGGTTCAGCTTCTAGTGAACCCGTCACCCAAACAGTGAACATTGTACCCAACAGGTAGTTTTTCAACCCTCACTCCCCTCCCACCTTCACCCTTTTTGGAGTCCCCAGTATCTATTATTTTCATCTTCATGTACATGTGCACACATTATTTAGCTTCCACTTACTAGAGAGATCATGCAGCATTTGACTTTCAGTTTCTGAGTTATTTCACTTTAAGATAGTAGCCTCCAATTCCATCTGTGTTGCTGCAAAAGACATGATTTCATTCTTTTTTGTGGCTGAATAGTATTCCATAATATATATGTACCACATTTTCTTTATTCAGTCCTACAATGATGGACACTTAGGTTGATTCCATGACTTTCCTATTGTCAATAGTGCTGTGATAAACATATATGAGTGCAAGTATCTTTTTGATATAATGATCTATTTTCCTTCGGGTAGGTACCCAGTAGTAGGATTGCTGGATGAAATGGTAGCTCTATTTTTAGCTCTCTGAGAAATCTCCATACTGTTTTCTACAGAGATTGTATTAATTTACATTCCCACCAAGCTCGTGTAAGTGGTGGAAGATATTGATTAATAATGTACTAAAGGCTAACATATATTGAGCATTTGCTAATATCCAGGAATTTTCCAAACAGCTTTATGGAGTTAAATTCATTGACATGAGTAATCTCATTTTACAAATAAGGAAAAAGGGGCTTTGAGAATGCATACAATGAACCAGGGTTGCAGAGTTTGGGAATTACTGAGCTGGCATTAGTCCACTGCTATGAGCTGAATTGAGTCCCTCCAAAATTTATATGTTGAAGCCCTAACCCTCAAAGTGTGACTATATCTGAAAATCGGGTATCTAAAGAGGTAATTTAAGTAAAATGAGGTTATTAGATTGGGCCTTAATTCAATATGACTGGGGCCCTTTAAGAAGAGGAGATGAGGACACAGACACACACAGAAGGACAACCCTGGGAGGATGCAGGGAGAAGATGGTGTCTCCAAGCCCAGGAAAGAGGACTCAGGACCAACCACCCCTGCCCACACCTTGATCTTGGACTTCCAGCCTCCAGGACTGTGGGAGAATCAATGTCTGTTGTTTACAAGCCACCCAGTCTATGGGATTCTGTAATCGCAGCCTGAAATGGACTAAGACACCTCATAAGATGAGGAGATGAGGACACAGACACACACAGAGGAATAACTCTGTGAGGACACAAGGAGAAGATGGTGTCTACAAGCCCGGGAGAGATGCCTAAGGAGGAACCAGCCATGCCCACAACTGGATCTCAGTCTTCCAGTCTCCAGGACTGTGAGAGAAGAAATGTCTATTGTTTAAAAACAACCTAACCTATGGTATTCCATTACAGCAGTCTAAAACGGACTAAGGCATCCTGTAAGAAGAGGAGATTGGAAAAAAGACACAAACAAAGGGATGATCACATGAGGACACGTGGAGAAGATGGCATCTACAAGCCAAGGAGAGACGCCTCACGAGGAACCAGCCCTGCCCACACCTTCATATGGGACTTCCAGGCTCCAAGACCCTGACAAAACAAATCCCTTTTGTTTAAGCCACCCATTCTGTGGGACTTCATTATGGCAGCCCCAGAAGACTAGCACCTAATACATGAACATTGGGGTTCAGAGCCGTGTCTTAAAGCAATAAGGTCTGTTGCCTTAGTTAGATTAAAGGTTCATAGGATTAAAACTCCCAGAGCTGTGACTCCGACTTGAAATGCATTCATCCTCTAATCCTCCTCACCTTTGACCAACCTGAAGAAGTGACGATATTGATCTCTATGCAAAAATCTGTTCAAAATTACTCAGGGGCTCAAAAGCCAGCCCCGAGTCTCAGGGCAATTTGGGGGCCATTTGTTCTGGCTCCTTTAAGCTGCCCAGAAATATTTCCTAAGTCCACACAACCTCTCTACTCAGCTGTGAATTCTTTTTTTCTTCCTTTCTTTTTTTAAATTATACTTTAAGTTTTAGGATACATGTGCACACTGTGCAGGTTTGTTACGTATGTATACATGTGCCATGGTGGTGTGCTGCACCCATTAACTCTTCATTTAACATTAGGTATATCTCCTAATGCTAACCCTCCCCCCTCCCCCTCCCGCATCCCACAACAGGCCCCAGTGTGTGATGTTCCCCTTCCTGTGTCCATGTGTTCTCATTGTTCAATTCCCATCTATGAGTGAGAACATGCAGTGTGTGATTTTTTGTCCTTGCAATAGTTTGTTGAGAATGATGGTTTCCAGCTTCATCCATGTCCCTACAAAGGGCATGAACTCATCAATTTTTATGGCTGCATAGTGTTCCATGGTGTATATGTGCCACATTTTCTTTATCCAGTCTATCATTGATGGACATTTGGGTTGGTTCCAAGTCTTTCCTATTGTGAATAGTGCCACAATAAATATATGTGTGTATGTGTCTTTATAGCAGCATGTTTTATAATCCTTTTGGTATATACCCAGTAATGGGATGGCTGGGCCAAATGGTATTTCTAGTTCTAGTTCCCTGAGGAAATGCCACAATGACTTCCACAATGGTTGAACTAGTTTACAGTTCCACCAACAGTGTAAAAGTATTCCTATTTCTCCACATCCTCTCCAGCACCTGTTGTTTCCCGACTTTTTAATGATGGCCATTGTAACTGGTGTGAGATGGTATCTCATTGTGGTTTTGATTTGCATTTCTCTGATGGCCAGTGATGATGAGCATTTTTTCATGTGTCTTTTGGCTGCATAAATATCTTCTTTTGAGAAGTGTCTGTTCATATCCTTTGCCCACTTTTTGATGGGGTTGTTTTTTTTCTTGTAAATTTGTTTGAGTTCATTGTAGATTCTGGATATTAGCTCTTTTTCAGACGAGTAGATTGCAAAAATTTTCTCCCATTCATGGGCAAGGACTTCATGTCTAAAACACCAAAAGCAATGTCAACAAAAGCCAAAATTGACAAAAGAGATCTAATTAAAGTAAAGAGCTTCTGCACAGCTAAAGAAACTACCATCAGAGTGAACAGGCAACCTTCAGCTGTGAAGTCTTGACACTTCACTGAGGATAAGTCTGTCTAGAAATAGATAATTAGCACCATAAAGAAAAGTCAGCTTGGAGAAAAAGGATCTCTCAGCAAGGCAATTTTTACTTTCTGAAGAAAGGGTGTTCAATCACAGATGGAATAATGGCAAGAGCACATTTGCAAAGAAAAAGCAGACATATTTAACCCTTATACATTTGGGTTGTCCTTACTGCTGTGTCCTGCATCCACTGGCTGGAGGTGGACCTCACAGTCTTAAACTGATACCCAGTTTGCTAATAGCCTAAAACTTTCCTAAACCGGTAAGTGCAAGGGAGGACAAAGTAGGAGAGGAAGTTGCTTACAAAGGTTTAAGGAAGCAATAACATTTTCAAATAAGGAAGGGGCATAAGCTATAAACTAAGATTTGCCTGCGCCTGTCTGGGCATGCCTGACTAAGCCAAAGCAATTAACTGGGCTAAAGTGTAAGAACTAATAGTTGATAGGATGCTTTAGAGTAAGGAACTATTATTTCTAACATCTATTATTTCATTTTTAAACCAATATGAGCTTTGAAAAGGAACTTTTCAACTTTCTACAGTCTGTCAGAGGTATGTGACCCAGTGCAAATCAATTTTGAATAGGAGCTAGATAAAATGAGGCTGAGAACTACTGGGCTGCATTCCCAGACTTAGAAGTCACAGGAGGAGATGGAAGGTCAGCGCGAGACACAGTTTATAAAGACCTTGCTGATGAAACAGTTTACTGTAAAGAAGTCAGCCAAATCCCACCAAACTCAAGATGGCCACGAGAGAGACCTCTACTTGTCCTCACTGCTGCACTCCTACTAGTGCCATGACAGTTTACAAATGCCATGGCAACCTCAAGAAGTTACCCTATATTATCTAAAAAGGGGAGGCATGAATAATCCACCTTTGTTTAACATATCAAGAAATAACCATAAAAAGTGTTTTTCTGAGAAGGAAAGGCAAGGATGGGTAGAATGTTGAGCAAGCACTGTGGGAGGAGAGGGCATGGGAGGGAAGGATGGGAAAAGATGGGCAGAGATGCTTTGGGGCCAAGGAAGTGATAGAACAAGAGTAGGAAGAGAGGAGATAATGGAGAAACCAACTGCAATTCTGATTGCAGATTTCCTGCCCTGCTGTTAGAGTTCTTCTTCCTCAGCCAGCCCCTGGGACTTCTGATCCATTTCCTTCCATCCTTTATCCCCCACAAGGGAGGCCAATTTCCTCTCCAGAAACTTGCTCCCTCCAGCAGCAGCTAAATTCTCACCTGCAACATTTCCATTGGCCTCTGAGAAACCAACAGACCACTAGGTAAAATCTCATCCTAGCTGTGTTCCTTCAGGAAAGAAGAGTCTGTAACCATCTTCTGTGGGACTCCTCCCTGCTATCACCTCGCTAGGTCACACTGTCTCTCTCCTTTCCCTTGTCCAGGAAGACTGACTGTTGACCACACACTGAACACCCAGGACGGTGGCCGGACTATCTGGAGGAGATGTCCTACAACGTGGGCTGGCCCCTTCATCCAGCTGAGGGTGGAAATGTCTTTTGCAGCTAGGCCTATGTGCAGAGAAATCCTGACATCCAGAGAAATAAAACTGCTTCCCACATGCAGGCTGAGCAGCTGAACAGGCTTGTTTTGCTCATGGGGGATTCTTCTGACTTCTTCTGGAATCTATTATAATTCTTTTTCCAACATTTTGAACATGTGTTTTCAGGAATGGTTCTGCTTTTCATAGGCTTGGTGACTTTTGGAAATTCTTAGAAAACTGACATTATCTGTCTTTGAATATTAATTATCTCTGTTCCAGGCTTTCAAAGACAACAACAAAAAAACTCTTTTGGGGGAAGATAAGAGATATCTAGATTGTACTTCATGTCAGGCCTCTGAGCCCAAGCCTGCACTTATACAACCAGGTGGCCTGAAGCAAGTGAAGAATCACAAAAGAAATGAAAATGGTCAGTTCCTGCCTTAACTGATGGCATTACCTTGTGAAACTCCTTCTCCTGGTTCAGAGGCTCCCCCACTGAGCACCTGGTGACCCCCACCCCTGCCTGCCAGAGAACAACACCCTTTGACTGTAATTTTGCATTACCTACCCAAATCCTATAAAACAGCCCCACCCCATCTCCCTTCACTGACTCTCTTTTCAGACTCAGCCCGCCTGCACCCAGGTGGTTAAAAAGCTTTATTGCTAACACAAAGTCTGTTTGGTGGTCTCTTCACATGGATGCACATGACATTTGGTGCTGAATCCTGGACTCAGCCTACCTGCACCCAGGTGGTTAAAAAGCTTTATTGCTCACACAAAGACTGTTTAGTGGTCTCTTTACACAGATGCATGTGACATTTGGTGCTGTGACTCAGATCAGGGGACCTCCTTTGGGAGGTCAAACCCCTGTCCTCCTGCTGTTTGCTCTGTGAGAAAGATCCACCTACAACCTCTGGTCCTAAGACCAACTAGCCTAAGGAACGTCTCACCAATTTTAAATAGGGTAAGCGGTCTCTTTTTACTCTCTTCTACAACCTCTCTCACATCCCTAAACCTCTTTCTCCTTTCAATCTTGGCACCACCATTCAATCTCTCCCTTCTATTAATTTCAGTTCCTTTCCTTTTCTGGCAGAGACAGAGGAGACATGTTTTATCTGTGAACCCAAAACTCTGGCGCTGGTCATGGACTCAGGAAGACAGTCTTCCCTTGGTGTTTAATCACTGTGGGGACACTTGTCTGATTATTCACCCACATTTCAGAGGCGTCTGATCACCCCAGGGGCACTTGCCTTGATCCTCCACCTTAGTGGCAAGTACCACTTTCCTGGAGGGCAAGTACCCACCACCCCTTCTCTCCATATCTCTACCCTCTCTTTTCTCTGGGCTTGCCTTTTTCACTATGGGCAACCTTCAATCCTCCATTCCTCCCTCTTCATCCTTAGCCTGTGTTCTCAAGAACTTAAAACCTCTTCAACTCACACCTGACCTGAAACCTAAATGCTTTATTTTCTTCTGAAACACGACTTGACCCCAATACAAACTCGACAATGGTTCCACAGCCAGAAGACACACTTTCAATTTCTCCATCCTACAAAATCTAGATAATTCTTGTAATAAAATGAGCAAATGGTCTGTGGAGCCTGACATCCAGGCATTCTTTTACACATCGGTCCCTCCCTACTCTGTTGCCAGTGTGGCTTGTCCCAAATCATCCTTCTTTCCCTCCTGCCTGTCCCCTCAGTCCAACCCCAAGTGTCAATTAGTCTTTTCAATCTTCCTTTTCTACCGACCCATCTGACCTCTCACCTCTTCCCCAGACTCCTACTCCTCAGGTCACTCCCCACCAGCCTGAATCAGGCTCCAATTCTTCCTCAGCCTCCACTCCCCCACCCTATAATCCTTCTATCACCTCCCCTCCTCACACCTGGTCTGGCTTACAGTTTTGTTCTGCAACTAGCCTTCCCTCACCTGCCCAATCATTTCCTCTTAAAGAGGTGGCTGAAGCTAAAGGCATAGTCAAGGTTAATGCTCCTTTTTCTTATCCAACCTCTCCCAAATCAGTAAGTGTTTAGGCTCTTTTTCATCAAATATAAAAGCCCAGCCCAGATCATGGCCTGTTTGGCAGCAACCCTTAGACACTTTACTGCCCTAGACCCAGAGTGGCCAGAAGGCCGTCTTATTCTCAATATGCATTTTATCACCCAGTCAGCTCCTGACATTTAAAAAAAGATTCAAAAATTAGAATCCAGCCCTCAAACCCAACAACGAGAATTAATCAACCTCATCTTCTAGGTGTACAATAATAGAGAGGAGGCAACCAGACTGCAACACATTTCTGAATTGCAATTATTTCCCTCTGATGTGAGACAAAACCCAGCCGCACCTCTGGCATACAAAAACTTCAAAATGCCTCAGCCGCAGCAGTCAACATTCCTACAGGACCTACTCCATCAGGATCTTGCTTCAAGTGACAGAAATCTGGCCACTGGGCCATGGAATGCCCATAGCCTGGGATTCCTCCTAAGCTGTGTCCCATCTGTGTGGGACCCCACTGGAAATTGGACTGTCCAACTCACTTGGCAGCCACTCCCAGAGCCCCTGGAACTCTGGTCCAAGGCTCTCTGACTGACTCCTTCCCAGATCTTCTCAGCTTAGCCGCTGAAGACTGAGGCTGCCCGATCACCTGGGAAGCTCCCTGGACCATCAAAGTTGTTTTCGGTAACTTACAGTACAGAGTAAGTCCATTGCCTTCTTAATCAATACAGAGGTTACCAACTCCACATTACCTTCCTTTCAAAGGCCTGTTTCCTTTGCCTCCATACCTGTTGTGGGTATTGATGGTGAGGCTTCTAAAGCACGTAAAACTCCCCAACTCTGGTGCCAACTTGGACAACTTTCTTTAATGCACTCATTTTTAGTTATCCCCACCTGCCCAGTTCCCTTATTAGGTTGAGGCATTTTAACTAAATTATCTGCTACCCTGTCTATTCCTAGGCTACAGCCACACCTCACTGCTGCCCTTTTCCCCAGTTCAAAGCCTCCTTCGCATCCTCCCCTTGTACCTCCCCACCTTAATCCACAGGTATGGGACACCTCTACTCCCTCCTTGGTGACCAATCATGCACCCCTTACCATCCTGTTAACACCTAATCACTCTTACCCTACTCAATGCCAATATCCCATCCCACAGCAAGCTCTAAAAGGATTAAAGCCAGTTATCACTCTCCTGTTACAGCATGGACTTTTAAAGCCTATAAACTCTCCTTACAATTCTCCATTTTACCTGTCCAAAAACCAGACAAGTCTTACAACTTAGTTCAGGATCTGCACCTTATCAACCAAATTATTTTGCCTATCCACCCCATGGTGCCAAACCCGTATATTCTCCTATCCTCAATATCTCCCTTCACAACACCTCCATAACCCATTATTCCATTCTGGATCTCAAACATGCTTTCTTTACTATTCCTTTGCATGCTTCATCCCAGTCTTTCTTCACTTTCACCTGGACTGACCTTGACACCCATCAGGCTCAGCAAATTAGCTGGGCTGTTCTGCTGCAAGCCTTCATGGACAGCCCCCATTTCTTCAGTCAAGCTCAAATTTCTTCCTTATCCATTATATATCTTGGCATAATTCTTCATAAAAACACACGTGCTCTCCCTGATGATCATGTCTGGCTAATCTCCCAAACACCAACCCCTTCTACAAAACAACAACTTCTTTCCTTCCTAGGGATGGTTAGGTTCTTCTGCCTTTAAATACCTAGTTTTACTATCCTGAATAAATCATTATATAAACTCACAAAAGCAAACCTAGCTGATGCCATAGATCCTAAATCCTGTCACCACTCCTCTTTCCATTCCTTAAAAACAGCCCTAAAGCTACTCCCACACTAGCTCTCTCTAACTCATCCCAACCCTTTTTCATTACACACAGCTGTAGTGCAGGACTATGCAGTCAAAATTCTTACACAAGAGCTGGGATGATGCCCTGTAGGCTTTTTGTCCAAACAACTTGACCTTACTGTTTTAGTCTGTCCATGATGTCTCCATGCAGCAGCTGCCACTGCCCTAGTACTTTTAGAGGCCCTCAAAAATCACAAACTATGCTACTCACTCTCTACAGTTCTCGTAACTTCCAAAAGCTATTTTCTTCCTCACACCTGATGCATATACTTTCTGCTCCCTGGCTCCTTCAGCTATACTCACTCTTTGTTGAGTCTTCCACAATTACTATTGTTCCTGGCCTGGACTTCAATATAGCCTCCTGCATTATTCCTGATACCACACCTGACCCCCATGACCGTATCTCTGTAATTCACCTGACATTCAATTGATTTCCCCATATTTCATTCTTTCCTGTTCCTCACCCTGATCACACTTGGTTTATTAATGGCAGTTCCATCAGGCCTAATCACCACTCACCAGCAAAGGCAGACTGTGCTGTAGTATCTTCCACATCTATCATTGAGGCTACTGCTCTAGCCCCCTCCACTACCTCTCAGAAAGCCGAACTCATTGCCTTAACTCAGGACCTCACTCTTGCAAAGGGACTGCACATCAATATTTATACTGACTCTAAATATGCCTTTCACATCCTGCACCACCATTCTGTTATATGGGCTGAGAGAGGTTTCCTCACTACACAAGGGTCCTCCATCATTAATGCCTCTTTAATAAAAACTCTTTTCAAGGCAGCTTTATTTCCAAAGGAAGCTGGAGTCATTCACTGCAAGGGCCATCAAAAGGCATCAGATGCCATTGCTCAGGGCAACACTTATGCTGATAAGGTAGCTAAAGAAGCAGTTAGTATTCCAATTTCTGTCCCTCATGGCCAGTTTTCCTTCTCATCAGTCAATCCCACCTACTCCACCACTGAAACTTCCACCTATCAATCTCTTCCCACACAAGGCAAATGATTCTTAGACCAAGGAAAATATCTCCTTCCAGCCTCACAGGCCCACTCAGGCCCACTCTATTCTGTCGTTTCATAACCTCTTCCATGTAAGTTACAAGCCACTAATCTGCCTCTTAAAACCTCCCTTTTCCTTCCCATCATAAAAATCTATCCTCAAAAAATCACTTCTCAGTGTTCCATCTGCTATTCTACTACTCCTCAGGAATTTGTCAGGCCCCATTCCTTCCCTACACATCAGTCTCGAGAATTTGCCCCTGTCCAGGGCTGGCAAATTGACTTTACTCACATGCCCTGACTCAGGAAACTAAAACACCTCTTGGTCTGGGAGATACTTTCACTGGATGGGTACAGGCCCTTCCCACAGGGTCTCAGAAGGCCATTGTGGTAATTTTTCCCTTCTGTCAGTCATAATTCCTTGGTTTGGCCTTACCACCTCTATACAGTCTGATAACGGGCTGGCCTTTACTAGTCAAATCACCCAAGCAGTTTCTCGGGCTCTTGTTATTCAGTGGAAACTTCATATCCCTTACCATCCTCAGTCTTCAGGAAAGGTAGACTGGACTAATGGTCTTTTAAAGACACACCTCACCAAGATCAGCCTCCAACTTACAAAGGACTGGACAGTCCTTTTACCTCTTGTCCTTCTCAAAATTAGAGCTTGCCCTCATCATGCTACAGGGTACAGTCCATTTGAACTTTTATATGGATGCATTTTCTTGCTTGGCCCCAACTTTGTCGCAGACACCAGCCCTCTAGGTGACTATCTTCCAGTCCTCCAGCAGACTAGACAGGAAATTCACCAGGCTGCTAATCTTCTCTTGCCTACTTCAGATTCCCAGCCATAGGAAGACACCTTAGCTGGATGGTCAGTTCTTGTTAAGAATCTGACCCCTCAAACTCTACAACTTTGATAGACCAGACCCTATTTAGTCATCTATATTACCCCAAGTGCCATCTGCCTTCAGGATCCTCCCCACTGGGTTCACCATTCCAGAATAAAGCTGTGTTCATTGGACAGCCAGTCTAATCTCTCCTCTTCCTCCTGGAAGTCGCAAGTACTCTCCCCTACTTCCCTTAAACTCACCCACATTTCTGAAGAATAGTAATAACCCTCATGAGTCTAATATGTCCCTCCATTCTATTAATTCTATTCTTCCTTACCCTATTTTTTGCAACGGAGCTTTATGCTGTCACCCCCACTACTTCTACTACACCCCAAAAGCTTGTCATCCCAACTATCTTCTGTCTAGTCATACTCCTATTCACCGTTCTCAACTACTCATAAATGTCCTGCTCTTGTTTACACTACCGGTTTACACAGTTTCTCCAAGCCACCACAGCTGATATCTCCTGGTGCTAAACCCAAACTGCCACTCTTAACTCCCTCTTCGAGTGGATAGATGATATTTGCTGGCAGGGCACCCTCCAATACTTTCCCCCTGATTAAGTGATATTCTTTACTTTTATACTCACTCTTATTCCCATTCTTATGCCACCCTTTACCTCTCCCCAGCTATCTCCACCACACTATCAATCTCACTCACTCTCTTCTAGCCATTTCTAATCCCTCAGTGAATAATTACTGGCTTTGCACTTTCCTTTCTTCCTGTACCTACACAGCTGTCCCCACATTACATACAGACTGCACAACATCTCCTATCTCCCTATAACTCTGAACTTCCTTTAACAGCCCTCACTTTTACCCTCCTGAAGAACTTCTTTACTTTCTAGACAGGTCCAGCGAAACCTCCCCAGACATTTCACATCAGCAAGCTGCTGCCCTCCTCCACACTTACTTAAAAAACCTTTCTCTTTATATCAACTCTACTCCCCACCTTACACATATTTGGACCCCTCACAACACAAACTACTATTCCTGTGGACACTCCTTTATGTATCTCTCAGCAAAGACCCACTGGAATTCCCCTGGGTAACCTTTCACCTTCTTGATGTTCCTTCACTCTTCAGCTCCAAAGCCCAACTACACACTTCACTGAAACAATTGGAGCCTTCTGTATCCACATTACCGATAAGCCCTCTATCAAATACTGTCAAACTTAAAAACATTAGCAGTAATTATTGCTTAGGAAGACACTTACACTGTATTTCACTCCATCCTTGGCTACCTTCCCCTTGCTCATCAGACTCTCCTCCCAGGCCCTCTTCTTGTTTACTTATACAAGTAACCTCTGTAAATAACAGTAAAGGTTGCTAGTAAACACTTGATGTTTTCTCATACACCATGAAAATCAAACATCTCCCTTTACACAGTTACCCCATCAGTCCCCATTACAACTTCTGACTGCTGCCGCGTTAGCTGGATCCCTAGGAGTCTGGGTACAAGACACCTCTTTTAGTTCTCCTTCTCATCTTTTTACTTTGTATTTCCAGTTTTGCCTTCACAATGTCTCTTCTTCCTCTGTGGATCCTCTACCTACACGTGTCTACCTCCTAATTGGACAGGCACATTCACACTAGTTATTCTTACTCCCAGAATTTAATTTGCAAATGGAACCAAAGAGCTTCCTGTTCCCTTCATGACAGCGACATTACAAAAAAGGGTTATTCCACTAATTCCCTTGCTTGTGGGTTTAGGACTTCTACCTCCACTATTGCTCTCGGTACTGGAATAGCAGGCATTTCAATCTCTGTCACAACTTTCCATAGCCTCTCTAATGACTTCTGTGCTAGCATCACAGACATATCACTAACTTTATCAGTCCTTCAGGCCAAAGTTGACTCTCTAGCTGCCGTTGTCTTCCAGAACTCCCGAGGCCATGACTTACTCACTGCTGAAAAGGGAGGACTCTGTTTATTTTTAAATGAACAGTATTTTTTTTTTACCTAAATCAATCTGTCCTCTTATTTGACAACATAAAAAATGCAAGGATAGAGCCCAAAACTCACCAACCAAGCAAATAATCATGCTGAATCCCCTTAGGCACTCTGACTGGATGTCCTGGGTTCTCCCAACTCTTAGATCTGTTTTTCTCCTTCGCTTCTTCAGACTTTGTGTCTTCTGTTTAGTTTCTCAATTCATACAAAACCATATCCAGGCCATCATCAATCATTCTATAAGAAAAATATTCCTTCTAACAACCCCACAATATCACCCCTTACCACAAAATCTTCCCTCAACTTAATCTCTCCTAATGTAGGTTCCCATGCTGCCCCCAATTCCCATTGAAGCAGCCCTGAGAAACATCACCCATTATCTCTCCATACCACCCCAAAAATTTTTGCCACCCCAACACTCTGCCACTATTTCATTTTATTTTTCTTATTAATATAAGAAGACAAGAATGTCAGGCCTCTGAGCCCAAGCCTGCACTTATACATCCAGATATCCTGAAGCAAGTGAAGAGTCACAAAAGAAGTGAAAATGGCCAGTTCCTGCCTTAACTGATGACATTATCTTGTGAAATTCTTTCTCCTGGCTCAGAAGCTCCCCCTCTGATCACCCTCTGACCCCCGCCCCTGCCCACCAGCGAACAACCCCCTTTGACTGTAATTTTGCATTACCTACCCAAATCCTATAAAATGGCCCCACCCCTATCTCCCTTTGCTGACTCTTTTTGGACTCAACCTGCCTGCACCCAGGTGATTAAAAAGCTTTATTACTCAAAATCCTGTTTGGTGGTCTCTTCACATGGATGTGCATGGCACTTCAGTCAGTGAAATGTAATGTAAAATTTCTTACTAAATTGAAACTGTATAGAGGATGAACTCTGACCTTTTCTCTTCTCTTCCACAAATTCCTATCTAAGAGGTCTCAGGAGTCATGCCCTACAAATCATAAAGTCTCATAAGATGGGTTTTATTTAACGCTATAAAACATGGCTTACTTTCCAACCTGACTCTGGCATAATATCATAAGACAGATACTTTTTTTTTATTATTTTTTGAGACAGAGTCTTACTCTGCTACCCAGGCTGGAGTGCAGTGGCATAATCTCGGCTGATTGCAACCTCCTCCTCCTTGGTTCAAGTGATCCTCCTCCCTCAGCCTCCCAAGTAGCTGGGACTACAGGTGCCCACCACTACACCTATCTAATTTTTTTTTTTTTTCGTATTTTTAATAGAGATGGGGTTTCACCATGTTGGCCAGTCTGTTCTCCAATCCTGACTTCAGGAGATCCACCTGCCTCAGCCTCCTAAAGTACTGGGAAAGGAAATCAAATTATTTTAATCCCAAATATGTTTCTTTGCAATATCTTGAAATAGACCTGCAAAGCTGTCTCCTATGAGGGAAAATCTACATTATATAGGAAATCTCTTTCCCTTTTCCAGGACTTTTTCCTGATCCAGGAGAAATTCAACTAAGAGGCTGACAGCTTTTTAAGTCTGATTGGAAACATTTACAATCTATTCTCTCTGAATCCTGCTATCTGAAGTCCTCATCTGCATAACAATAGCCTTGGTCTGCACAACCCTTATCTTAACCCAGACATTTCCTTTCTATTGATTCCAAGTCTTTAGGCAAGTGCTTTCAACCAACTGCCCATCAGAAAATCTTTGAATCTTCCTGTTATAAACTTGAAGCCACAACTTCCAGTTGTCCAACCATTCCAAACTGAATCAGTGTACATCTCACATGTATTGACTGATGTCTCATGTCTCCCTAAAATGTATAAAACCAAGATGTAGCCTGACCATCTTGGGCAATGTTCTCAGGATATCCTACAGCTGTGTCACTGACCATTGTCCACTCATATTTGGCTCAGAATAAATCTCTTTAAATATTTTACAATGTTTGACTCTTTTCATCAATAATATATACAGGTAAGCAAAGTAATAAGATGCAGTATTGTCTTTCTGATGATATAAGATGATATGCGTTACCATATATAGATGACATAAGGTGATGTGGAAACATGGATGAAATGATTTTTTTTTTTTTTTTTTTTTTTTTTTTTGAGTAATAGCAAGGTGTATTGTGAATAGTGAAAGAACAAAGCTTTCACAGTGAGGAAGGGGACCTGAGTGGGTTGCCCAGTGAAATGAATATCAGCAATATTCTTTGAGTTGTGGATACTTGAAGTCTCCATTTCCCTCATTTTTGGCTAACTCTAATCCTGTCACCACCCAATGGGATCACCTTGCCTGCTGCCTAGACAGAGCCAACTTATTAAGACAGGGGAATTGCAATGGAGAAAGAGTAATTCATGCAGAGTCAGCTGTGTGGGAGACAAGAGTTTTATTATTACTCAATTCAGTCTCCCTAAGCATTTAGGGATTAGAGTTTTTAAACATAATTCGGTGGGTTGGGCCTTGGGAATTGGAGAGTGCTTATTGTTCAGGTTGGAGATGGAATTGTACCAGGTCAAAGTGAGGTTTTCTTGCTGTTTTCTGTTCCTGGGTGGGATGGCAGAACTGGTTGAACCAGATTACTAGTCTGGGTGGTATCAACTGATGCATCAAGTGTAGGGTCTGCAAAATATCTCAAGAACTGATCTCAGGTTTTACAATAGTGATGTTATCCCCAGAAGCAATGTGGGGAGGTTCAGACTCTTACAGCCCACTGCTGCATGACTCCTAAATTATAATTTCTAATCTTGCAGCTAATTTGTTTTTCCTGCAAAGGCAGGCTGGTCCCCGTCAAGAAGTGTTTCTTTTTGGGGAAAGGGTTATTTTCAATTTTGTTTCACAGTCAAACCATGAAGTAAATTCCTTCCCAAAATTAGTTCAGTCTATGCCCAGAAATGAACAAGCACAACTTAGAGGTTAGAAGCAAAATGGAGTCATTTAGGTCTATCTCTTTCACTGTCACAATTTCCTCAGTTATAATATTGCAAAGGCAATTTCAGTCTGAAATTTATCCTATAACTCTCCCTTAATTACAGCTCTCTGCAAGCTCACCATAATTCAATTAAATCACTCAATCCATAGGATGCATTTGACCTTCACTGTTCAACAGACAATTGAATGTTGGAGCACGTCAAAACTTTCCCCTGGACTATTTCCTGTAATTTTATGCACCTTTTGTGAGTTTTTCCATCTCTGCCCCTGACTTCTATCAATGTGTGCAGGTCAGTCACTCCAAATGTATGTTTCCAGTTCATGTCTTCTCTACATACTCCAGACCCATATATTCAAGTCTTTCCAACATTTCCTCTCAGCTATCTCAAAGATCGTTACACTTATCAATGCCTGATACACTTTGGGTATTTTTCCCTTCAAAATCTCATGTTGAAATTTGATCTCCAATGTTGGAGGTAGAGTTGAGTGAGAGGTGTTTGAGTCATGGAGTGGATTCTTCATGAATGCCTTGGTGCCATTCCCTGGTGATGAGTGAGTTTTGGCTTTGTTGTTTCATGCGAGAGCTGGTTGTTTAAGGGAGCCTGGTATCTATATCTGCCTTCCTCTCTTGCCATGTGTTCTGTACACACACCAGCTCCCCTTGCCTTCTGTCATGATGGGAAGCAGCCTGAAGTCCTCACCAGAAGTAGATGTCAGTGCCAAACTTCTTGTAGTTGCAGAACTGTGAGCCAAATAAACCTCTTTTCTTTAAACCATCCAGCCTCAGGTATCCCTCTGTAGTAACATAAAACGCACTAACACAAGAACAAAGAACAAACTTGTGTCCAAGCCTTTCATGTCCAGTTCCATAAGCCAGGAACTTGGAGATCTTCATTTTCCCCTTGTAATCAATCTAGCTCCAGTCCTCATAGATGTTTCTCATTTGACTGCATTTCTCCATTTCTTTCACCATCTGTCTGGTGGAAACTACCTTGGCCTCTTATCTGGACACTTTATCTGCTTCCTAAGTGGCCACCTGTAGACCAGCTCTGATCCATATTCTCCACTCTGTAGCCATAGTATTATTTCCAAATTCTTCTCTACTCATGGTGTTCCTCCTTCCTTCATCCTTTTATTTTATTTATTTATTTATTCATTATTTATTTATGTATGTATTTTGCATCTCAAGGAGGTTTCACTCTTGTTGCTCAGGCTGGAGTGTAGTGGCACAATCTCAGCTCACTGCAACCTCCACCTCCCAGGTTCAACTGATTCTGCTGCTTTAGCTTCCCAAGTGGCCAGGATTACAGGCACATGCCACCATGCCTGGCTAATTTTTTGTTATTTTTTAGTAGAGACAGGATTTCACCATATGGACCAGGCTAGTCTCAAACTCCTGAACTTAGGTGATCCACCTGCCTTGACCTCTCAAATTCTGGGATTACAGGCATGCTCTCATCCTTTTAATTACTTGCTATTGCTCTTACAATGAATGCCATTTTTGATGGCCCTCAAGATGTTCTGCTTTGCCTGGTTTTGGCTCACACTTCTCTCTACTCTTCACCTTCCCTGAAAACCTAGATTTTCTCTAGTCCTACCTACTCCTGCTGCAGATGCTTTGCCTTGCTCTGTCTTCTTTTTGGAGCACGTAGAATTTATCTGTGACCTCCTGAACTAGTTCATTCCCTTTGTTACAATTTCTGCTGGCATCGTATTTATTTCCCTCATAGTATCTACCACAGTCTATAATGATAACAGCTATTTGCCTCATTTTTTTATAACTATCGGCCTCCACTAAACTATGTATTCCAGGAGCCTGCTTGACTCATTTTGTTCACTCCCTTATCACCTTCATTGAGTATTCTGCCTGGAAGAGCATCAGCACATCACCCCTACCCATGAACGAATGGATATGAGCACCACAACTGCTGAGCTATCTACAGACTTAGCAACTAGGAAGATTGTCTTGGATAAGAATGTTAAACAGGAAACTATCCCTCAGGAGTTTCCATTCTGGCTCCTCCTGCTGATTCTGAAAAGCAAACATGTGCTTGAGTGACTCAGACAGCACAGGGCATGAGTATGTCTGAATAGGTTCCTTATGTATGGGACCATGTTTAACTGAAGAATGTTCTACTACTCTTGTTTTTATCACTTCTGCACCTTGGAAGTCTGAGGATAAATGATTCTTCTCAATGCATTTCTTACCTCCAATTACATTCACCCTAATAATTGTGTTATTCATAGTATGACCTCAGCCCGTGAAGCAAGCTCTCATGTTTTTCCTCAAGGTACCATGACTTAGGATCAAGATGCCTGGCAAGGAATGAGGCAGTTGGAAAAAAGTAAGGAGCATTTCTTCTCTGCTCAAGGGCAAATATTAATTTGGAAATGGGAGATACTTTGATCAACCGATGCTACTGTTGATCTTCCTAAATTACCATATCAATTATTCTATTTTCCAATTGCCACAATGACAAAGTCACAGAGAGATTCCTGTAAGACAGAGTACCTAAAAAGGAGAGTGGTGTGTGTGTGTGTGTGTGTGTGTGTGCATGGGCACGCTGGTATGTAGAATTCCACCAACACTAGGATAAATGTTTGTCTCTGTATTTAGCTTGGCTATAACTCCATGACATGAAAGTAGACTCATTTAAGTCATCAGTGAACACCATGTTAAACCCTAAGTTAGACAGATATAAGGATAATATGTATGCAAACATGGTCCAAGGCTGCAGCATACAGCGTATTAATGAATCCTGTCCCAAACCCAGCAAGTTCCTTAGATGTTTAAATAATGTTTTTCAAATTGAAGTCAATATCCAACTACAGGTAGCTTAAGCTTTGCAAAAGAAATGTCTTATTTGGTGCCAGAGTGTCTTAGAAACATTGAATTCCATATCTGAAGTTGTTTCTTAGCTCTGAGGCTTCTTAATGCTATGAGTCAACTCCACGGTAAAATTTAGAATACATATATAGAGGGGCTGAGTATCCCTCATATAATCCTTCATTACTGATGTAATTTACCTTGAAGTCTAAAGAAGATTTAAGAGTAGAAATTTCAAAGTTAGCATCTTCAGCAAGACCATACTCCAGATATTGATGACAACGAAGACAGCAAAAATTAGCATTGTGTCTTCTCAAGAATATGGAATTCTCCAGCAAAATGTTGCATCTAATCACAACCTTGCAAGAAAAGGGGGTGGGGATATGTCTGGTGGGGAAAAAAATTTCCCCAGAGAATAATTCTGCGTTGGCTTCAGTTAACATATGGTTGTTGAAGATTTATTAACAGGAACATTGACAGATAATGATGTTTCTGGATTAATTTATTTACTTATTTACATTTTAAAAATCATTTATTAATTCACTTACTGGTACCATGTGCCAGTCTTCCACTTTGCCCAAAGGGGATGCCAAAAACATTCATTTACCACATCAGTTAACATTGAAAATAAACAAAAACTTGTTTTTCATTAAAAGGAAATTCAGTGTTCCAAAATGGTTGATTTGAATGATCTAATGTCTCTGTAAAGAAAATCTCCCTTTGACAAAACAGAAAACTACTTCGCCCCTTCCCATCCCACCCATAAGGTCTGAAAGAGATATTCTGCAGTTTTCCCAAAAATAGTCATGTGGCTTTAATGTTAACTGTGGTACAACTTTGTTTTGTGTTGAAGCTGTGCTGGGAAAAAATGGATAGAATAATAAATCTACCATTTATTGGTCTTACAATGGAAAACTATATGTAAAAGGATTTTGATAGAGCTTTTCACTAAAAGAGGAAAATGAACTTTCTGACTTCCAAGAATAGCCAAAATAGAATCTGGAGGAATAGCAGGCAGGAGGTTTTAAATGCCCTACAAATCACACAAACAACTAATGAGCCCTGGGATCTTTCATGGTTATTTATGGTATCATTGAACTGAAAAAGCAACCAGCAAACAGAAAAACAGATAGCTGACCTTCCTTGCTCTCAAGGAAAGAGTTAAAGAAATGGAGTTTTTAGAGATAATCCATTGGTAGACCAGCAAGACCAAGTATCTCTGGGCTGAGTGGCAGTGTATGCAGAACCATGTGGAAAGAAAAATCTGTGCCAAAGATATGTGTTTTCCCACAAGCCTGCCCACATCACATACAGGTCACCTTTGGGGGAGATTTTATTTTAAGTTAACTAAAATGTATCTCTCTTTTAATTGTAAAATGTTTAATTTATTCTAAACAATGTAGAAAAATATTCTTTAAATTTGACTCAGTATAATTCAGTAAAATTCAGTATAATTTTTATGTATAAAAATTGGGCAATATTTTGGAATATACCATATATATGTTACACACATAAGCGCATCCACATATACATAACATTTATTAGATATATACACACACACATAAGGATATACACATATACATAACATTTATTCCATATATCTACAAAATGTGAATACACATATACACATATAAACATGTGGGTACATGCTATGGACTGAATGTGTCTCCCCAAAATTCATGTGTTGAACCCTCACCTCCATGGTAATGGTGTTGGGAGGTGGAGCCTTTGGAAGGTGATGAGATCGTGAGGGTGGGGCCTCATGAATATGAAGAGTGCCTTTATAAAAGTGAACCAAGAGAGTGCCCTTCTCCCTTACCCCTTCCACCATGTAAGAACACAGCAAGAACTCTCCATCTAGGAACCAGGAATCCTTCACCAGACACTCGATCTACCACACCTTGATCTGGGACTTCCAGCCTCCAAAAACATGAGCAATAAATGTCTGTTGTTTATAAGCCTCCCAGTCTATGGTATTTTGTTACAGTAGCTAAGACAAGACAATATATGTTAGTATTTGTATAATTCCATTTCCTGAGCAGTTTTAAGTAAAGTAAATCACAAATCTTTGATTTTATGCCTTTTCTTATCTGCCTTATCTTTAATTCTTATTTTTCTTCTTATAGAATACTGAGATATAAAATTTAAGTGTAAATTTTTCATCATAAAAACTGGCAGTAGAAGTTTGAAAACATATTGCACACTTAAATTAGAGTTTTAAAAAATGTATTGTTAAATATAACAGTAAAAAATATTTTACTCTGCACACTAGTAATATCTGGAAGCTGAAACATCAAACAATATTTATAGTATTCATCCTGCTGATCCCTTCGTTAATGGCAGGTGAGACTGAGGATAGCAATTGTTGGCCTAGGACCATACATTTTCATTTTTCAGTAAATATTAACTTATAAATGAAATTATTCACTGCCCATGTTTCCCATGTAAAGTATCACATGGCATGTAGGTTTGAATATCCAGCTTCAAAAGTTACTATCAGTAAAATTGAAGGTAGCAATGTTGCAAAGGAAGCATCAGTTCAGTGAGTTTTCAAAGAGGCTCACAGAATTATTTACTGTTTGTGAAACTCGCATTTTCCATCTGTTCTCTAGGGAAAAATTATCCCAGGCGGACAAATTAGATCCTGGTAGCTGAAATGATCTTAAAGCTGTCAACTATTATAAGTAGTATGTCCCAAATTGTGGGTGAAGGGTGGTATGGTATCCTGGTATCTACCAAAGTGATCTGTAATTTTTTTATGGGCAATTAGGAATGCCACTTAATCTTGGAAAACAATTTTTGTTTTTCTCCATTATGTATAACTAATATTGCATTTGGAAAATAGCTCAATTATCCAGTTTTAAGAACAGAGTTGAACTAAGATTCTCCTTATATCTCTTTTCTGTCAGTTTTAGCTTTTTTCTCAATTATTCATGCTTCCCTCTTTTTCCTCCCATTCATCCTCTTTATCCCTCTTTGGAAACACTGCCTCTTATAAAAGATGGGACCAAAATACTAAAGAAAACACCGGTTCTCTAAATCTGCATGCTGGTAATATCTGGAAGCTGAACCATCAAACAATATCTTTTTAATCATACCTATCCTTCTGATCCCTTAATTAATAGCAAGATCATAGCTATCAGTATTTTGTGTCACAAAACCATCTGCTTTGTATTACTTTGTGTTACTTTGCTCAGGCTTATATAACAAAGAACCACAAACTGGGAAGTTTAAAAAAGAGACATTTATTTCTCACACTCCTGGAGGCTGGAAGTCCCAGAGGAAGGTGTGGGCTGGGCTGGCTCCTCCTGAGGTCTCTCTCCTGGTCTTGCCAACACCACAGTCTCCCTTGTACTCACAGGGTCGACTCTCTGCATATATGTGTCCTTATCCCTTCTTCTTATGAGATGGCTTAGTCCATTTCAGGCTGCTATTGAGAGGTGACAATGTACTAGCAGCCCTTACTCGCTCAGCACCTCCTTGGCCTGGGCATCCACTCTGGCTGTGCTTGAGGAGACCTTCTGCCCACCGCTGCACTGTGGGAGCCCCTCTCTGGGCTGGCAGAGGTGGAGCTGGCTCCGTCTGATTGCCAGGAGGTGTGGAGGGAGAGGCGCCGGCGGGAACGGTGACTGTGGGCAGCACTCTGGTGCCAGCATGAGTTCTGTGTAGGCGCTGGCTCGGCAGACCCCACACTTAGGGTGGCCAGCCCTGGGAAGTGAGGTGCTTAGCACCTGGGCCAGCAGCTGTGGAGGCTGCGTGGGTCCCCCAGCATTACTGGCCCACTGCTGCGCTCAAATTCATGCAGAGACTCAGCAACCTCCCCTCGGGGCAGGGCTCCCGACCAGCAGCCCGGCATGCCGGAGCCCACCCCACTATGGGCTCCCACACACCTGAGCCTCCCTGACGGGTGCCACCCCCTGCTCTGTGGCACCTGGTCCCATCCACCCCCCAAGGGCTAAGGAGTGTGGGCATGCCACGTGGGACTGGCAGGCAGCTCCATGGGAGGCCCCAGCGCAGGATCCACTAGGGGAAGCCACCTGGGCTCCTGAGTCTGTGGGGATTTGAAGAACTTTTGTGTCTAGCTAAAGGATTGTAAATGCACCAATCAGCACTTTGTGTCTAGTTCAAGGTTTGTAAATGCACTGATCAGTGCTCTATGTCTAGCTAATCTAGTGGGGACTTGGAGAACTTTTATGTCTGGCTAGAGGATTGTAAATGCACCAATCAGCACTCTGTGTCTAGCTCTGGGATTGTAAACACACCAATCAGCAGTCTGTAAAACTGACCAATCAGCTCTCTGTAAAATGGACCAATGAGCAGGATGTGGGTGGGGCCAGATAAGGGAATAAAAGCAGGCTACTGGTCCCTTTCCAGGTTGGGGAAGATTTGTTCTTTAGCTCTTCACAGTTAAGTTTTGCTGCTGCTCACTCTTTGGGTCCCTGGCCTATGTGAGCTGTAACACTCACCATGAAGATCTGCAGCTTCACTCCTGAAGCCAGGGAGACCAGGAACCCACCAGAAGGAACCAGAAACTCCAGACATGCTGCCTTTAAGAGCTGTAACACTCACTGCGAAGGTCTGCAGCTTCACTCCTGAGGCCAGTGAGACTACAAACCCACAAGAAGGAAATTACTCTGAACACGTCCGAACATCAGAAGGAACAAACTTTGGACACACCATCTTAAGAAATGTAACACTCACTGGGAGTTTCCGCGGCTTCGTTCTTAAAGTCAGAGAGATCAAGAACCCACCAATTTTGGACACGGTATCACAAAATACCATGGACGGGGTGGATTATAAACAACAGACATTATTCTCTCACAGTGCTGGAGGCTGGAAGTCTGGTATAAAGCTGTGAGCAGGACTGGCTCCACCTGAGGCCTTGGTCCAGAGCTTGTAGACACCATCTTCTCCCTGCGTCCTCACCAGGTCATCTCTCTGTGTGTGTCTGTGTCCTCATTGTCTCTTCTCATAAAGTGTATTAGTCCATCTCAGCCTTCTACAACAGAATACCATAGACTGGGAGACTTATAAACAACAGACATTTATTGCTTGCGCTTCTGGAGGCTGGAAATCCAAGTTAAAAGCATGGCGGATTTGGTGTCTGGTGAGGCCCCACTTCCTGATTCACAGATGGCACCTTCTCACTATGTCCTCACATGGTGAAAGGGGTGAGGGAGTTCTCTGAGGTCCCTTTTGTAAGGGCACTCATTCCATTCAGGAGGCTCTTCTTGAGCCCTGGGAGTAAGAATTCCAACATTGAATTTAAGGAGGACACAAGCATTTAGACGATACCATAAGGCCAAGAGTCGTATTGAATTAGGGTCCAGCCTAATGACCTCATGTAACTTAATTACCTCGTGAAAGACCCAATCCCCAAATACAACCATCTTCCATGGCACTAGGAATTAGGACTTCAGCATATGAATTTCCAGGGACAGAATTCAGCCCATAATAAGTTCCTTCACCATCCATGTTATCATCCTTGCTCCCTAGAACTCAAGACATAACATCTACCCACCCACACCCATGCACAAACACATACACACACACACACAGAGATCCAAATGTCCATTGGGATACAAAGGACCTCTCAAGTTAGTGATAAATTATTTTTTAGGTTTGGAGATTCTACCTGCATTCCCCATTAAAGCTCACTCCATCCTCTGGGATATCTTGATTTAAGATGGTCACCAAACCAGTAATGCTACAGAGCCTGTTGTGACTGTTTGCAAATTCTTGTAGACATCTAACGGCCAGTTTCTCTTAGTTCGTCTTTTTGTCTTATTTTTCTAAGTATTTTATTATTTCTAAGTATCATATGGTATATACATTTGAATATCAAGCTTCAAAAGTAACTAATCAGCCAGGCACAATGGCTCACACCTGTAATCCTAGCACTTTGGGAGGATGAAGTGGGCGGATCACTTGAGGTCAGGAGTTTGAGAGCAGCCTGGCCAACATGGCAAAACCCCATCGCTACTAAAAATACAAAAATTTTCTGGGCGTGATGGCATGTGCTTGTAATCACAGCTACACGGGAGGCTGAGGCAGGAGAATCGCTTGAATCTGAGAGGCAAAGGTTGCAGTGAGCCAAGATCATACCACTGCACTCCAACCAGGGCAACAGAGGGAAACTCTGTCAAAAAAAAAAAAAAAAAAAAAAAAAGTGTGGCAGGGTGTAGTGGCTCTTGCCTGTAATCCCAGCAATTTGAGAGGCCAAGGCAGGTGGATCACGAGGTCAGGAGTTCCAGACCAGCCTGGCTAAAATGGTGAAACCGCGTCTCTACTAAAAATATAAAAATTAGCCAGGTGTGGTATCCGGCAGCTGCAATCCCAGCTACTTAGGAGGCTGAGGCAGAGAATTGCTTGAACCCAGGAGGTGGAAATTGCAGTGAGCTGAGATTGTGCTGCTGCACTGCAGCCTGGGTTACAGAGTGAGACTCTGTCTCAAAAAAAAAAAGTAGCAATCAATAAAGTTAAAGGTGACGATGCTGCAATAGATGCAGCCATTCAGTTATTTTTCAAAATAGCCTCACAGAATTCTTTGTCTGTTCAAGTCATATTTTCCACCTTTGTTTCTAGGAAAAGGTTATCTACATGAAAACCAAATACCAAATGTTCTCATTTAAAATTCCTTAAGTAAATTTGATTGTGTGTATGTGAGGTTTACAACATGCTGTTATGGGATCCATATAGATATTATTAAAATAGAAATATAATCTACAACATGCTGTTATGGGATCCATATAGATATTATTAAAATAGAAATATAATCTATCCGTCCTCTCACATGGTTTTTTCCATGTGACGAGGCTGCATTAGGGGTCTGTGTGCCTTATGGTTTATGGCGGTGAAGTTAAAGTCACGGGGGCTCTCCGTGAATTCCAGCTGGAGCCAGAGCAGCCATGAAGAAGTCACAGTCCATGAGAAATTACCCTGCCAGAGGCACCTGTTTTCCACAAATCAGTCATTCTGCTGCCTCCACTCTTGGGCAATACTTTTCAAAAGGATAACATTCCATAAGAATGAAAATACATGTGGGCTTTCTGTATTTTTAGAGTCCTGCTGAGAAGGTTAGGAAGTCTGGAAAGCTAATTCTCTGGCTGTCCAACGAATGATTGTGTAGGATGTGAGCATGGACACAACTACGCATTTGTAACTCTCATCCCTCCCACATTCCAGAAAGCAATCCATGTTTTGGACAGAAATTTAAGCAAAATATTTGCCACTAATTCAAGGGCACTCTAAGTATGTCTTGAGTGCATACCATTGATAATTAATTCCATTTTCGGTGTTATAATAAAGATTCTGCGTCTAGGTGGCTCGCCAGTTTTAAAGTCTCTCAGGACCCAGCTAAGACTGTAATTTAAGATCAATTACTCTACCAGGGCACCCTCCCCAAGATTATTCTGATGCCCCCTGGAATTCCCAGATGGCCAGAGCTAGAAACGTTAGCCAAAAGTGGCTCATGTGTCAGACACTTTCTATTTCCCATTTATGCTGAGTCCTGTCAATTACCCAGTAAGAGACTATTTGCAAACAGTTTGCACTGAGGTTTCAGTAAAGTCACCTCTGTGATTTTTTGTTTCCCAAAACAAAGACAGTGGCAAGTAACCTAAGTAAAGCAGTGAATGTGTTCAGGACTGGCTATGCAGTCTGTAAACAGTTCTCTCTCTGTAAAGATACCACAGACCCTAGCTGTCCTGAGTACAGGGCCACACAAGGCCATTGTATGAGTCAGCTGAGGCCATTGTAACAAAGGTCCACAGACCAGGGGGCTTAAGAAACAGACATTTATTCTCCCACAGTCCTGGAGGCTGGAGGTGTGAGATCAAGGTATGGGCAGGGCTGGTTCCTCCTGAGACTTCTTTCCTTGGTTCGTAGACACCATCTTCTCTCTGGGCCCTCACAGGGTCATCTCTCCGTGTGTGTCTGTGTCCTCATTGCCTCTTCTAATGAGATGTCTTAGTCCATTTCAGGCTGCTATAACAGAATAGCATAGACTGGGTGGCTTAAACAACAGACATTTATTCTCGCACAGTCCTGGAGGCTGGAAGTTGGAGATCAAGGTTTGGGCAGGGCTGGTTCCTCCTGAGGCCTCTCTCCTGGGCTTGTAGATGCCATCTTCTCCCTGTGTCCTCACCTGGTCGTCCCTCTGTGTGTGTCTGTGTCCTCATCTCCTCCTCTTATGAGGACACCAGTCCATTGGATCAGGGTTCACCCTAATGACTTCGTTTTACCTTAATCACCTCTTTAAAGACCCTGTCTCCAAATACAGCCACATTTTGATGTCCTGGAGTTGAGGACTTCAATATATGAATTTTAGGGGGATACAATTAAGCCCGTCACATTTTTTTTCCTTTCTGACTCAATCCTAGTGGACAGAACAAGGACAGGCTTTCAATAAATTGCCCTGAACTTTTTTCAGAATGGCTGAGATTTACCTGATGAAACAAACCAATCTAAGAATATTTCCTTGGGGCTCATTATGTATAAAAAAAAGTGGTGCAACAAAAATCTCAGACGCAAAACACCGGGTTTGAGTCTGACCCTGATCACTCACTAGATCATGAGTCCTAAACTGTACACATACATTGTGGATGCCGGCTTCATCACTCTGAAAATAGAGATGTTTCCATCTGCTGGTAGGCTTTTTTCAAGGATTAAGGATAAAAAGATTGCATCACATGAAATGTGATGTTCATTTTATTTCCTTCTTTTGGAAATGTAAGCTGACATGTGTGTCTTATTACTAAAGATCTGATGCATCTCCCAGGATCCTATAAGAGTTTACTGTCAAATGGGCATGGCATTATAACACATGTGCGTAAACCCACAGGCACATACATAAACACACAGGCATGTACACACACTGTACTGCAAGGTAAAACAACAGCCGTTACTGTAAAACAGTGAGAGACAATAGCCTTACGCTCCTCTTGAAATGAATCAATGAATAGACATTTGTTAGGAAAAGATAGAATTCAAAGGCAATACCAGCCATATAGGAGGTACAGACATAGACATGGACATAATGAAATGTGAAAGAAAACATAAAAACTCAGGACCTCAATTCACTCTTCCAAAAGGAAAGAACAAGGTGAAAGTCGAATCATGCAAGAGGATGCCTTTCCTTTCATTCCTAAGCAGATAGCTACAGATAAAGGGTTAAACATCTCCACAGGTAGCTACATAAGCTAGGTTCACCTTATGCAAAGTGCTAATTTCCTAAACATGAGACAAATATATGCTTGACTACTGCCCCTCTTGCTCCCTTTCTCTTGCAATTTCGATTCAGTAATGTGACCGTACCCGCCGTTTTTCCCTTCAAACCCACTTCTCCCCTTTAAACACTGAAGGCTTCAGAATCATCTTTGGAGAACGGCACAGACCAGAGACTGTTTCTCTGATTCCATGTTTATTTCTTCTGGGCATGTCCTTAACCTTGGCAAAAGAAACTTCTAAGCTGATTGGGATCTATGTCAAATACTTTTTGGTTTACAGAAAATTGAGCAGGTTTGAGGAATAGAAAATTGTCCAGTCTGCCAGGAACACATAGAAAATGTGCAAGGAAGCAGTAAGAAATAACACTAGAAGTGGAGGTCATGGTAATACGGTTGGGAATATTGGATGCCCAGCTAAGAAGGTTGTGGAAAATTCATGCCTTCCAAGCCATTGAAAGTGATTTGTATTGCTTTGTTGTTGAGAATGAGAACAAGAAAAGTCATGCATTAAGAAAACTTAACCCAATAGCAACATGCAAGAATGCAGAGAGACCACTTAGATGTCAACTGCAAAAATGGAAATGAAAGCGAGTGTATAAGTCTCCTATTTGCTGCTGTAACAAATCACTACAAACTTACTGGTTCAAAACAACACCAGTGTAGTCTGGCAGATATGGAGGTCAGAAGTCTGACTTGAGTCTTAGTGGACTAAAATCAAGGTGTCAGCAGGGCTGTGCTCCAGGTTAGGGGAGAATCCTTTTTCTCCCCTTTTTCAGCTTCTAGAGATCTTCTTCCTCCATCTTCAAAGCCTGCAAGGTGCATCTCTCTGTGCTTTTTTTGGGTAGTCAAATCTCCTTTGCACTCTCTTCTTTCTCCCTCTTCCACTTTTAAGGACTCTTTTAATGACAGTGAATCTACCTGGATATTCCAGGATAAAACTCCCACTTTTTAAAGTCAGCCAATTAGCAACTTTTGTTGCATCTGCAGCCTTCATTCCCCTTGACATCTAATTAAGTCTGTTAACATGTTCCAGGGATTGTGATGTGCACATCTGATATGGCTCGGCTCTTTGTTCCCACCCAGATGTCATCTTGAATTGTAATCTCCAGGTGTTGAGGGAGTGACCTGGTGGAAGGTGATTAGAACTTGGGGTGATTTGCCCCGTGCTGTCTTGTGATAGTGGGTTCTCTCAAGATCTCATGGTCTTATAAGTGGCAATTTCTCCTTTTTGACTGTCTCTTGCTTGCTGCCATTTAGACGTGTCTTGGTTCTCCTTCACCATTCACCATGACTGTAAGTTTCCTGAGGCCTCCCCAGCCATGTGGAACTGTGAATCAATTAAACCTCTTTCCTTTATAAATTACCCAGTCTCAGGCAATTCTTTATAGCAGTGTGAAAACAGACTAAAACAACATCCTCAGTGAGTGTTATTCTGTCTACCACTGAGATAAATGTCCTGATTAAGTGAGATTTTCCCAGCCTTCCTGTTTTGAGGTAAGCTGTTTTCTGGCTCTCAGAGGAACCAAACAGGGGCTGGACCCAAAAGTTAAAACAGAAATAAAGAAGTGCTTCTCAGCATGTAATTCCATCTTTAGCTCATCAGATCTTAGGGCATTTAGCTTGGTGGTAAGCAGAATAAGACCCACCAAGGATGTGCACGTTGCAATCCCTGGAACATGTGAATAGACTTGGTTAGACATCAAAGGGGAATGAAGCTTGCAAATGCGATTAATGTTGCTGATTGTCTCAGTTTGTGAGCACAGGATGGCTCTCCTTGCAACTGCATCTCTGTCTTGTATTCACTGCTGCTATTTCCAGAGAGACCCACTCTTCCTAGAATGGACTAGGAATGTGTGTTTCCAACCAAGATGCTGTGGAGAGTGCCAGAGAGCACTAAGAATGATACCTGAAAGCAGAAGTGAGAGCCAGGGCTGGCAAACGTATGTCTACCCCAACCTGGAGGACCCATGGCATGCCTTGCATCTCCTTTGGTCAGCTGCCATCAACTCCTTCCTACAGATTTTGTTGATTTGTTTTCCTATCACCAGAATGCTATGTTGACATGAAAAATATGTGGCTCAGATGACCACCCATGCAACAAAGAGGCATAGTTATGACATAATACTGATCTGATGCTTGAATTATCACCATAGCATCAATAGCAAATATCCCTAAGCCCTGGATCATGGATTCACAAGGAAAAGTATTTCATCTTGCAGCATCTCACACATTTGAATGTCTTTTTGTTGCAGTGAAATACATGCCAGTATTTCTTAGCAATTTCTAAGAATATTCACGATGCATCATGGAATACTATGCAGCCATAAAAAAGAATTAGATTATGTCATTAGCAGCAACATGGATGCAGCCAGAGTTCATCATTCTAAGCAAATGAATACAGGAACAGAAAACAAATACCTCGGGTTCTCACTTATAATTGGGAGCTAAACACTGGGTAGCTCCCAATTATAAGGATGGGAAAAATATACATAAAGATGGGAAAATAGACACTGGGGACTATTAAAGTGAGAAAGGAGGGAAGGGGACAAGGGCTAAAATCCTACCTATTGGGTACTAAGTTCAGTACCTGATGATGGGATCATTTATACTCCAAACCTCAGCATCATGAAATATACCATGTAACACATCTGTGCATGTGGCCCCTGAATCTAAAATAAAATTTGAAATTGTAATAAAATAAAATGGCATTGACTCAAAAAATACTTCAGTGTGCATATATTATCCACCATGTTATGAAGTATTTTTTTGTTTTTATTAATAAAATGAATGCTACCACCATAGATTGGGTAGTGGGTTACCTTCTAGGACATCTTGAGAAAAGACTTTCTCAGCCTTTCCTTTTTTTTTTTTTTTTTTTTGAGAAAAAGTCTGAGTCTGTCACCTAGGCTGGAGTGCAGTGGTGCAATCTCTGATCACTGCAACCTCCACTTCCCAGGTTTACACAATTCTTGTGACTCAGGCTCCTGAGTAGCTAGGATTACAGGTGCCTGCCACCATATCTACCTAATTTTTTTGTATTTTTAGGAGAGACGGAGTTTCACCATGTTGCCCAGGCTTTTCCTAGCCTGTTTTGAGGTGAGCCTTTTTCTAGCTCTCACGGGAAGGATGAGACTTTTTATTCTCTTTGATGGAGAAGCAGAGATTTCCTGTTGAGTGTTGAGGTGGGTGTTTAAGTTCAGTTTCCACCAAAAGCAGAGCCCAAGTGAGGGAACTGGGAGAGGTAGTTTATTTGGGAGGTTGAAGAAGCTGGAATAAGTGGGGAAAAAAAAGGAAGGTAAAAATGTTTGCTATTACAGCAGAGTTTCAGTCCCATTGTGGAAACTCTGCACATTTTTGTAGAATGAGCAACAGGACTATTTCTGCAAGGAGGAGGTATATATCTCCTCATCCCATTGCTTTTATTTGAGGATCATTTGAAAGGCATTCATCATCTCCCCAACCCCAAGAAAATAAAGTCTGAACTCTGTACAAACCCTTAGGCAGAGCAGCCTTGACAGCCAGTCTTTGAAGTCATCTGCATGCAATGGAACTGGGATACCAGTAGTCCCTGTGGTTGGTTGTGACCAAAGGGTGGGCTGTCTAAGGAGAACAGCCCTGTGGGAATGTGGGAATTACCCCAAGCTGCCAGCAGCAGGAGATCAAGTTAGGAGATCTTCAAAGTTAATAAGCACAGAAATATATTTATTTTAACCAGAAAGAATAGAGAGAAGGTGAGTGTGTCTCCAGTGGATGGGTGGGATTGGTAGTAAAAAGGTGAAATTTATCTCATCTCACAGGATGTATTTTCTCTGTAAGATTTAAGGCAAGTTTGTTAGATTAAACTGGGGAAGGGATATTTTGGTCTTAGGGTCAGTGATGGTAAGATGTAAAGACAGTAGTTCACCTCTTATCTATGTGGGGTACAATTATCACAGTATGCTGTAATGAACACTATAGGAATGTGATCTCTTTGCACCCAAGTGATTAACAGGGAGGTAGTTTGTACAGCGTGGATGTGCTGGCAAAGCGATGATCCTGTCCTTGCGTCCACAGAGCAAGATGCTATGAAACTTCATCATGCTTCTCATAACAGCATTCAATTAAAAACTTATGCATTGTTCATTTCTGGAATATTTATTTTAATATGTTTAGACTGTGGTTGATCACAGATAACTGAAACCATGGAAAGCAAAATCAAAGATAAGAAGGGGCTACTGTAATGATTTTAGAAAAGTGGGAAAAATAAATTTACTAGGACAGAATGATACTACAGACAAATTGGCACCATGGTGTTTTTTTTTTTTCCAGAAACATCTAGCTCAGGTGAGTTGGCAGATGGGATTGAAGCAGAATTGAGGTTGCATCCTGTTACCAGACAGAGGACCACAGCACTAAGGGTGTTTGCAGGGTAATGTGGTTTCCAGCCATGACATTGAAATAAAAGTGGTTTGGTCCATGCATCCGCACCCATATGGCACAGTGAACACCCTACAGAAAGTGAGTTGGAAGGACCCAGAGTCTTGGTGAATTCTGAAAGCCACTATTTCAGATACGGTGATGATAGCAAATGTAGTATGATCACTGCAGGGAAGAAATTGAGAGAAGTGAAGAGTAGGCGTATTTGTCATTTAGTAGATCAAAGATGACTTGATGGTATCATGCACGAGTTCTATAAACTTCAAACCTATTAGAATGTTAATTACCCAACTTGAATATCCTTTGTATGTTGTCATTTTAAAGTTGGCTAAAAGAAGACACAAAAATAATGTAATGCATTTGTATGTTACTGGAGAGGGAAGAATCTGTTTTCTTCATTCCTCTGGCATTTGGAGCAGACACAGTTTATGATTTGGCTGTAATTATATCTTAATATGCATGGAAGAAGATATATTTTTCTTCATGAAAATATATAAATTTAAAATGACTTCAGTGACACTTTGGATCACAAAAATGCCTTAGGAGGGAAACCTTGTTAAATCATTTTCTGCTTTTATTTTTTGGGTATGCCTTCAGAAATAAAAGTAGTAATAATAATAAAAATTGGGGTAGTTGGGGAGGAAAGCAGTAAAGTCAAGCCAAAAACTAATCAAAAATAGGAATGGTGAAAATCCCGTTTGGATTACATTTTCAATAAATTAATGCATATGAACTTTAACACTTCCAGTCTTTGGAGAAACAGTTTCACTCTCCAAATATTTTTAATCCAGGAGGAGACAAAGGCAGGAATGTGTGAATCTCCATCTGGCTTAATTCTAGTTTAATTCTTCACATATAAATAAACCCTTTGGTTACAGGAACTGTTTTGGGAGGCAAGTTGCTTCAGGTGGTACAATTAAAATGGAGTGTTATTAAAAGATTAATCACAGTAAATATTTCCTCACAGGGCACAGTAGCTAAATCTCACTGATACCAGCAAGTCTGCTAGTGTAGGTTCCAGGCCAGCCCCATCAGACTCTGTGTCTTCTCCTCCACCTACCCATTCATGAATTCCACAGACAGAACCCATCTCAGAAACAGAATCTTGTGCCACCCCCCAAATCTGACACATGCCCTCCAGAGGCCTTTCATCCATGGGACAGAAATTGAACCCATGTTCCATTAGAACCTTGAGATTGTCTCATTTACTCTCCTGCTTGGATTTGGCTCTTTCCTTCTACACAAAGCAAAACCGTCACTTGGAATCCCCACTGGACCACAAACAAAGGATAGTTTATCAGTCTGCTTGAGGCATCACAGTAAAATACCCAAGGCTAGGGAGCTTCAACAATAGACATTTATTCTCCTACTGTCGTGGAGCATGAAAGTCCAAGATCAAGGTGTGAGCAGGGCTGGTTCCTCCCAAAGCCTCTCTCATGGGCTTGTAGATGCCATCTTCTCCATATATTCTCATGTGGTCATCCCTCTGTGTGCATGTGTGTGTCCTCATCTCTTCTTATAAGATGTCTTAGTCCATTTTAGACTGCTGTAACAGAATACCACAGACTGGACAGCTGAAACAACAGACATTTATTCTCTCACAGTCCTGGAGGCTAGAGGTCAGAGATCAAGGTCTGGGCAGGGCTGATTCTTCCTGAGGCCTCTCTTCTTGACTTGCACATGCCATCTTCTCCCTGTGTCTTCACAGGGTCATCTTTCTGTGTGCGTCTGTGTCTTTATCTCCTCTTCTTATCAGGTGTCTTAGTTCATTTCAGGCTGCTATCACAGAATACCATAGATTGGTCAGCTTATGAACAACAGACATTTATTCTCCCATAGTCCTGAAGGCTGGAAGTCAGAGATCAAGGTGTGGGCAGGGCTGTTTCCTCCTGAGGTCTCTCTCATGGGCTTGTAGACACCATCTTCTCCCTGTGTCCTCACAGGGTGGCCCGTCTGTGTTTGTCTCTGTCCTCATCTCCTCTTCTTATAAGGACACAAGTCACATTGCATCAGGGCCCACCATAGTGACCTCACTTTACCTTGGTTATCTCTTTAAAATCCCTATCTCTAAACAAAATCACATTCTGAGGTCCCGGGTGTTTGGGCTTCAACCTGTGAATTTTAGTGGGATATAATTTAGCCCATACTAGATGTTGAACAGGAACAGGTCCACACATTGTGGGATCCAGGTGCCCTGCTGAAGCCCTGAATCAAATATGTTCTGGCTGCATTCATGGTAAACTGAGTCACAGAGCTGAAAAGGACCACTGAGGGAGTACATGTTTTACCTGCCAGGGCCAGCTTGCTGACTTTCTCAAAAGAGGTCATTCTGAAAACCTCAGCAGCTGCATTCAATCACAAAGATTATTTCTGCCTCACAGAAAGTCAGCAGGAACTCAAGGAGAATGCAACACATGAGGCAGCAAAATAAAGGTCTGTGGGACTGAAATTAAGTCCCTTCTACCTCTTTCTATACTCTCCTTTTGTAGCTGAGGAAACAGATTATGATACTGAGCTGTACCGGGTGTGTTCTCACACACAGAAACTCACACATGTGTTATGAGTCAGGAAGAGGAAATTTTCTCCCAAGAAGGCAGGTGGTGTCCAGGAATCTCTTGGGTCCCTATTGGCCCAGCATGCTGAAAGGCTTGTTGCTCAGCTGGTGGGAGCTAGAGACAAAAATGCAGACATCAAGTGCATTACTTGGGGTTTGCCAGAGAAGCAGAACTAATAAAATGTATGTATTATATGATATTGGCTGACATGATTATGGAGACTAAAAAGTCCCATGATCTAATATCTGCAAACTGGAGTTGCAGGAGAGCCAATGGTGTGAATCTAGTCTAAGTGTGAAGACCTAAGACCCAGGAGAGCCAATGGTGTGAGTTCCAGTCTAAGTCTGAAGGCCTGAGACCCAGGAGAGCTAAGGCTGTGAGTTCCAGGCTGAGCCTAAAGGCATAAGACCCAGGAGAGCCAGGAGTGTGATTTGCAGTCTGACTCTGAAGGCTGGAGACCCAGGAGGGCTGAAGGTGTGGGTTCCAGTCCAAGTGCAGAAGCCTCAGTTCCAGAAGGAACAATGGTTTAAGTTTCAGTCTAATAGCAGGAGAAGACCGATGTCCCAGGTCAAGCAGTCAGGTAGAAAGAGTGAATTCTCACTTCTTTTTTTAAAATTATATTTGAAGTTCTGGGGTAGATGTGAAGAACATGCAGGCTTGTTACATAGGTATACACATGCCATGGTGGCTGGCTGCACCCGTCAACCATTACATATTTCTCCTAATCTACATTACATATTTCTCCTAATGCTACCCTCCCCTAGTCCCCAACCCTCTGACAGGCCCCAGTGTGTGATGTTCATCTCCCTGTGTCCACATGTTCTCATTGTTCAACCCCCAATTATGAGAGAGAACATGCAGTGTTTGGTTTTCTGTTCTTGTGTTAGTTTGCTGAGAAGGATGGTTTCCAGCTTCATCCATGTCCCTGCAAAGGATATAACTCATCCTTTTTTATGGCTACGTAGCATTCCATGGTGTATATATGCCACATTTTCCTTATCCAGTCTACCATTGATGAGCATTTTAGTTGGTTCCAAGTCTTTGGTTTTGTGAACAGTGCCACAATAAACATACATGTGCATGTGTCTTCATAGTAGAATTATTTATAATCCTTTGGGAATATATCCAGTAATGACATTGCTGGGTCAAATGATATTTGTACTTCTAGATCCTTGAGGAATTGCCACACTGTCTTCCACAATGGTTGAACTAATTTACACTCCCACCAAAAGTGTAAAAGCATTCCTATTTCTCCACATCCTCCCCAGCATCTGTTGTTTCCTGACTATTTAATAATTGCAATTTTAACTGGTGTGAGATGGTATGTCATTGTGGTTTTGATTTGAATTTCTCTAATGACCAGTGCAGAGGAGTTTTTCTTCATATGTTTGTAGCCTACGTAAATGTCTTCTTTTGAGAAGTGTCTGTTCATATTCTTTGCCCATTTTTTGATGGGGTTGTTTTTTTTCTTCTTGCAAATTTGTTGAAGTTCTTTGTAGACTCTAGATATAAGCCCTTTGATTGAAATTTTTTTCTCTCACTCTTTAGGTTGCCTGTTCACTCTGATGATAGTTTCTTTTGCTGTGCAGAATCTCTTTAGTTTAATTAGATCCCATTTGTCAATTTTGGCTATTGTTGCCATTGGTTCTGGTGTTTTAGTAATGAGGTCTTTGCCCATGCCTATGTCCTGAATGGTATTGCTTAGGTTTTCTTCTAGGGTTTTTATGGTTTTAGGTCTTACATTTAAATCTTTAATCCATCTTGAGTTAATTTTTGTACAAGGTGTAAGAAAGGGGTCCTGTTTCAGTTTTCTGCATTTGGCTTGCCAGTTTTCCCAACATCATTTATTAAATAGGGAATCCTTTCCCCGTTTCCCGTTTTGGTCAGATTTGTCGAAGATCAGATGGTTGAAAATGTGTGGTGTTATTTCTGAGGCCTCTGTTCTGTTCCATTGGTCTATATATCTGTTTTGGTACCAGTACCATGCTGTTTTGGTTTCTGTACCCTTGTAGTATAGTTTGAAGTCAGGTAGTGTGATGCCTCCAGCTTTGCTCTTTTTGCTTAGGATTGTCTTGGTTATGTGGGCTCTTTTTTGGTTCCATAAGAAATTTAAAGCAGTTTTTTTCTAATTTTGTGTAGAAAGTCAATGGTAGCTTGATGGGGATAGCACTGAATCTATAAATTACTTAGAGCAATATGGCCATTTTCACGATATTGACTCTTCCTACCCATGAGCATGGAATGTTTTTCCATTTGTTTGTGACTTCTTTTATTTCCTTGAGCAGTGGTTTGTAGTTCTCCTTGAAGAGGTCTTTCACATCCCTTGTAGGTTGTATTCCCAGGTATTTTATTCTCTTTGTTGGAATTGTGAATGGGAGTTCACTCATGATTTGGATCTCTGTTTGTATATTATTGGTATATAGGAATTCTTGATTTTTGCACATTGATTTTGTATCTTGAGACTTTGCTGGAGTTGCTGATCAGCTTAAGGAAATTTTGGGCTGGGACATTGGAGTTTTCTAAATATACAATCCTGTCATCTGCAAAGACAGACAATTTGACTTTCTCTCTTCCTATTTGAATATCTTTATTTCTTTCTCTTGCCTGATTGGCCTGACCAGAACTTCCAATACTATGTTGAATAGTAGTGGTGAGAGAGGTCATCCTTGTCTTATGCTGGTTTTCAAAGGGAATACTTCCAGTTTTTGCCCATTCAGTATAATATTGGCTGTGGGCTTTTCACACATAGCTTTTATTGTTTTGAGATGTGTTCTATCAGTACGTAGTTTACTGAGAGTTTTTAGCATGAAGCGGTGTTGAATTTTAATGCCTTTTCTGCATTTATTGAGATAATCAGGTAGTTTTTGTCATTGTTGCTGTTTATGTGATGGATTACATTTACTGATTTGCAGATTTTGAACCAGGCTTGCATCCCAGGGATGAAGCAGACTTGATAGTTGTGGGTAAGTTTTTTGATGTGCTGCTGGATTCGGTTTGTCATTATTTTATTGAGGATTTTTTCATGAATGTTCATCAGGGATATTGGCCTGAAATTTTGTTGTTGTTGTTGTTGTTGTGTCTCTGCAGGTTTTGGTATCAGGATGATGCTGGCTTCATAAAATGAGTTAGGAAGGAGTCCCTCTTTTTCTATTGATTGGAATAGTTTCAGAAGGAATGGTACCAGCTCCTCAGTGGAAATTCCAAATGGGCAGAGCCCTCTGCAGCTCAGCAAAGCCGCTGTAGCCAGACTGCCTCTCTAAATTCCTCCTCTCTTGGAAGGGCATCTCTGAAAAAAAGGCAGCAGCTGCATTTAGGGGCTTATAGATAAAACCTTCATCTCTCTGAGACAGAGCACCTGGGGAAAGGGGTGGTTGTGTGCGCAGCTTCAGGAGACTTAAACCTTCCAGCTCCGAAGAGAGCAGCCATTCTCCAAGAACAGCACTTGAGCTCTGCTAAGGGACAGACTGCCTCCTCAAGTGGGCCCCTGACCCCTGTGTTTCCTGACAGGGAGACACCTCCCAGCAGGTGTTGACAGACACCTCATACAGAAAAATTCCAGCTGGCATCTGGTGGATGCCCCTCTGGGATTAAGGAACAGGCAACAATCATTGCTGTTCTGCAGCCTTCACTGGTGATACCCAAGCAAACAGGGTCTAGAGTACCATCCAGCAAACTCCAACAGACCTGCAGCAGAGAGGTCTGACTGTTAGAAAGAAAACTAACAAACAGAAAGGAAAGGTATGAACATCAACAAAAAGGACATCCACACAGAAACCCCATCCAAAGGTAGATAAATCAATGAAATGGGGAGAAATCAGTGCAAAACGGCTGAAAATTCCAAAATCCAGAATGCCTCTTCTCCTCCAAAGGATCACAACTCCTCATGAGCAAGGGAACAAAGCTGGATGGAGAATGAGTTTCACAAATTGACAGAAATAGGCTTCAGAAGGTGGGTAATAACAAATTGCTCTGAGCTGAAGGGGCATGTTCTAACCCAATGCAAGGAAGTTAAGAACATTGAAAAAATGTTAGACAAATTTCTAACTAGAATAGCCAGTTTAGAGCAGAACATAAGTGATCTTTTTTCTTTCTTTTATATTTAGACCTTCAACAGATTGGATCATGCCTATCTACACCAATGAGGATTGTGCTTCACACAATCCACCAATTGCTAATCTTCTCTGCAAACATTTTCACAGACATATCCAGCAATAATGTTTAACAAAATTCTGGGCACCTTGTGGTTCGTTCAAGTTGACCCATAAAGTTAACCACCACATCAAGTTGCCAGTTTCATTGAATCTCTGTTATTTCCTTCTTCTTTCCTTTCTTCCTTCCTTCCTTTCTTCCTTCCTTCCTTTCTTCCTTCCTTCCTTTCTTCCTTCCTTCCTTTCTTTCTTCCTTCCTTCTTTCCTTATTTCTCCCTTTCTCCCTCCCTCCCTTCCTTTCTTCCTTCTTTCCTTTCTCCCTTCCTTCCATTCTTCCTTCCTCCCTTACTTCCTTTCCTTCTTTCCTTCCTTCCTTCCTTCCTTCCTTCTTTCCTTCCTTTCTTCTACAGCTACCAAGCTTCTACTATGCCTCAGACACCATGGTCCACGTTGGGAACATAATACCAACAGTAACATAGTTCCTGCTCTTGAATCTTTTCAATGCATGCCACAAGAGAGATTTTTCAACTTGTGCATAGGTTTTTTGAAATTAGATATATTTTCTAAAACAAAACCCATGAATTCAGATTCAGAGGGAGGAAAGAGCCATCTGGCCTCACAGAAAAATAAGGCCAATATTCTGCTGGCAAGTACGTTTGACCCTCTAACAATGTGTGCATTAGGGTCACTGATCCTCTGCCCAGTGAAAAATCTGCACGTAACGGTTGGCTCCCCAAACTTAGCTACCAATAGCCTACTACTGATTGGAAGCCTTACTGATGATAACTTAAGCAGTTGGTTAACATCTATTTTGTATGTTATGTGCACTATATTCTATATCCCTTCAATAAAGCAAGCTGGATAAAATTAAATCATAAGTAAGAGAAAGTATATTTGCTATTCATTAAATAGAAGTGGATCATCATAAAGGTCTTTATCATCAACATCTTCATATTGAGTATGTTGAGGAGGAGGAGCAAGAGAAGAGGTTTGTCTTGCTGTCTCAGCAGTGGCAAAGGTGAAAGAAAATCCCCATATAAGTGGACTTCTGCAGATCTAACCTGTGGTGTTCAAGGGTCAACCGTACAGATAAAGTCATTGCACTTGTTTCCATCAGGGATCATTCTGTTTTGGAGATGCTCACATCCTCATTGATCAAGAGCCCAGGATATACTTTGAATAGTCATATTTGCAAAGACTTTGCATCGGATTTCAGAAACCCACAGGTCCTAGGATTGCAATGTGTAACAGGATAGCCTGTTGCATGTAGCTATTTAAATTTAAGTGAATTAAGTGAATTAACATTAAATAAAATAAAAAATCCATTTGTTTATTCACCACTAGCCACCATATTTTCAGTGTTCAATAGCAGCTAGCTAGCTATTGAACTGTGCAGATTATAGCACATTTTCATGACTGTAGAATGTTCCATTGGACAGAACTGCTTTGTGACCTGGAGTATGAAGGTGAACCCCAGACACCAGGTGAGTGATGACTAGGTCTGAGAATGTTTAAAGCTCTTCCAACATAAGGAAGTTTTCTATCTCTAACCTGAATTTCAGCAAACAAAAACAGATCATGCACAATAGCCCAATTAATGAAGGGAAAGACAGAACTTCCCCATCATTGGCCACATGACATCTCCTCATGCTAAATCTACAGTCTTTGCATTTTATGAGTTTCTACCCGTATGCAGGACACATATTACGGCAAGACATTGGGGACAGAACAACCTCCACAGGTCTCCTGTCTCTACTCCTCCAGTCAATGTTTCTTTGTATTTTTACATTGTCATGCTCTGTTTCTGGTTTTAAGAGTTCAGACAGAGGCTAGGTGCTCTTGTTTATGCCTGTAATACCAGCACCTTTGGAGGTCGAGGAGGGCAGATTGATTTAGCCCAGGAGTTCTAGGCAAGCCTGGACAACATGACAAAACCTTCTCTCTACAAAAAAATATGAAAATTAGCCAGATGTGGTGGTGTGTGCCTATAGTCCCAGCTACTCAGTAAACTGAGGTGGGATGATCACCTGAGCCTGGGGAACTCAAGGCTGCAAAAAGCCAAGATCTTGACAGTACACTCCAGCCGGGGCCAAAGTGTGAGACTGTCTCAAAAAAAGTTAAGATTTAAACAGTTAAAGGGGGAGGAGCCAAGATGGCTGAATAGGAACAGCTCCAGTCTACAGCTCCCAGTGTAAGCGACGCAGAAGAGAGGTGATTTCTGCATTTTCATCTGGGGTACCTAGTTCATCTCACTAAGGAGTGCCAGAGAGTGGGCGCAGGTCAGTGGGTGAGTGCACTGTGTGGCAGCCAAAGCAGGGCAAGGCATTGCCTCACTCAGGAAGCACAAGGGGTCAGGGAGTTCCCTTTCCTAGTCAAAGAAAGCGGTGACAGAGGGCACCTGGAAAATCGGGTCACTCCCATCCGAATACTGCGCTTTTCCGATGGGCTTAAAAAATGGCACTCCAGGAGATTATAGCCTGCACATGGCTGGGAGTGTCCTATGCCAATGGAGTCTCACTGATTGCTAGAACAGCAGTCTGAGATCAAACTGCAAGGTGGCAGCGAGGCTGGGGGAGGGGCGCCCACCATTGCCCAGGCTTGCTTAGGTAAACAAAGCAGCTGGGAAGCTCCAACTGGGTGGAACCCACCACAGCTCAAGGAAGCCTGCGGGCCTCTCTAGGCTCCACCTCTGGGGGAAGGGCACAGACAAACAAAAAGACAGCAGTAACCTCTGCAGACTTAAATGTCCCTGTCTGACAGCTTTGACAAGAGCAGTGGTTCTCCCAGCATGCAGCTGGAGATCTGAGAATGGGCAGACTGCCTCCTCAAGTGGGTCCCTGACCCCTAACCCCCAAGCAGCCTAACTGGGAGGCATCCCCCAGCAGGGGCAGACTGACACCTCACACTGCTGGGTACTCCAACAGACCTGCAGCTGAGGGTCCTGTCTGTTAGAAGGAAAACTAACAAACAGAAAGGACATCCACACCAAAAACCCATCTGTATATCACCATCATCAAGGACCAAAAGTACATAAAACCACAAAGATGGGGAAGAAACAGAGCAGAAAAACTGGAAATTCTAAAAAGCAGAGTGCCTCTCCTCCTCCAAAGGAATGCAGTTCCTTACCAGCAATGGAACAAAGCTGGACGGAGAATGACTTTGACAAGCTGAGAGAAGAAGGCTTCAGGTGATCAAATTACTTCGAGCTATGGGAGGAAATTCAAACCAAAGGCAAAGAAGTTGAAAACTTTGAAAAAAGTTTAGAAGAATGTATAACTAGAATAACCAATACAGAGAAGTGCTTAAAGGGGCTGATGGAGCTGAAAACCAAGGCTCGAGAACTACGTGAAGAATGCAGAAGCCTCAGGAGCTGATGTGATCAACTGGAAGAAAGGGTATCAGCGATGGAAGATGAAGTGAATGAAATGAAGCAAGAATGGAAGTTTAGAGAAAAAAGAATAAAAAGAAATGAGCAAAGCCTCCAAGAAATATGGGACTATGTGAAAAGACAAAATCTACATCTGATTGGTGTACCTGAAAGTGACGGGGAGAATGGAACCAAGTTGGAAAACACTCTGCAGGATATTATCCAGGAGAATTTCCCCAATCTAGCAAGGCAGGCCAACATTCAGATTCAGGAAATACAGAGAATGCCACAAAGATACTCCTCAAGAAGAGCAACTCCAAGACACCTAACTGTCAGATTCACCAAAGTTGAAATGAAGGAAAAAATGTTAAGGGCAGCCAGAGAGAAAGGTTGGGTTACCCACAAAGGGAAGCCCATCAGACTAACAGCGGATATCTCGGCACAAACTCTACAAGCCAGAAGAGAGTGGGGCCAATATTCAACATTCTTAAAGAAAAGAATTTTCAACCCAGAATTTCATATCCAACCAAACTAAGCTTCATAAGTGAAGGACAAATAAAATACTTTACAGACAAGCAAATGCTGAGAGATTTTGTCACCACCAGGCCTGCCCTAAAAGAGCTCCTGAAGGAAGCACTAAACATGGAAAGGAACAACTGATACCAGCCGCTGCAAAATCGTGCCAAATTGTAAAGACCATCGAGACTAGGAGGAAACTGCATCAACTAACAAGCAAAATAACCAGCTAACATCATAATGACAGGATCAAATACAGATAACAATATTAACTTTAAATGTAAATGAACAAAATGCTCCAATTAAAAGACACAGACTGGCAAATTGGATAGAGTCAAGACCCATCAGTGTGCTGTATTCAGGAAACACATCTCACGTGCAGAGACACATATAGAATCAAAATAAAAGGATGGAGGAAGATCTACCAAGCAAATGGAAAACAAAAAAAAGGCAGTGGTTGCAATCATAGTGCTTGATAAAACAGACTTTAAACCAACAAAGATCAAAAGAGACAAAGAAGGCCATTACATAATGGTAAAGGGATCAATTCAACAAGAAGAACTAACTATCCTAAATATATATGCACCCAATACAGGAGCACCCAGATTCATAAAGCAAGTCCTGAGTGACCTACAAAGAGATTTAGACTCCCACACATTAATAATGGGAGACTTTAACACTCCACTGTCAACATTAGACAGATCAACGAGACAGCAAGTCAACAAGGATACCCAGGAATTGAACTCAGCTCTGCACCAAGCCGACCTAATAGACATCCACAGAACTCTCCACCCCAAATCAACAGAATATACATTTTTTTCAGCACCACACCACACCTATTCCAAAATTGACCACATGCTTGGAAGTAAAGCTCTCCTCAGCAAATGAAAAAGAACAAAAATTATAACAAACTATTTCTCAGACCACAGTGTAATCAAACTAGAATTCAGGATTGAGAATGTCACTCAAAGCCGCTCAACTACATGGAACTGAACAACCTGCTCCTGAATGACTACTGGGTACATAACGAAATGAAGGCAGAAATAAAGATGTTCTTTGAAACCAATGAGAACAAAGACACAACATACCAGAATCTCTGGGACACATTCAAAGCAGTGTGTGGAGGGAAATTTATAGCACTAAATGCCCACAAGAGAAAGCAGGAAAGATCCAAAATTGACACCCTAATATCACAATTAAAAGAATTAGAAAAGCAAGGGCAAACACCTTCAAAAGCTAGCAGAAGGCAAGAAATAACAAAATCAGAGCAGAACTGAAGGAAATAGAGACATAAAAAACTCTTCAAAAAATTAATGAATCCAGGAGCTGGTTTTTTGAAAGGATCAACAAAATTGATAGACCGCTAGCAAAACTAATAAAGAAAAAAAGAGAAGAATCAAATAGACGCAATAAAAAATGATAAAGGGGATAACACCACTGATCCCACCGAAATACAAACTACCATCAGAGAATACTACAAACACCTCTACGCAAATAGACTAGAAAATTGAGAAGAAATGGATAAATTCCTCAACACATACACTCTCCCAAGACTAAACCAGGAAGAAGTTGTATCTCTGAATAGACCAATAACAGGAGCTGAAATTGTGGCAATAATCAATACCTTACCAACCAAAAAGAGTCCAGGACCAGATGGATTCACAGCCAAATTCTACCAGAGGTACAAGGAGGAACTGCTACCATTCCTTCTGAAACTATTCCAATCAATAGAAAAAGAGGGAATCCTCCCTAACTCATTTGATGAGGCCAGCATCATCCTGATACCAAAGCCGGGCAGAGACACAACCAAAAAAGAGAATTTTAGACCAATATCCTTGATGAACATTGATGCAGAAATCCTCAATAAAATACTGGCAAACTGAATCCAGCAGCATATCAAAAAGCTTATCCACCATGATCAAGTGGGCTTCATCCCTGGGATGCAAGGCTGTTTCAATATACACAAATCAATAAATGTAATCCAGCATATAAACAGAACCAAAGACAAAAACCACGATTATCTCAATAGATGCAGAAAAGGCCTTTGACAAAATTCAACAACACTTCATGCTAAAAACTCTCAATAAATTAGGTATTGATGGGACGTATCTCAAAATAATAAGAGCTACCTATGACAAACCCACAGCCAATATCATACTGAATGGGCAAAAACTGGAAGCATTCCCTTTGAAAACTGGCACAAGACAGAGATGCCCTCTCTCACCACTCCTATTCAACATAGTGTTGGAAGTTCTAGCCAGGGCAATTAGGCAGGAGAAGGAAATAAAAGGTATTTAATTAGGAAAAGAGGAAGTCAAATTGTCCCTGTTTGCAGACGACATGATTGTGTATCTAAAAAACCCCATTGTCTCAGCTCAAATTCTCCGTAAGCTGATAAGCAACTTCAGCAAAGTCTCAGGATACAAAATCAATCTGCAAAAATCACAAGCATTCTTATACACCAACAACAGACAAACAGAGAGTCAAATCATGAGTGAACTCCCATTCACAATTGCTTCAAAGAGAATAAAATACCTAGGAATCCAACTTACAAGGGATGTGAAGGACCTCTTCAAGGAGAACTACAAATCACTGCTCAAGGAAATAAAAGAGTATACAAACAAATGGAAGAACATTCCATGCTCATGGGTAGGAACAATCAATATCATGAAAATGGCCATACTGCCCAAGGTAATTTACAGATTCAATGCCATCCCCATCAAGCTACCAATGACTTTCTTCACAGAATTGGAAAAAGCTACTTTAAAGTTCATATGGAACCAAAATATAGCCCACATCACCAAGTCAATCCTAAGCCAAAAGAACAAAGCTGGAGGCATCACACTACCTGACTTCAAACTATACTACAATGGTACAGTAACCAAAACAGCATGGTACTGGTACCAAAACAGAGATACAGATCAATGGAACAGAACAGAGCCCTCAGAAAAAACGCCGCATATCTACAACTATTTGATCTTTGACAAACCTGAGAAAAACAAGCAGTGGGGAAAGGATTCCCTATTAAATAAATGGTGCTGGGAAAACTGGCTAGCCATATGTAGAAAGCTAAAAATGGATCCCTTCCTTACACCTTATACAAAAATCAATTCAAGATGGATTAAAGACTTAAATGTTAGACCTAAAACCATAAAAACCCTAGAAGAAAACCTAGGCAATACCATTCAGGACATAGGCATGGGCAAGGACTTCATGTCCAAAACACCAAAAGCAATGGCAACAAAAGCCAAAATTGACAAATGGGATCTAATTAAACTAAAGAGTTTCTGCACAGCAAAAGAGACTACCGTCAGAGTGAACAGGCAACCTACAACATGGGAGAAAATTTTCACAACCTACTCATCTGACAAAGGGCTAATATCCAGAATCTACAATGAACTCAAACAAATTTACAAGAAAAAAACAAACCACCCCATCAAAATGTGGGCGAAGGACATGAAGAGACACTTCTCAAAAGAAGACATTTATGCAGCCAAAAAACATGTGAAAAAATGCTCACCATCACTGGCCATCAGCGAAATGCAAATCAAAACCACAATGAGATACCATCTCACACCAGTTAGAATGTCAATCATTAAAAAGTCAGGAAACAACAGGTGCTGGAGAGGATGTGGAGAAATAGGAACACTTTTACACTGTTGGTGGGACTGTAAACTAGCTCAACCACTGTGGAAGTCAGTGTGGCAATTCCTCAGTGATCTAGAACTAGAAATACCATTTGACCCAGCCATCCCATTACTGGGTATATCCCAAAGGATTATAAATCATGCTGCTATAAAGACACATGCACACGTATGTTTATTGTGGCACTATTCACAATAGCAAAGACTTGGAACCAACCCAAATGTCCAACAATGATAGACTGGATTAAGAAAATGTGGCACACATACACCATGGAATACTATGCAGCCATAAAAAATGATGAGTTCATGTCCTTTGTAGGGACATGGATGAAATTGGAAATCATCATTCTCAGTAAACTACCACAAGAACAAAAAACCAAACACCACATATTCTCACTCATTGGTGGGAATTGAACAATGAGAACACATGGACACCAGAAGGGGAACATCACACTCTGGGGACTGTTGTGGGGTGGGGGGGAGTGGGGAGGGATAGCATTGGGAGATATACCTAATGCTAGATGACGAGTTAGTGGGTGCAGCGCACCAGCATGACACATGTATACGTATGTAACTAACCTGCACATTGTGCACATGTACCCTAAAACTTAAAGTATAATAATAATAAATTTTTAAAAAAAGAAAAAAAAATTAAAAATAGATAAATAAATAAATAAATTTAAAAATGTTTCAGATAGAGAATTCTTGAAGCCGTTAATACTGGAGGTGATTTCCTGGGTATTAAAAGTCAAAGCCTCTGAGCTACGTCAGCTTAAGTGTATGGTTTTACCTGGTTAAGCCTCAGCTTCTGCACCCCTTTCTCCCCCAAAAAATGGGGATGAAGATAAAAACACTTCCTGAAGTTGTGGTAAATAGCAAATATCTAACAGAGCTTTCAGAACATAGAATTGCTCAGTAAAAGTTTGATGACACTTTGTAAATACACTTGGTTTTCTCTATAGGACCTCAAAAACATTTCTGCCAGCCTCCTCTCTTTCAGAGAAGAGGAATTCTTCTTTTTCATTTTCTTGTTTTTTATTATACTTTAAGTTCTAGGGTACATGTGCACAACATGCAGGTTTGTTACATATGTATACATGTGCCATGTTGGTTTGCTGCACCCATTAAATTCATCATTTACATTAGGTATTTCTCCTAATGATATCCCCTCCATCCCCCCACCCCATAACAAGCCCCGGTGTGTGATGTTCCTTGCCTTGTGTCCAAGTCTTCTCATTGTTCAATTCCCACCTATGAGTGAGAACATATGGTGTTTGCTTTTTTGTCCTTGAGATAATTTGCTCAGAATGATGGTTTCCAGCTTGATCCATGTCCCTGTAAAGTACATGAGCTCATCCTTTTTTGTGGCTGCATAGTATTCCCTGGTGTATATGTGCCATGTTTTCTTTATCCAGTCTATTATTGATGGGCATTTGGGTTGGTTCCAAGTCTTTGTTATTGCAGTGCCACAATAAACAAACACATGCATGTGTTTATATAAAACACATGCATGATTTATAATCTTTTGGGTATATATCTAGTAATGGGATGGCTGGGTAAAATGATATTTCTAGTTCTAGGTCCTTGAGGAATAGACACACTGACTTCCACAATGGTTGAACTAGTTTACACTCCCATCAACAGTGTAAAAACATTCCTATTTCTCTACCTCCTCTCCGGCGCCTGTTGTTTTCTGAATTTTAATGACTGACATTCTAACTGGCTTGAGATGATATCTCATTGTGGTTTTGATTTGCATTTCTCTGATGACTAGTGATGATGCTCATTTTTTCATGTGTCTGTTGGCTGCATACGTCTTCTTTAGAAAAGTGTCTGTTCATATCCTTTGCCCACTTTTTGATGGGGTTATTTGGATTTTTCTTGTAAATTTGTTTATTTTCAGTACATGTGAAGGTTTGTTGCATAGGTAGACCCATGTCCATGGGGGATTGTTACACAGATTATTTCATCACCCAGGTATTAAGCTCAGTATCCAAAAATTATATTTTCTACTCCTCTCCCTCCTTCCACCCTCCCCCTTCAAGTAGACCCCAGTGTCTGTTGTTTCCTTCTTTGTGTTCATAAATTCTCATCATTTAGCCCCCACACGTAAGTGAGGCCATGCAGTATTTGGTTTTCAATTTCTGTTTTAGTTTGCCAAAGATAATAGCCTCCAGCTGGATCTATGTTCCCACAAAAGACATGGACTCGTTCCTTTTTGTGGCTGCATAATATTCCATGTTGCACACATACCACTTTTTCTTTATCCAATCTGTCATTGATGGGCTTTAGGTTGATTCCATTTATTTGCTATTGTGAAGTGTTGCAATGAACATTTGTATGTATATGTCTTTATAGTAGAATGATTTTAATTCCTCTGCATATATACCCAGAAATGGGATTGCTGGGTCAAACAGTAGTTGTGCTTTTAGCTCTATTTATTTATTTATTTATTTATTTATTTGTTTGTTTGTTTGAGATGGAGTCTCACTCTGTTGCCCAGGCTGGAGTGCAGTGGCATGATCTAAGCTTACTGGAACCTCTGCCTTGTGGGTTCAAACAGTTCTTGTGCCTCAGCCTCCTGAGAAGCTGTGATTACGGATGCCCACCACCACACCTGGCTAATTTTTTTTTATTTTTTGAGTAGAAATGGGATTTCACCATGTTGACCAGGCTGGTCTCAAGCTCCTGACCTCAGGAGATCCACCCTCCTCGGCCTCCCAAAGTGCTGGGATTATAGGCATAAGCTGCCACACCCAGCCTGCTTTTAGTTCTTTGAGGAATCACCACACTGCTCTCCACAATGGTTGACTTATGTAAGTCTTAGCCAATACACCGGGGTGGACCAAACCTCTTTATAGACAATGAGGCTCATGGCTCAGCACAAGGACTCCATGAGTCATTACAGGAGAGAAATTGGATGACATGGAAATAGTCTACTGATAGCTAGGAAAGTCCCCACCACAGCATGTGGAATGCTGGGGGCTTCACTCACACTCACTTCCAGGAATGTGTCTACTCTGGAAGAGAGAGAAGAATAAAAGTCAGGAAGAGGAAGGAGGCCATATTTCATGTCCTGGAATCACTCAACACTGTGAACATTAATCCATGAAGTAAAACAAAACAGTACAAAAGATGACCATATTCATGTAGTTTTAAAATGTGCGTTGAGCCTTTGAGTAAATGCTTTTGATCAAAATTTTATTCATTTGCCAACAGCGGACTAATCTGATAAAAATGAAGCATTCTGAAGGAACATGCATAATCTAGAAAGAGTAGTATTGAAAAGAATCCAGACTATTCTTATCTTAATTTTTTAAAAGTATTAAAAATTATTTGAGAGGTGACGGAAAGATAGTCTTTGTATGTTTATCTTGAAACTGCTACATTTGGAAACAGATCCTTCAGACTTGAGGAAATAGTAATAAAGCATTAAATGCAATTCAATACCAGTCCCAAATTCAACTTACTTTAAGAGATGTCAGTTAGAAATACTAATGCATCGGTTATAGGAAAATTAACTCACCACCATTTGCTTAGCAAATGATGGGATGATTGGCCCTAAAGTGAAATTATTAAACAAAAAATTTAAAACCAAGTCTCTTTAAGTGCTTTGAAGAATAAGAAAGTTTGCAAAAGAATTGTGGTATGGTTTGGCTGTGTCCCCACCCAATTCTCATCTTGAATTGTAGCTCCCACAGTTCCCACATGCCATGGAAGGGACCTGATGGGAAGTAATTGGATCATGGGCATGGGTCTTTCACCTGCTGTTCTCATGATAGTGAATAAGTCTCACAAGATCTGCTGGGTTTACAAGGAGGAGTTCCCCAGCACAAGTCCTCTCTCTTTTGCCCATCACCATGTAAGAAGTCCCTTTCCTCATCCTTCATCTTCTGCCATGATTGTGAGGCCTCCCAGCCATGTGAAACTGTAAGTCCATTAAACATCTTTTTCTTTATAAATTACCCACTCTTGGGTATGCCTTTATTAGCAGCATTCGAACTGACTAATACAAATTCATTCTACCCTAGGCTAAAGCCTCAATAATTGTTTAAGTCTAATATGAAAACTCAGAGCCAATCCAGCCAAGCGATTTAGGAGAGGTCCACATTCTTCTTTCCATTTGGAGAGAAATGTAGTAATAACCACCCCAAGTGAGTGCTGGGCATGGGTCAGGCTAGGGTTAATTGCATCACAGCAAGTATCACTTATTCTCATAGCCACTGGCAAGATGGGTATAGAGTTCCTGTTTTTCAGTCAATAAAACTTAACCATGAATGGGATACATAAGTTCAAGATACGTGTCATTTCATAAGAAGCCAATGTATGCAAATGCACATAGCAGAGAAAGATTATATTCTCCTGGAATCTGAAAATGTAGTCCCAAATATCCCCCTGATCCATGCCAGTGTAGCTATCCTTGAAGTTTCACCTTACCTTTTATTGATACTTATTTTATTTTAGATTCAGGAGGTACATGTGTAAGTTTCTGACCTGAGCATATTGCATGATGCTGAGGTTTGGGCTCCTAATGAACCTGTCATCCACATAGTGAGCCTGTTACCCAATAAGTACTTTTTCAACCCTTCTCCTCCTCTTTCTCTTCCTGCTTTTGGAATCCCTAGTGTCTACTGTACCTATCTTGGTGTCCATGTATACTCAATGTCTAGCTCCCACTTATAAGTGAGAACATATGGTATTTGATTTTCTGTTGCTGGTGTTAATTCACTTAAGATAATGGCCTCCAGCTGCACCCATGTTTCTGCAAAGGACATGATTTCATCCTTCATCATGAGTGTGTAGTATGCCATCATGTATATGCACCAAATTTTCTTTATCCAGTCCACCATTGATGGGCACTTAAGTTGGTTCCATGTCTTTGCTATTGTAAATAGTTCTGCAAGGAACATAAAAGTGCGGCTGGTAGAATGGTTTATTTTCCTTTGAGTAGATACCCAGTAATAAAATTGCTGGGTAGAATGGTAATTCTATTTTTAAATATTTGGAAATCTCCAAACCGCTTCCCACCAGGGCTTAACTAATTTACATTCCCACCAGTACTGTATAAGTGTTCCCTTTCCTCTGCAGCCTCAGCAGCATCTGTTGTTTTTTCACTTTTTAAGGCCATTCTTGCTGCTGTGAGATGCTATCTCATTGTGATTTTGATTTGCATTTCTCTAATGATCAGTGATGTCAAGGCGTTTTTAATATGATTGCTGTATTCATGTATATCTTCTTTCAAAACTTGTCTGTTTATGTTCTTTGCTGATGTTTTACTGGGTTGTTTTGGGTTTTTTTCTTGTTGACTTCTTTAAGTTCCATATAGATTCTGGATATTTGTCCTTTGTCCACTGCATACTTTGCAAATACTTTCCCCATTCTGTAGGTTGTCTTCTTATTCTGTTGATAATTTCTTTTGCTGTTCCACCTTGTCTTAAATATGCACCATTCATACTAGATGTCTTACAGCGTATCTGTTTGTTTAAACACTTACATGCAGTGAATTGGCTCCAGGTGGAAGTTTCCTGCCTTGGTCTTGATAGCCTGTAGGCTGCAGCCCATTCTATCCTGGGGCATCTTTGTAGGTAGGTGAATGAAGGTGAGGCATGGACCTACATCCCATAAAGTTGATGTAAAGGAGCAGCTCACCAAAGTCAGTCAATGGAACCTAACAATGTAAGGAAGTCTTTCCCTGAGCATGGAGCATAAGTTGGTTTTCCCCACTAACTTTTTTCTCTGCCCCTCCCTTTGCTGGTATGAATGGAGGCTAACAAAGACTTTGTTGGAAGTGCTAAAGAGAAAAATGCAAGCTTTCTTTTGGTTTCATTTGGCATTTGTCAAATAATTTTTCCACTCTCCCGTAATAACTACAAGAGCAAGGGTTGCATTTTTTTCTTGATGGAGACAAAAATAAAAAGTGCATATTTCAGTGTGTCTGTCGGAACCTGAATTTCCAATGCAGATGATAGATTTTTGGAAGGAAAAATATCTCCATCTTCTGTTACAGGGTTAATTATGTGCCTGTAAAATGTCCATGTTGAAGCCCTAAGCCTCAGTATCTTAGAATGTGACTTTATTTGGAGATAGGGTATTTTAAAAAGTAATTAAGATAAAATGAGGTGATTATGAATGGCCCTAATCCAATAAGACTAGAGCTCTTACAAGAAGAGGAGATTTGGACACAGATCTGCATAGAGGGAGGACCATGTGAGCACACAGGGAGAAGACAGTGTCTGCAAGCCAAGAAGAAAGGTCTCAGAAGGAACCAGCACTTCCCACACCTTCATCTTAGACTTCCAGCCTCCAGGACAGTGGGGAAATAAATTTCTGTTGTTCAAGCCACCCAGTCTGTGACTCTTTGTCATGGCAGCCCTAGGAGATGAATACAGCCCCCTTATAAACAGCAACTTCCTGTGCATCCTGCTTAAATTTCCACCAACCCTGCACACACACAGACACACACACACACACACACACACATACACACACCCCTAATGGGATGGGCTGTTAATGCATTTTTGGCTCAATATTTAACTTTCAGGACACATATACTTGGCCAACTTCAACACCACGAGGACTCTTCACTCCTGTGCAACAGGCTACGGTCCCATGATTCTCACCTCCTCTAAAGCCCTCTGGGTAGGAAGAATTCTCTCCCTATCTTCCATTCAGTTTCCTCCTTGAAGTTCTCAAAATATCCCTGACTTCTTGGCCCTGCTTGTCTCCTGGGGGAGAAAACACTGGTCATCGTCAAAGAAAAGAGCGTTGATAGGACTTCCTGACAATGCCTTCAAGTGTGTTTTCATTCTGCAACTATTCAGTCATCAGTCAACTGCTCCAGACAAAAGGAGGGCACTTTTGAATGAAAATAAGAAATATATAAGCAATAGAAAAGGTATCAGAAAAGTCATGTGGCCGAGCACAGTGGCTCATGCCTGTAATTCCAATCCCAACACTCTGGGAGGCCAAGGCAGGCAGATCACCTGAGGTCAGGAGTTCGAGACCAGCCTGGCCAACATTGTGAAACCCCATCTCTATTAAAAATGCAAAAATTAGTCAGGTGTGGTGGTGGGCACTTATAATCCCAGCTACTCAGGAGGCTGAGGCAGGAGAATTGCTTGAACCCAGGATGCAAAGCTGCAGTGAGCTATAGTTGAGACTACAGTTGTGCACCACTATGCCTGGCTAATTTCATGTATTTTTTGTAGAGAAGGGGTTTTGCTATGTTGCCTAGGCTAGTCTCAAACTTCTGGGTTCAAATAATCTACTCTCTTGAGAGTGCTGGGATGCCACTGCACCCAGCCCTATTTATTCATTTTTAATTGACAAATAAATATTGTATATTCTTTGCATCAGTGATAACATCTTTGAGAGCTGCTCCACGCTGTGTTTTTTCCATAAGCCCTATGTTATAATTGAGCTCTTTTTGCATAGCAAAAACTGATTCAGGAGAACACATCTGTCTCCTTTATGCAGAACGGACTATATTTAACAAGAGAAGAAAAGAGTGGGATTGAGTTTCTAGATCCATCTTGAGAGCACGGTGTGTTCAGACCTGCCTTGCAGACTCAGTTGTGGTTCTCCCATCATGACCTTAATGAAGAAAGAAAACTAGCCCTGACTGAGTTGCCTAGTTCCCTTTCAGATTGTGTGGGCCCTCGAGCTGTTCTCTTCAGAACCAGGGCTGAGTATATCTAAGTATGTTCAGAAAGATGATTTAAAGCAGGGGTGCTCAATCAGGTGTGGTTTATTTATTTATTTATTTTATTTCAATAGGTATTGAGGGAACAGGTGGTGGTATTGGGGGAAGAGGTGATAGTGAATTTACAAGGATAAGTTGTTTAGTGGTGATTTCTGAGATTTTGGTGCACCCATCACCCGAGCAGTGTATGCTGTACCCAATGTGTCATCTTTTATCCCTCACCCCGCTCCCACCCTTTCCCCTGAGTCACCAACATCCCTTACATCATTCCTATGCCTTTGCATCCTCATAGCTTAGCTCCCACTTATAAGTGAGAACATTTGATGTTTGGCTTTCCATTCCTGAGTTACATTACTTAGAATAACGGTCTCCAATTCCATCCAGGTTGCTGCAAATGCCATCATTTCATTCCTTTTTAGGCTGAGTAGTATTCCCTGGTATAGATATATCTTTTTACTTGTTGATTGATGGGCATATGGGCTGTTTCCATATTTTTGCAATTGCAAATTGTGCTGCTATAAACATGTGTGGGCAAGTCTTTTTCATATGGTGACTTCTTTTCCTTTGGGTAGATACCCAGGAGTGGAATTGCTGGATCAAATGGTAGATCTACTTTAGTTCTTTAAGGAATCTCTACATTGTTTTCCATAGTGGGTGTAGTTTACTTAAAGCTGGTGGGATAAATCAGATGTGATCTATTTACAGTATTCAGGGTCAATCAATCTGGTGTCGCTTTTTTAGAGCATTGGGGTCAAATAGATGTGGTCTATTTAAAAGAGGTGGGAAAAAAAATCAGGTGTGGTTCCAAGAAAGTGGGATAAATCAGATGTGGCCAATTTAAAGCAGGTAGGCTTCATCAGTTGTGGTTGATTTACCCAATTGTGGGGGTCAATTGGGTGTGGCCTTTAAAGCAGGTGTGTACCAATCAGGTATGGTCTATTTAAAGCAGGTGGAATTGATCAGGTGTGGTTTATTTAGAGCATGTACAGTCAGTCAGGTATGGATGATTTAAAGCAGGTGGGATAAAGCCAGTGTGATCTTTTTAAAGCAGTAGGATTGATCAGATGTGTCTACATAAAGCAGGCAGGGTCAATCAGGTGCGGTGTATTTAAAGCAGGCGGAATCGCTGCGTTGTGGCCTATTCAAAGCAGGCAGGTCAATCAGGTGTGGTCTATTTTAAGCAGGTAGGATTACTCAGGTGTGGTTTATGTAGAGTCAATCAGGTATCGATGATTTAAAGCAGGTGAGATAAAGCAGGTGTGGTCTATTTAAAGCAGGTGAGATAGAACAGGTATGGTCTATTTAAAGCAGTGGGATTGATCAGATTTGTCTGCATAAAGCAGGCAGGATCAATCAGGTGTGGCATATTGGTGGAATCACTGAGATGTCGGTATTCAAAGCAGGCAGGGTCAATCAGTCATAGTCTATTTGAAGCAGATGGGATTGATCAGTGTGGTTTATTTAGAGCATGTAGAGTCATTCAGGTATGGATGATTTAAAGCAGGTGTACATTAAGCAGGTGGAATAAAGCAGGTGTGGTATACATCAAGCAGGGTCAGTTAGTGTGTGATCTGTTTAATACAGTGGGATTGATCAGATGTGTCTACATAAAGCAAGCAGGGTCAATCAAGTGTTGTGTATTTAAAGCAGGTGCAATAACGCAGGTATGGTGTACATTAAGCAGGCAGGGTCAATCAGGGATGGTCTATTTAAAGCAGGTGCAATCATTGAGATGTGGTCTATTCAAAGCAGGCAGGGTTGATCAGAGATGGTGTATTTAAAGCAGGTGGGATTAATCAGGTGTGGTTTATGTAGCATATATGTAGAGTCAATCAGGTATGGATGGTTTAAAGTAGATGAGATAAAGCAGGCGTGGTCTATTTAAAACAGGTGAGATAAAGCAGGCATGGTCTATTTAAAGCAGTGGGATTGATCAGATGTGTCTGTATAAAGCAGGCAGGATCAATCAGGTATGGCATATTGGTGGAATCACTGAGATGCGGGCTATTCAAAGCAGGCAGGGTCAATCAGGTGCGGTCTATTTAAAGCAGATGGGATTGATCAGGTGTGGTTTATTTAGAGCATGTAGAGTCAATCAAGTGTGGTGTATTTAAAGCAGGTGGGATAAAGCAGGTGTGGTGTACGTTAAGCAGGCAGGGTCAATCAGGGATGGTCTATTTAAAGCAGGTGGGATTGATCAGGCATTGTTTATGTAGAACATGTAGTCATTCAGGTACGGGTGATTTAAAGCAGGTGTGGTCTACATTAAGCAGGCAAGGTCAATTAGGTATGCTCTATTTAAAGAAGGTGAGATATAGCAGGCATGGTCTATTTAAAGCAGGGGAAATAAAGCAGGCGTGGTCTGTTTAAAGTAGTGGGATTGATCGGATGTGTCTACATAAAGCAGGCAGGGTCAATCAGGTGTGGTGTATTTAAAGCAGGTGGGATTACTCAGGTGTGGTTTATGTAGAGCATGTAGAGTCAATCAGGTATGTGTGATCTAAAACTGGTGGCATAAGAGAAAACAGATATGGAATACATAAAACAGGCGGGATCAATCAGGTGTGCTCTATTTAAAGCAGCTGGGAGAGATCAGGTGTGGTCACTTCAGAGGAGGTGGGTTCATAGAGAGATTTCTGACCCAGAAATGGGGATGACGTGTATCCTGTTCCCAGCTCTGCATAATTGATAAAAATCCATCCTATCTCTAGACAGCACAGATCTGTCTGTACTCCTAGAAGGTTTGACTCAGTGGCCTACACAACAACTGCAGGACCCAGTTGAGCTCTGAAATTCTCTTCTCTCCAGAGCTCCTCCATGGATTCCTCCTAAATCCACCTCTGCTCAGACCTTGGTTTCCACACCCGAGATCTCTCTTCTCCTTCCATGCAAATAACTATTTTTTTGTTTTCGGAAAAGGAAATACTTGAATATGCTGTTGTGGCGGTGGCTGCTCTTCTACAGGCAAAAACACGATTTCTTCTTCATGAAGACCTCTCCCTGTGAATGTGTGAAGCTGATTTCAGATGAGCGCAGAGTGTGTTTAATTAAGGTGCTTCCTTTCCTGGCCAGCGTGCAGGACCCAGGAGCCATGTGCGGTAGCTCGCTGGCCGGGCTCTCATCTCCCTCCCAAGCAGAGGGCGGTGGACACCAAGCAGCGGGATGTCCGCAGCCAGGAAAGCTTGGGGAAAAGGCTCTGTCTACTGCCAGGGACGAGGCTTCCTGCCGGAGTCTGAACGGACTGTGGAC